>NC_092145.1:107628572-107955108 GCF_043159975.1 Macaca nemestrina | reverse complement strand
AAGAAGAAGAACCAGCAGCTGAAAGTCGGGATCCTACACCTGTTCAGGAGACAGAAGAAGATCAGGATAGAGCTGAGATCCAAGGTGCTGGGAAGGGAAAGAAAGCATGTCTATGGGGCGGGAAAAGGTCTATGTGTGCGTCATGGTCTATGCCATGAGCAGTAACAGGAGGAAGGAGAACAATAGGAAAAGATACCAAACATTTGCCCAATGTTGGCAGGAAAGGGGAGAGTATAGTTTGCAGCTTCATGCTGTCCCTGGATATAAGGAATCTTATTTTATTCTTCGAGATGGATTTGTGTGCTTGAAAATACAGTCCTTACTAAGTCACTTGAAACCATTTAATTTGTTGTATAAAAATGTACATTATTTCACTAGTTTAATTTGATCTTCTTAGAATGTTGGTGTATGATCTTCTCAGCCATGGTCTCCACAGTATTGTAAGCACCCGTTAAATGTGTGTAGAGTGTGAAGTAACCCGAACTTATAAGACCATGGAAAAGGCCCCTTTGCAAAGGGATGTTAGCCCCATTGTATAAATAAGAAAACTGAGGCTCAGAGATTGAGGCTTGCAAAGAACACTTGACTCATGGAGAAGGAATTCATATTTTGTTCAAAGGTTTGTGTTCTTCCTACAATCCATGTTGTAATAATAAAAAGTGAGCAGTTTGCCTAACATGTATAGCACTCAATTGTGTCTGTGCTGTAAGGTACTTCAGTATTGGCTCAGGACAAAACAGTTCAGTGAAGCAGGGCATTAACTCCAGAAAAGAGCTCAATGAATGATAGCCACTGTTTCCTTTGATTGGTGCTTTTGACTGTATATTGGACAAAAGTTGGAAAATTCCGGACACTGGTATACAGGGAGCTATATTAGTGTGATTTCAAGGGGGTTTTAACAGTTGTTTAAATACATTCATAATTACAAAAGTCAAAGTAGGTTAAGATTATCCTGAAACAGAAAACGTATCTCCAACAGGTAGCATTTTCAAGCTAAACATTGACTGAATTTGGGCCTACTTTCTGTAGTCTCACTGCAAGACAATGATTTTTTCTGTTACTTTTGGTATATTATTCTAAATGGGATTCATTTTTGTAAAGTTACATATAAGGTTCTTGATCCTAAGCATACCACAACGTTGATTAACTACCCAAACAATTTCCAAGTTACCTCAACAAGGGATGGGTGTCACAACTGTAGAATTTGTCAGAGGCCCACCAAAACATTGATCTAATTCTTCGGAAAATTACGTTTCACTTATGATTAAAGTGGCATTCGTGCAGCTGACTTCAGATTTCATAGATAGTTGACACTTGCTGTTCATAATACACAATGGTAAAGTGCGGGAAATTTACGTGTAATGTGAGTTATTCTTAGATTGTATTCAAAATAAGACATTGGGCCAGGAGCTCACGACTGTAATCCCAAAATTTTGGGAGGCTGAGTTGGGCAAATCCCTTGATCCCAGGAGTTGAAGACCAGCCTGGACAACACTGAGAAGTCCTGTCTCAAACAAAACAAACAAAGAGAAATTAGCCTTGGTGGTGGGGTGCACCCATATGCTCAGCCACTGCGGAGGCTGAGACAGGAGGTTCTGTTGAGCCTGAGAGGTTGGGCTCACACTGGGCCTTGATTGTGCCACAGCACTCCAGCCTGGACGAAAGAGTGAGACCCTGACTCAGAAAACAATAAAATATCATAAAACAGGGAAACAAAGGTGTATCATCTTTGCACGACATTCATTACCACACTAACTGACAGAGATTTTTTCTTTTTCTTTTCTTTCTTTCTTCCTTTTTCTTTTTAATGTGGCAGAGCGTCATCTGTCAGCCAGTCTGGATTGCTGTGGCATGGTCTTGACTCACTGCCACCTCCAGCTGTTGGGTTCAAGCGACATCGGCCTCCCAAAGTGCTGAGATTACAGGCATGAGCCACTACGCCCGGCTCAGGCTTTATTTCATAACGCTAAGGAAAAGAATATCATCATTTCCTTATTTATATTTCATGTCAGAATGCTTAAATCGATATCCTTTGTATTTTGAAGTGCGTGACATGGAAGGTGATCTGCAAGAGCTGCGTGAGTCAAAGACCGGGGTTAAATCTGGATTTGGGTGCTGGCATCAAGGTGAAGATTATACCCAAAGGAGAACACTGTAAAATGCCAGAAGCAGGTATGTTATCCAACAAGATGCAAAGTTATGTGCTTACTCATTTATAGAATATTATACTTGTGATATTAGAGGGATAACATTACTGCTGTCTTCAAAACACAGTGCAAATTCAAACTTTCTTTGAAACGCCGTTCAGACCCAAATGCCAGATTGCAAGACTTAAACACTATGAGATACAGAAACAAATTGGGTGAAAGCCATATTGAATCATCAAACATGGCAGCATTTTCTTAGGGTGGTGTGTAACCCACAGCTAACATTTTCAGATTCTTTTCTAATTTCTGCTTTTAGCAAATACATAATGCATTTGTAATAAGAGTTTGTGTGAAGTATGCTGAGCCCTGAAGCAGATTCTAGTACCAGCTCTACCATAATTTGTGAGACTCTGGATGAATCGTATAAATTCCACACGCATCCTTGCTCTCATTGAAAAGAATGGATGCACATCAGATAGATTAAAATCCATTTCATTGCTGATTTCCACATGCTCTGGTCCTGTTGGATAGAAGACCAAGATATTCTGATTTTCATGATTTGTTTTTCATAACAGTCAGCTTCCGTCCAATTATAATGTCTGAGTTGAGATTCATGGTTCCTAAGAAAATGAGTGGGCACTCTGCTTGATGTTTGTTTTCCTGTATGGAGTCCTGTATGAGTGTTCTTGGATTTTGTCAAATTCTGAATTCTCTGGCTCTTAAAGAATAACTGTGTTTTAAAGTCTTCCCTCAGTGAAGCCTTGAATGACTGAATGATAAAATGGCAAGAGATCATCAGGTTTCTGTGGCCAGTGAAGTAGGGAGAATGCATGTAGGTCAGTGATGCTCAAGGTGGGTGTAAGATGCTTCTGCTAAGCATGGCCCCTGCCCTCCTGTCAGTCTTCACGAGCTACTCCGTGTAATTAGGTTGAAGACTCATATAGTAGAGTCACCTCTAACCATAGCATAGGTTACATATTACAGGTTTCTGCCTTGAGACATTATGTGATAGGGTTTGAAGTTCAACAACAGCAGGGTGCTAATTCCTGAGTAGTTGACATAAGTCTGTTTTGCACATGTTTTCCAAATTGGTGACTGTTAATTACAATACCTCTTGAAGTTAAAGGAAGCACCCCATGTTGAAGGGAGAAATTACCTACATGTTTTTACTCTACTCTGCTGAACCATTCCATTACACTATTTACATTAAAAGATAGTTCTCAGACTTTTTCCAGGAGCCCAACGAACAAGCCTCAGTTGTATTCTTAGGGAGATCATAGCTTTAAATGCACATCTTATTAAAATAAACAGCGCATTCCATGATAAAGGAAAAGAATACTATGAAATAACGATGAAAGAGCCACAGAATAAACTTAAAGGAAAAAGAAAGAGGTAGTGCACAAAAGACAGGTACGAATCATTAGTAAAAGGAAAAGCAGTTGAAATGTCATAAATTTAAAAGATTGTTGTTTTGAAATTTAGCTATAAATAGAGTATTCGGTTGTTTACACAATCTTGAAGAAAATGGAAAAAGCACGACATGGAATATGAACAAGACAGAGTGATTTAATATAGGGCATTATTGAAAGTGACTACAATCTTGAACACTAATATTTTCAGAGCATGGATGAAATGGTTGATAAGCTAGGAAGGCATACATTATTTATTTCTCGAATACCTATTTATCTAAGCATCCCAAAGCCTGTGGAAGAAACTGTGAAATATTCCAGTTGTCCCTCAAAAAAACATTTAGTTTTAGAAATAAATTTTGGCTTTTTCAGCTGTCCTACTCTTGTTTTCCATTTCCGTATCCCTCCATTTTTTCATGTGTGACACGGTTCATAACGCTATCACATGTTGATGACAAAACTGATAGTAATAGCATAAGAGTAATGCGACCACATACTTAATTGTACAAATGGGAATACTTTCAAGTGTAAAAAGAGGCATGATTCACGTTGACATCACGGTAGGAGAAAACTGGGTATAAAAGGTTACTGTACCTTACAAACCACAGAAGGGTGAACGAGCCCAAATAAATGTGTTTGCCCTTCTGCACAATAGAGTAAAAACAAATGCAATGCTGGCCTTTCTATTCACTTCACTTACGCAGTTCCTAAGGTGACATTAACCGTTTTCTTTCAAGGTACTACTCAGACCGTTTCCAGGAGCCCATTTGGCATCCAGACCGCAGATTCAAGTCAGAATAGTAAAAGAGTGTTTGCCAAAAATTATACATTTTTCATAAATTCCTTTTTTGTTTCTTAGGATTTTTGTGTGGCGCTGATATTTTGAGTAAAACTATGCACAATGTTTGCTTTCTACTTTAAACCTCTCTTTAGTGGGTTCACTTCATTTAATGTGTTTGGACCTCGGACTGTCTTGCTTTCCTTGTAGCACTAGAAAGCAAGGTGTGTTTGAAAAATATCTTTAATGCATCCGCTTGGACGACTATTGTCAAAGTCTCTACAGAGGTCTACCTGAATGTAAGCAAAAGGGTGACTCTTAGGCTTCTGTTTTTGTCCATTGTAGAAAACTAAAACTCTGGTGTCTTTTCCATATCCTTAATGTCATCTAAACACAGTTCTGCTAGTAATGTTCCCACCTGTTATGTTTCTGTTACAGGTGAAGGGCAACCACAAGTTTAAATGAAGAAAAGCTGAAACAACGCAAACCGGTCTTATATTAGATATTTGACTTAAACTATCTCAATAAAGTTTTGCAGCTTTCACCAAAGAAGGCCTGCTCATCTTTTGTTCACTTCCTTCCCAGGTATTTGATAATATTGAAAATCGTGGCTGGGTGCGGTTTCCCACGCCTGTAATCCCAGCACTTTGGGATGCCGAGGCAGGAGGATTGCTTGAGCTCAGCAGTTTGAGACCACATGGGGCAACAGAACAAGACTCTCTACAAAAATAAAAGAGTGAATGCATAATGTATGCATGTCTCTATGTAGCTCTCTTCCCAGCTACTCTAGAGCCAAAGGGTGGAGGATGCCTTGAGCCCAGGAGGTCCAGGAAGAGGTTATTATTATTTTTTTTTTTGAGATAGAGACTCTATTTTTAAAAAGTTAAGTATCATTTTTGAAATTTTGTATTCTGATTGAGCTGGTGTGCACAGGGATGATATTATGAAATACATATTTGGTCCTAGACCCTGCTTCCTGGCACACAACTCCTACAATTTTTAGAATCTCCACAAAGTGGTTTCTTTTTGTATGCTAGTGCATTGCTGGCAGCACCTAGGTAGCTCTAGGCTGGGGAATAAGAGTGTTGGGACTTTCAGCCCTCTGCTCAACCTTCAGGAAGGGAGAGGGACAGAAGGTTAAGTTGATCCCCAAAGGCGGGACAACAGTTTAATCAGTCACACTTACATAATGAAAATCTTCATCAAAATCAAAAGGACAGGATTCAGAGAGCTTCTGGCTAGCTTAACATATGGAGGGCATGCCCCTAGTGGGCACAGAAGCCCCCTGCCCCTTCGGCCATACCCCGTGTTGTGTCTCCTCATCTCCTTCCTTTCCTAGGGTATCCCGCTTGCCACAGAACATGTGAGAAGTCCCTGGGCTATAGAGCTAGATGAGAGAATTAGGGCCTAGGTAGAAGAAAGGGTCAAGCAACCAGGGCAACCTGCTGAAGCAAGATGGCTTGGGTCCTACCTACACTGTCTCTTTACAGGCTATGGCATGAAGTAGCCATGGGTTTCCATCCTGCCTCTCACACAGTGCCCTTGATATGGTGGGCAAGATACTTACACCCTTTGGGACTGTTTTTCCATTTCTAAAGTAGAAATTACAATATGTAAACTAAAAATACTTGCTATGAAGAATAAAGGAAATAACATCAAGCAGGCTTTACATGCAGATAAATTTGGCTTCCTAGTTAGATTTCCTTTTTTCCTTTAGATTTCAAACTTTGTCATTTCATTTTTTCTTACAGCTGCCTTTCTAGTGTGTGATAACCTGCTTTTGAATTTTAAGTAAGAATGTCAACTTTTAAAATACATTTGAATTCAGAAAATAAATATCTGATTTAAATATGTTAGTTTCATAGCAGTGTAGCTGGTGTCACCCACGGCATAGATTCTAAAGTTAATTTGTAAATAACTGAGGTGTGACAAGGCCAAACGTAAGTTAATAGTATGTGCTGAAAACTTATTTGCTGTGTGTGATGCCATGAAGAATAAATCAATATTCTGTCTATGCTACACCACGCAACTCAATACATTAGTGTGTCAATTGCTCAAGCAGTCCCTAGGCAGCACTGTGGTATCTAACAGGGACATGAGGATCACCACTAAAATCATTAGTTTGCCTTTTCACATATTCTTAAATTTGGCCAATATGGAGACAATGAGCCCAAACAGATCCAAGTGGTTGATTGCTCGTAGACAAAGCAAAAGCAAGATCAGCATTGTGTAAGCACCATATCCCTATTCCCATAGTGTGACAGTGAATGGGAGGTACTCAGTGATGGATGGCACAGATGGTTGGTCTTTGGCCGGTGGGGAGTCCACCCCATGCCCTAAGGCAGTGAGCAATTTTACACTCCACAACTGTACCCTATGATGAAGAAAGGCCTGTGCTTACCTCCAACTAGGGAGATGGATGAAGAATGGCCTGGTGTCAGCCTCAAGGCAGATAGGGAGCTGGTGCGAAAATACCTATGGCAGTTCCCACCATGCTGCCTATCTTTCCTTGTTCCAAGGACATTCAGGATATTCTGCCCAGACTCAGGTTAGCCTGTAGTCTAGCTTTGCCTACTTCCCCTATGTGGTACCTGCAGGAGCTCCAGAGCACCATGCAGAGCCTTTACCGTAGAGTGTCCAGTACAAAACCAAAGACCATATGTAAGGTGTCTAGAAACATATCTCCAATAAAGACTCCCAAACAAGGGAGATGTTTTTCTGTTAGGATCATTACAAAAAGTTAATTCATCAATTCAGTAGACATGCACGAGTGGCCTGCCATGTTACAAGAAATACTTGGGATGCTGGAAATTGGAAGAACAACCAACAACACCTGGTACTTGCTGTGGGGGCTGTCACACTATGGTGGGGCAGAGAGGCCACTAAACAGAAGAGCAGCTGAAGTGCAAAGGGATAAACACAGGGAAGGGACCCAGGGGAATAAAAATCAATCAATGTAGTGGCCAAGGGGCAGGAGGAAAATAACACTGTTTCACGAAAACACACTCTTTCTCCATTACATACCACCTATGCTGAAACAATATATCATGTCTGTGAGTCTATCGGTGAACTCCATTCTGATGTGTTGATTTTTCCAAATTACCACATTCTCTTGATTACTATAGAATTAACATCACTCTTAATATTACGTAGTGTGAGTTCCCTAAAGTTATAATTCAGCATTGTTTCAGCTGTTCTGGTTCATTTTCCTTTCCAGGTAGTTTTGGAAAATGACTCCAATGAAGTGGATTGTATATGTTGAGGCAGTTTTGCTTTGAAGGGCAGCAGATAAATGTATTTGTAGCTATAGAAGGACATGGGGGAAGAAAGTGAGTTCCCTCCTCAGCTTGGGGAGTGATCCAATACAGAGGGAACCATTGATGGTTCAGGAGAGAGGAATGATCATTGCAGCAGCAAAGCGCTTGGGAAAGTGGGAGTTATGGGATCCTGGGCTGAGGTGAGGGGCTTGCTTCCATTAGGAGCATTGTATGCACAAGGGAGGCAGAGAATGCCAGGCCCGACAGGGGTAGACTGGATTTTGAATGCTCTGAGAATTCCCAGCAGATAGTGTCTGTCTTCTGAATGAATCATTAGGATAGGTCATTCAAATGGAGGAGGGTTCCTGGGAATTCGTGAGAGTATTGTAGTAGTGGAAGTAGGATGAGTGTGAAAGGGAGAAGCAATTCTGTCGTGGTCATGGACTTAAGGTAAAATAATTCCCAAAGTTTGAAGTTTTCTCATCACTGCTCAGTTGCTCAGATACAGGCATCATTACATGCTCATTATATTAGTAGGAGGAGCAGGAGTTCTAAGTCATAAAATAGATAGGATAATGCTCACCTCCTGAGGGGCACTAAAAGTATTTCCATTGGTTTGTTAAGGCTGCCATCAAAAACTACCATCGACTGGGTGACTTAAACAACAAAAATGTATTTTCTCACAATTCTGGAGGCTACACGTCTGAGATCAAGGTGTCAGCAGAGTTGGTTTCTTCTAAGGCCTCCCTCCTTGCCTTGTAGGCAGCTCTTTTCTCCCTGTGTCTTCCTTTGCCCTCCCTCTGAACATGTCTGTGTCCTCATTTCCTCTTCTTATAAGGGCACCAGGCACATTGCCTTAGACCCCACTCTAATGACCGCATTTCACTTAATTACCTGTTTAAAGACCCCATCTATCTCTCATACAGTTACAGTCTGAGGTTCTAGGGGTTAAGACTTCACCATATGAATTTTGTGCAGACACAACTCAGCCCATAACAGTATGACTGTTGGTTTTATATTAAAACTGTTTGTTTTTGACACCAAGTCTCACAGGGTGACCCTGGCTGGAGTGCACTGACTTTGCCATGGCTCACTACTGTCTGGAACTCTTTGCTCAAGGGATCCTGCCATGTCATCTTCCTAGTAGCTGGCAGTACAGGTGTGTGACACCACAGTGGACTAAATTTTGTTAACCTTATTGTAGACAAGAGTGGAGGGTTGCGCCATGTTCCCCAGGCTGATCTGGAACTCCTGCGCTCATGCCATCCTCCCGCCTCAGCCTCCCTCCCAAAGTGCTGGGATTACAAGCGTGAGTCACTGAATCTAGCCTTCTTTTACTACTATTTTTACTACTCTTATCACTATCATTTATTTCATTCTTGCAAGTACCCCGCAAGGTAGGATGTAGTCACTGAAGTCCAGAAAGCTCATCTCTTGCTGAACCTTACCAGGAATGGAAGTACTAATCAAACAGACAAAACTCATGTGTTTTTGAGTGGAGTGTAACTGAGAAAGTCAGATTTGTTACATTTCTTATCATGAATTCATGTGTTATTAAAGTATATGTGTACAGAAAATAGTAGTGAAGAATCATCAGGTCTCATAAAACCTGCAGACATAATGGAAATCATACTGGATTTGGAGTCCACTGAAATATACCTGGTGGTCAGGCAACTGGAGGAAACCTCTGCCAAATGTCTCTGCCTCCTGAAATTCTGAGGCAGGTGATTAGTAGTGGAATCCCGTAGCCATAAAAAACACTCGCACACTCATCATTCACACCTGCCTGAACACTTGCACATTCACCATTCACACCTGCCAAAACATTCCGCATTCATCATTTACACCTGCCCAAACATTCCCACATTCACCCTTCACGCCTACCCAAACATTTCACATTCATGATTCACACATGCCCAAAAATTCCACAATCACCATGCACACCTGCCTAAACATCCCACATTCACCATGCGCACCTGCCCAAAATTCCCACATTCGCCAGTCCCACCTGCCTAATTCACCCTTCACACCGCAACCATTTTTGGTAGAACTAAAACATTACTTCTCATTCCCAAACCTTATAATAAGGCATATTATTAGCAACACCTGGTAAACTGTGGCACACAACCCTCTGTAAGGGATCCCAGGATGAGTAATTATCAACATTCCAGCAGCAGCAGCAGCAGCAACAAGTAGCAATACAGGGGAGAGCAGAGGAGATGGGAGTGGCTGTTGTTCAAATGATTGTGGAGACTATATCTGTCAAGAGCTTTCTATGGTGTTTATTGTGAAAGCAGCCTCCTGGACAGTGAGGTTCACATGGAGATGTTTCCATAGGTGCCCTTGAAGCAGTTTACTGCACAGGAGAAGGTTAAACATTTTTTTATTGTGGCAAAATACACATAGTTTATTTTGTGTTTCCTGAAAAATTCATATGTTGATGTCCTGACCCCAGGTACCTCAGAATGTGACCTTATTTGGAAATAGGGTTATTGCAAATATAATTAGTTAATTTCAGATGAGGTTGGGTGGACCCCTAATCTAACATGACTGCTGTTATTAGAAGAGGGAGAAATTTGTACACAGACGTTGCTATGACTTGGGTATGGTAGGTTTGTCTCCAGGAAAACTCATGTTGAAATTTGACCCTCTTGCCCTGGTGCGGTGGCTCATGCCTGTAATCCCAGCACTTTGGGAGGCCAAGGCAGGTGGGCAGATCACCTGAAGTCAGGAGTTCCAAATCAGTTTGGCCAACGTGGTGAAACCCTGTCTCTATTAAAAATATATATATATACAAAAATTAGCCGGAAGTGGTGGCACGCACCTGTGGTCCCAGCTACTCGGGAGGCTGTGACAGGAGAATCACTTGAACCTGGGAAGCACAGCTTGCAGCGAGTTGAGATCACACTACTGTTCTGTAGACTGGAAAACAGAGCAAGACTCTTTCTCAAAAAAAGAAAAAGGAAGAAAAGAAATTTGCCCCCTGCCCTGCCCCTCCCGTGGCAGTGTTTGGAGGTGGGGCCTAGTAGGATGAGTTTGGTTTACGGGTGTGGATTCCTTATGAATGACTTGATGCTGATCTGTGGGTGAAATGGTGAGTTCTCAGTTTCACAAGGCTGGAGTAGCTCTTTAGGGAATGGATTCATTCCCTTTAATGTGGGTTGTTGTAAAGCCAGGACACCCCTCAGGTTTTCCCCTCTTCACAAATGTCCACTTCCCCTTTGGCCTTCTCCACCATGTTGTGATATGGAACGGAATTCCTCACCAAAAGCCAGAGGGCTATGCATTCCATTGAATTTCTCAGTTTGCAGAACCGTGAGCTAAATAAATGTGTTTTCTTTATAAATTACCCGGTTCTAGGTATTCTTTCTAGGAACACAAAATGGACTATGACGTGCACACAGGGAAAAAAACCATATGAGCATGAAGGCAGAGATGGGGGTAATGCATCTACTGGTCAATGAATGTCAAGGATTGCCAGGAAGCCAACAGAAACTATGAGAAAGGCGTGGAACAGATTCTTCCATTCAGCCCTCAGGGGTTAACCCTGCCCACATCTTGATTTCAGACTATTAGCCTCCAGAACTGTGATAAAATAAATGTCTGTTGTTGAAGCCAGTGAGTTTGTGGTAATTTGTTACTGCAGCCCTAGAGAACTCTCGAAGATTGCGGTACCAGGAAACGAAGTGCTGCTCTAACAAATACCTAACAATGTGAAAGTAGCTTTGGAACTGGGTCATGGAGAGATGCTGGAAGAGTTTCGAGGTACACAATAGAAAAAGCCTACACTTCCTTGAAGGCGCAATTGGTAGACATATGGACCTTAAGAGAAAGTCTGGCAAATGCTCAGAAAAAAACCGGAGAGCTATACAGAAAATTTTTGTCATCTTAGAGAATACATCCAACATCAAGAACAGGATGTTGCAAGAAAAATGAATGTTAAAGGTGCTTCTGGTGACATCTCAGACAGGAATGGGGAATATGTTGTTGGAAACATGGACTCACATTCCTTATGAGAAAATGGCAGAGAATTTAGCTAAACTGCATACTCTCGAATGCAAAGTAGAATTTGCAAGTGATGAATGTGGGCTTTTAGCTAAGATTTCTAAGCCGAGCATTGAAGATGTTGCCATGTTTCTCCCTGCTGCTGATAGCAAAATGCAAGAGAGGAGAAATAAATCAACAACAGAACTGCTAAGAAAAAGAAATCAGCCTGCTATGATTTGGAAGATTCTCAGCCTATTCAGATAGCATGCCATGAAAACACAGCTGAGGATGTAGCCGGACAATTGATTGCTAAAGAAGTGAGGTATGTGAGTCATGGCTCCATCAACCATCTCAGAATGCAGGAACAGAGATGCAGTTATCCAGTAAAGACCTATGCAGGACTCAGGGTCTGTTTGCCCAGTGTGTCAAAGACACAGATCATAACCTGATCCCTCAGGAATAGATGGTGTTCCAGCTTTGTGGGAATGACCTTCAAGGTGTGGAGCACTTGGGGTGCTTTTTGAAGTGCCTCAGGCTTCACTTCTCTGCTTGAAATGGAAAGCTGGTCACCCATGGCAGCCAGGGAGGTACCCTTACTTACTGGAGCAGATTTGTTGAATTTTTCTGTCTAGACAATGAAAAGTTCTGGGAGCACTTCTAGTTTCCTGTAGCCTCTTAGTAATTAATGTCCCTAAATTCTGTATGTCCTCAGGGACCATTCATTTGATTCTGGGATGGTACCAGCTTTTATGCTTTTATGTCTAATCTGTAAAAGCCTACTTGCTAATCTACATGAAAGTAAGACCTTGTTCATATCACACATTCCAACAGGTTTCTTTTGTGATTCTTGAATGTGGGTTACTACAAAAAAAAAAAAACAACTAAAAAAGTTGGTCATGGAAATTAGACCCTGTTATTGTACTTTGTGAAGAACTTCCTCCTTCAGGATTAATTACCCATGGGTTCATCACACCTTTGTAAATAAAGGGACAAAAACCATGCGGCATCTACGAATGTGGCAAGATGAGGAAGTATAGGGAGACCACAGCACAATGGCTCTTCTCTTGTTTCAAACATAGTCTATGGGGTGAAGAACCCATATCCCTCACCCATCCATCAATATTCTCACCCTATTCCTGAGCGTTCCCAGTTTAGGTTCCCAGTTTCTAAATATGCTTGTCCACAAGTGTTGGTAGGGATGTTCTAACGCGAGGGTATCTATCATTGGTCATCGTAAAACAAAGATGAATGGAGAGGAGAGTTTTGTGATCTGTTTTCACATGCACTGCTTTTGGGTGTATTGATGCAAAATCATGTGCTCTCAGCAATCCCACAGCAGCTATCTCAGAAGATTGGTCCTTACACCGACACGGTTGCTGTTTCAGAGCCAGAAGCTCCTTGTGGTTCGGTGTCTTCTGCTTGGATTTGTGGCCATGACCCTCCTCTGCTCACCCAATTCCTGGTAGTATCTGCTGGGTTGCACGGTTTCTTCCAGTGCTCCCTAGGAACCAGTTGTGTAATGACATTTCAGATTCCACCCTCACTTCAGATCCTCTACAAAAAACGGTAGTAAAAGAAGGCCAGACTCAGTGGCTCACGCTTATAATCCCAGCACTTTGGGACGCTGAGGCGGGAGGATCGCATGAGCACAGGAGTTCCAGACCAGCCTGGGGAACATGGCGCAATCCTCACCCCCCACCATCTGCAAAAAGTTTAAAAAATTAGTCCAATGTGGTGTCGCAATCCTGTACTGCCAGCTACTAGGAAGATGACATGGCAGGAGTTCCTTGAGCAAGGAGTTATAGACAGTAGTGAGCCATGGTAAACAGTGCTCACGAGCCAGGGTCACCCAGTGAGACCTGGTGTCAAAAATAAAGTTTTAATATAAAACCAACAGTCACACTGTTATGGACTGAGTTGTGTCTGCACAAAATTCATATGGTGAAGTCTTAACCCCTAGAACCTCAGACTGTAACTGTATGAGAGATAGATGGGGTCTTTAAACAGGTAATTAAGTGAAATGCGGTCATTAGAGTGGGGTCTAAGGCAATGTGCCTGGTGCCCTTATAAGAAGAGGAAATGAGGACACAGACATGTTCAGAGGGAGGGCAAAGGAAGACACAGGGAGAAAAGAGCTGCCTACAAGGCAAGGAGGGAGGCCTTAGAAGAAACCAACTCTGCTGACACCTTGATCTCAGACGTGTAGCCTCCAGAATTGTGAGAAAATACATTTTTGTTGTTTAAGTCACCCAGTCGATGGTAGTTTTTGATGGCAGCCTTAACAAACCAATGGAAATACTTTTAGTGCCCCTCAGGAGGTGAGCATTATCCTATCTATTTTATGACTTAGAACTCCTGCTCCTCCTACTAATATAATGAGCATGTAATGATGCCTGTATCTGAGCAACTGAGCAGTGATGAGAAAACTTCAAACTTTGGGAATTATTTTACCTTAAGTCCATGACCACGACAGAATTGCTTCTCCCTTTCACACTCATCCTACTTCCACTACTACAATACTCTCACGAATTCCCAGGAACCCTCCTCCATTTGAATGACCTATCCTAATGATTCATTCAGAAGACAGACACTATCTGCTGGGAATTCTCAGAGCATTCAAAATCCAGTCTACCCCTGTCGGGCCTGGCATTCTCTGCCTCCCTTGTGCATACAATGCTCCTAATGGAAGCAAGCCCCTCACCTCAGCCCAGGATCCCATAACTCCCACTTTCCCAAGCGCTTTGCTGCTGCAATGATCATTCCTCTCTCCTGAACCATCAATGGTTCCCTCTGTATTGGATCACTCCCCAAGCTGAGGAGGGAACTCACTTTCTTCCCCCATGTCCTTCTATAGCTACAAATACATTTATCTGCTGCCCTTCAAAGCAAAACTGCCTCAACATATACAATCCACTTCATTGGAGTCATTTTCCAAAACTACCTGGAAAGGAAAATGAACCAGAACAGCTGAAACAATGCTGAATTATAACTTTAGGGAACTCACACTACGTAATATTAAGAGTGATGTTAATTCTATAGTAATCAAGAGAATGTGGTAATTTGGAAAAATCAACACATCAGAATGGAGTTCACCGATAGACTCACAGACATGATATATTGTTTCAGCATAGGTGGTATGTAATGGAGAAAGAGTGTGTTTTCGTGAAACAGTGTTATTTTCCTCCTGCCCCTTGGCCACTACATTGATTGATTTTTATTCCCCTGGGTCCCTTCCCTGTGTTTATCCCTTTGCACTTCAGCTGCTCTTCTGTTTAGTGGCCTCTCTGCCCCACCATAGTGTGACAGCCCCCACAGCAAGTACCAGGTGTTGTTGGTTGTTCTTCCAATTTCCAGCATCCCAAGTATTTCTTGTAACATGGCAGGCCACTCGTGCATGTCTACTGAATTGATGAATTAACTTTTTGTAATGATCCTAACAGAAAAACATCTCCCTTGTTTGGGAGTCTTTATTGGAGATATGTTTCTAGACACCTTACATATGGTCTTTGGTTTTGTACTGGACACTCTACGGTAAAGGCTCTGCATGGTGCTCTGGAGCTCCTGCAGGTACCACATAGGGGAAGTAGGCAAAGCTAGACTACAGGCTAACCTGAGTCTGGGCAGAATATCCTGAATGTCCTTGGAACAAGGAAAGATAGGCAGCATGGTGGGAACTGCCATAGGTATTTTCGCACCAGCTCCCTATCTGCCTTGAGGCTGACACCAGGCCATTCTTCATCCATCTCCCTAGTTGGAGGTAAGCACAGGCCTTTCTTCATCATAGGGTACAGTTGTGGAGTGTAAAATTGCTCACTGCCTTAGGGCATGGGGTGGACTCCCCACCGGCCAAAGACCAACCATCTGTGCCATCCATCACTGAGTACCTCCCATTCACTGTCACACTATGGGAATAGGGATATGGTGCTTACACAATGCTGATCTTGCTTTTGCTTTGTCTACGAGCAATCAACCACTTGGATCTGTTTGGGCTCATTGTCTCCATATTGGCCAAATTTAAGAATATGTGAAAAGGCAAACTAATGATTTTAGTGGTGATCCTCATGTCCCTGTTAGATACCACAGTGCTGCCTAGGGACTGCTTGAGCAATTGACACACTAATGTATTGAGTTGCGTGGTGTAGCATAGACAGAATATTGATTTATTCTTCATGGCATCACACACAGCAAATAAGTTTTCAGCACATACTATTAACTTACGTTTGGCCTTGTCACACCTCAGTTATTTACAAATTAACTTTAGAATCTATGCCGTGGGTGACACCAGCTACACTGCTATGAAACTAACATATTTAAATCAGATATTTATTTTCTGAATTCAAATGTATTTTAAAAGTTGACATTCTTACTTAAAATTCAAAAGCAGGTTATCACACACTAGAAAGGCAGCTGTAAGAAAAAATGAAATGACAAAGTTTGAAATCTAAAGGAAAAAAGGAAATCTAACTAGGAAGCCAAATTTATCTGCATGTAAAGCCTGCTTGATGTTATTTCCTTTATTCTTCATAGCAAGTATTTTTAGTTTACATATTGTAATTTCTACTTTAGAAATGGAAAAACAGTCCCAAAGGGTGTAAGTATCTTGCCCACCATATCAAGGGCACTGTGTGAGAGGCAGGATGGAAACCCATGGCTACTTCATGCCATAGCCTGTAAAGAGACAGTGTAGGTAGGACCCAAGCCATCTTGCTTCAGCAGGTTGCCCTGGTTGCTTGACCCTTTCTTCTACCTAGGCCCTAATTCTCTCATCTAGCTCTATAGCCCAGGGACTTCTCACATGTTCTGTGGCAAGCGGGATACCCTAGGAAAGGAAGGAGATGAGGAGACACAACACGGGGTATGGCCGAAGGGGCAGGGGGCTTCTGTGCCCACTAGGGGCATGCCCTCCATATGTTAAGCTAGCCAGAAGCTCTCTGAATCCTGTCCTTTTGATTTTGATGAAGATTTTCATTATGTAAGTGTGACTGATTAAACTGTTGTCCCGCCTTTGGGGATCAACTTAACCTTCTGTCCCTCTCCCTTCCTGAAGGTTGAGCAGAGGGCTGAAAGTCCCAACACTCTTATTCCCCAGCCTAGAGCTACCTAGGTGCTGCCAGCAATGCACTAGCATACAAAAAGAAACCACTTTGTGGAGATTCTAAAAATTGTAGGAGTTGTGTGCCAGGAAGCAGGGTCTAGGACCAAATATGTATTTCATAATATCATCCCTGTGCACACCAGCTCAATCAGAATACAAAATTTCAAAAATGATACTTAACTTTTTAAAAATAGAGTCTCTATCTCAAAAAAAAAAATAATAATAACCTCTTCCTGGACCTCCTGGGCTCAAGGCATCCTCCACCCTTTGGCTCTAGAGTAGCTGGGAAGAGAGCTACATAGAGACATGCATACATTATGCATTCACTCTTTTATTTTTGTAGAGAGTCTTGTTCTGTTGCCCCATGTGGTCTCAAACTGCTGAGCTCAAGCAATCCTCCTGCCTCGGCATCCCAAAGTGCTGGGATTACAGGCGTGGGAAACCGCACCCAGCCACGATTTTCAATATTATCAAATACCTGGGAAGGAAGTGAACAAAAGATGAGCAGGCCTTCTTTGGTGAAAGCTGCAAAACTTTATTGAGATAGTTTAAGTCAAATATCTAATATAAGACCGGTTTGCGTTGTTTCAGCTTTTCTTCATTTAAACTTGTGGTTGCCCTTCACCTGTAACAGAAACATAACAGGTGGGAACATTACTAGCAGAACTGTGTTTAGATGACATTAAGGATATGGAAAAGACACCAGAGTTTTAGTTTTCTACAATGGACAAAAACAGAAGCCTAAGAGTCACCCTTTTGCTTACATTCAGGTAGACCTCTGTAGAGACTTTGACAATAGTCGTCCAAGCGGATGCATTAAAGATATTTTTCAAACACACCTTGCTTTCTAGTGCTACAAGGAAAGCAAGACAGTCCGAGGTCCAAACACATTAAATGAAGTGAACCCACTAAAGAGAGGTTTAAAGTAGAAAGCAAACATTGTGCATAGTTTTACTCAAAATATCAGCGCCACACAAAAATCCTAAGAAACAAAAAAGGAATTTATGAAAAATGTATAATTTTTGGCAAACACTCTTTTACTATTCTGACTTGAATCTGCGGTCTGGATGCCAAATGGGCTCCTGGAAACGGTCTGAGTAGTACCTTGAAAGAAAACGGTTAATGTCACCTTAGGAACTGCGTAAGTGAAGTGAATAGAAAGGCCAGCATTGCATTTGTTTTTACTCTATTGTGCAGAAGGGCAAACACATTTATTTGGGCTCGTTCACCCTTCTGTGGTTTGTAAGGTACAGTAACCTTTTATACCCAGTTTTCTCCTACCGTGATGTCAACGTGAATCATGCCTCTTTTTACACTTGAAAGTATTCCCATTTGTACAATTAAGTATGTGGTCGCATTACTCTTATGCTATTACTATCAGTTTTGTCATCAACATGTGATAGCGTTATGAACCGTGTCACACATGAAAAAATGGAGGGATACGGAAATGGAAAACAAGAGTAGGACAGCTGAAAAAGCCAAAATTTATTTCTAAAACTAAATGTTTTTTTGAGGGACAACTGGAATATTTCACAGTTTCTTCCACAGGCTTTGGGATGCTTAGATAAATAGGTATTCGAGAAATAAATAATGTATGCCTTCCTAGCTTATCAACCATTTCATCCATGCTCTGAAAATATTAGTGTTCAAGATTGTAGTCACTTTCAATAATGCCCTATATTAAATCACTCTGTCTTGTTCATATTCCATGTCGTGCTTTTTCCATTTTCTTCAAGATTGTGTAAACAACCGAATACTCTATTTATAGCTAAATTTCAAAACAACAATCTTTTAAATTTATGACATTTCAACTGCTTTTCCTTTTACTAATGATTCGTACCTGTCTTTTGTGCACTACCTCTTTCTTTTTCCTTTAAGTTTATTCTGTGGCTCTTTCATCGTTATTTCATAGTATTCTTTTCCTTTATCATGGAATGCGCTGTTTATTTTAATAAGATGTGCATTTAAAGCTATGATCTCCCTAAGAATACAACTGAGGCTTGTTCGTTGGGCTCCTGGAAAAAGTCTGAGAACTATCTTTTAATGTAAATAGTGTAATGGAATGGTTCAGCAGAGTAGAGTAAAAACATGTAGGTAATTTCTCCCTTCAACATGGGGTGCTTCCTTTAACTTCAAGAGGTATTGTAATTAACAGTCACCAATTTGGAAAACATGTGCAAAACAGACTTATGTCAACTACTCAGGAATTAGCACCCTGCTGTTGTTGAACTTCAAACCCTATCACATAATGTCTCAAGGCAGAAACCTGTAATATGTAACCTATGCTATGGTTAGAGGTGACTCTACTATATGAGTCTTCAACCTAATTACACGGAGTAGCTCGTGAAGACTGACAGGAGGGCAGGGGCCATGCTTAGCAGAAGCATCTTACACCCACCTTGAGCATCACTGACCTACATGCATTCTCCCTACTTCACTGGCCACAGAAACCTGATGATCTCTTGCCATTTTATCATTCAGTCATTCAAGGCTTCACTGAGGGAAGACTTTAAAACACAGTTATTCTTTAAGAGCCAGAGAATTCAGAATTTGACAAAATCCAAGAACACTCATACAGGACTCCATACAGGAAAACAAACATCAAGCAGAGTGCCCACTCATTTTCTTAGGAACCATGAATCTCAACTCAGACATTATAATTGGACGGAAGCTGACTGTTGTGAAAAACAAATCATGAAAATCAGAATATCTTGGTCTTCTATCCAACAGGACCAGAGCATGTGGAAATCAGCAATGAAATGGATTTTAATCTATCTGATGTGCATCCATTCTTTTCAATGAGAGCAAGGATGCGTGTGGAATTTATACGATTCATCCAGAGTCTCACAAATTATGGTAGAGCTGGTACTAGAATCTGCTTCAGGGCTCAGCATACTTCACACAAACTCTTATTACAAATGCATTATGTATTTGCTAAAAGCAGAAATTAGAAAAGAATCTGAAAATGTTAGCTGTGGGTTACACACCACCCTAAGAAAATGCTGCCATGTTTGATGATTCAATATGGCTTTCACCCAATTTGTTTCTGTATCTCATAGTGTTTAAGTCTTGCAATCTGGCATTTGGGTCTGAACGGCGTTTCAAAGAAAGTTTGAATTTGCACTGTGTTTTGAAGACAGCAGTAATGTTATCCCTCTAATATCACAAGTATAATATTCTATAAATGAGTAAGCACATAACTTTGCATCTTGTTGGATAACATACCTGCTTCTGGCATTTTACAGTGTTCTCCTTTGGGTATAATCTTCACCTTGATGCCAGCACCCAAATCCAGATTTAACCCCGGTCTTTGACTCACGCAGCTCTTGCAGATCACCTTCCATGTCACGCACTTCGAAATACAAAGGATATCGATTTAAGCATTCTGACATGAAATATAAATAAGGAAATGATGATATTCTTTTCCTTAGCGTTATGAAATAAAGCCTGAGCCGGGCGTAGTGGCTCATGCCTGTAATCTCAGCACTTTGGGAGGCCGATGTCGCTTGAACCCAACAGCTGGAGGTGGCAGTGAGTCAAGACCATGCCACAGCAATCCAGACTGGCTGACAGATGACGCTCTGCCACATTAAAAAGAAAAAGGAAGAAAGAAAGAAAAGAAAAAGAAAAAATCTCTGTCAGTTAGTGTGGTAATGAATGTCGTGCAAAGATGATACACCTTTGTTTCCCTGTTTTATGATATTTTATTGTTTTCTGAGTCAGGGTCTCACTCTTTCGTCCAGGCTGGAGTGCTGTGGCACAATCAAGGCCCAGTGTGAGCCCAACCTCTCAGGCTCAACAGAACCTCCTGTCTCAGCCTCCGCAGTGGCTGAGCATATGGGTGCACCCCACCACCAAGGCTAATTTCTCTTTGTTTGTTTTGTTTGAGACAGGACTTCTCAGTGTTGTCCAGGCTGGTCTTCAACTCCTGGGATCAAGGGATTTGCCCAACTCAGCCTCCCAAAATTTTGGGATTACAGTCGTGAGCTCCTGGCCCAATGTCTTATTTTGAATACAATCTAAGAATAACTCACATTACACGTAAATTTCCCGCACTTTACCATTGTGTATTATGAACAGCAAGTGTCAACTATCTATGAAATCTGAAGTCAGCTGCACGAATGCCACTTTAATCATAAGTGAAACGTAATTTTCCGAAGAATTAGATCAATGTTTTGGTGGGCCTCTGACAAATTCTACAGTTGTGACACCCATCCCTTGTTGAGGTAACTTGGAAATTGTTTGGGTAGTTAATCAACGTTGTGGTATGCTTAGGATCAAGAACCTTATATGTAACTTTACAAAAATGAATCCCATTTAGAATAATATACCAAAAGTAACAGAAAAAATCATTGTCTTGCAGTGAGACTACAGAAAGTAGGCCCAAATTCAGTCAATGTTTAGCTTGAAAATGCTACCTGTTGGAGATACGTTTTCTGTTTCAGGATAATCTTAACCTACTTTGACTTTTGTAATTATGAATGTATTTAAACAACTGTTAAAACCCCCTTGAAATCACACTAATATAGCTCCCTGTATACCAGTGTCCGGAATTTTCCAACTTTTGTCCAATATACAGTCAAAAGCACCAATCAAAGGAAACAGTGGCTATCATTCATTGAGCTCTTTTCTGGAGTTAATGTCCTGCTTCACTGAACTGTTTTGTCCTGAGCCAATACTGAAGTACCTTACAGCACAGACACAATTGAGTGCTATACATGTTAGGCAAACTGCTCACTTTTTATTATTACAACATGGATTGTAGGAAGAACACAAACCTTTGAACAAAATATGAATTCCTTCTCCATGAGTCAAGTGTTCTTTGCAAGCCTCAATCTCTGAGCCTCAGTTTTCTTATTTATACAATGGGGCTAACATCCCTTTGCAAAGGGGCCTTTTCCATGGTCTTATAAGTTCGGGTTACTTCACACTCTACACACATTTAACGGGTGCTTACAATACTGTGGAGACCATGGCTGAGAAGATCATACACCAACATTCTAAGAAGATCAAATTAAACTAGTGAAATAATGTACATTTTTATACAACAAATTAAATGGTTTCAAGTGACTTAGTAAGGACTGTATTTTCAAGCACACAAATCCATCTCGAAGAATAAAATAAGATTCCTTATATCCAGGGACAGCATGAAGCTGCAAACTATACTCTCCCCTTTCCTGCCAACATTGGGCAAATGTTTGGTATCTTTTCCTATTGTTCTCCTTCCTCCTGTTACTGCTCATGGCATAGACCATGACGCACACATAGACCTTTTCCCGCCCCATAGACATGCTTTCTTTCCCTTCCCAGCACCTTGGATCTCAGCTCTATCCTGATCTTCTTCTGTCTCCTGAACAGGTGTAGGATCCCGACTTTCAGCTGCTGGTTCTTCTTCTTGGGGCTCTCCATTACTGGGCTCCTGGGACTGGCTCTGTGTGTATGTGTTTCAGTGGGTGTGTGCAGATAAAAAGTTTTGCTATTAATACAGGTCAATAATATAAATATGCAGAATACATAGATACTTCTTATCATAAGTACGTCTAGAGGCATTTCTCCAACACTACCCCGTATACCTATTCTTCATAACATTATTCTTTCCTCAGAGAGGTTACTCAAAGATAGATATCCTCAAGGACTTTGGAAGCCATTTTAGTCTATGTTGGGATGAATGAGTGTAATCTGTTCTGAATAAGCATGAGGAGGAAGTTGTGGACAAAATCTGGGCACACACGATCATCCATCCACACAAAACCCAAATATCATCCTCTGGACTAATCTTTCCTTCATGGGATGCCATGATCATTTTTTGTCAACATGGGAGACAATTATGAATGGGAGGCCATAAACAACGGACTCCCATTCTGATAGTCCAACAACACTATCAGAAAAATAACTTTCTGCTAAGAGAAAACATCGAATGTTAAGACATTCATAAGCAGAGGCACAATGAACTCAGGAGGTTATGAACTTCTTCTTGGTATAGGCCTATATGTTTATCTTCCTCATCAACACGTATTTCACTCTCCAAGCAGAATACTGTGATTGGCAAAATGCACTTCACAGGACAACTAGATTCCACCACTTTCATGGTCAAATGTTAACTTGGTCTTTTTTTTTTTTTTAATTTAGAAATACTCTGAAAATCCCAGGGCAAGTATGAGTGTGTGCAACTTTTGAAACGAATGCTTGCAAAGTCGCTTAAGTAGGTCTAGCTGGCGGAGCAATGTCTTAAGGCTCCCGGCAGAAAACACAGGGTCTTTCCCATGGGGCTGGTTTCCCAAATGGACACTCCATCAGGGAGACAAGTAGGAAATTACAGCTAGAGAATTAAAATTGAAGTGATGGCGAATTTTGTCACATAATGATTTGCTAGGCCCCTCGTCCCCACCCCGACCCAAATCACTTTTTTAGGAACTCAGAGCCCCACCCATTGGAATCTCCACAGTGGAGTTGAGAATTTGCTACAAAGTAGTGGTCACTCCTCAAAGGACACCTGTGCCAGGCAGTCTACAGACCTCGGGGCTGCAGTCACTAGCCCGCAGCGTTCCCGGTCTCCAGGACCCTTCCATACCGCTCATGCCATCCCTCCCCTGGTCCCGTCTGGGGAGTCTGGAATCTTCTGTCGGGGTTACAGGTTCATCTGGGACTCGGATACCTCCACCAGCAGCACCCCAGCATCGCCCCAGCTTCACCTGAGCCCCTCCACTCCTCAGCCTGCCTTCCTCCCTAGTTATGGCCATGACAAGACAATGGGTGCAGCGTCGCATGAAAGGGACGACAACTTCGAGGCCCTTCTCACCCTGAGTCACCAAACATGCGACCCTCCGGAAGCCCGCTGGTTCCTCCTCACTCTCGCTCACACTTCACTCCCAGTTGGATCGGCCTGTGAACCTACCCGCTGTGTCTCAGTAGGAGAGAAAGAATCCAGACCTCACGGACCCCAGCTGCTGGCTCACAGCTCCGCGGAGTTCCCCAGACTGGCTAACGGGCCGATGGGAAGACGCCCAGTGAACATGCGCATGGAGGCGGGCACTAAAGGAGCATGCGCAGTGAGGTCCCCTCGTGCCTTAAGGGTTGTGGTGCCCCTCCTTATCCCGCCTGGTCCTGTCCTGTGCTCCCCTTTAGGTCCCCATTAATGACTTTGGAATCACTCCTCTCTGTGTGTGAGTTGCCCCCCACCCAGGATTCAAATACCTCAAATAATGTCAGCTTTCTAAACTCACCCCATGGCCGGGCACAGTGGCTCACCCCTGTAATCCCAGCACTTTGGGGGGCCAAGGCGGGTGGATCATGAGGCCAAGAGATCGAGACCATCCTGGTCAACATGGTGAAACCCCGTCTCTACTGAAAATACAAAAATTAGCTGGGTGTGGTTACGTGGGCCTGTACTCCCCGCTACTCAGAAGGCTGAGGCAGGAGAATCGCTTGAACCCGGGAGGCGGAGGTTGCAGTGAACCAAGATTGCGCCACTGCCCTCCAGCCTGGTGACAGAGCAAGACTCCGTGAAAACAAACAAACAAACAGACAGACAAAACAAACAAACAAAAAACTCACTCCATGTTCACCGGACCCTCCTCTGCTGTCCTCTATGGCCCTCCTTCTTCCCAGGCCCGGGACCCCACAACAGCATGGCCATCGCTGAGGTTTAGTAGAAAGATGACGACCTCAGAGGCCATGGACCAAGTGGCACAACGCACAGGAAGCCCGCCCGCTCCCCCTCACACTCACTCACACTTCAACTTCTGAGAGGACTGATCTGCAGACCTACTGGCTAAATTGAAGTCAGCACGAATAAAGGAAGTCACCACCTCTCCTTTCACAGCTGTGCAGGGACAGAAGGCAGAGAACAAGGCGCACGGGCAGCAAGGAACTTTCACAGGAAGGGACGTGCACATTGAGCCAGGGACTTTGCAGGACAGGGTAGGGTTTTCCGCTGTCCCCCAACCCACATCCCCAGCGCGTTTGTAGTAGAAAAAAGGGACTTGAGAGCTTTCGTTTCTCTTTGTCCAATCTCATGCATTCAGAAAACGTTGGGAACAGATAGTCCCTTACTGGAGGATGTGTCTCAGAAAGACCTTTTCTGGAAGAAATGAATTATTTTCATATCTTTATTTATAAATCCTTTTTTATTTTTATTTTAAAAGACAGTGTGTGGTTCTGTTGCTCAGGCTGGAGGGCAGTGGCATGACCACACCTCACTGAAGCCTCCCTCTTCTGGGCTCAAACAATCCTCCCGATGTAGCCTCCCCAGTCCCTGCTACTACAGGTGCAGACACCACACCTGGGTAATTGGTTTAATTATTTTTTAGATAGGGGTCTCACTGTGTTGCCCATGCTGGTCTCAATTTCCTGGGCTCAAACGATCCTCCCACCTTGGCCAGTTTTATAAATGCTTCCAATAAATGTAATAGAACAAATTCTTCTGAAGACTAAATACATTCACACCTGTTTACTTTTTTCTTTTTCGGTTGTGATACTTCACATTTAAATCTCTGGACTGGTAACTGATTCCCCTGAATATATTGTAGGTCATTCAGACAGTGTATGTTTCAGAAATAGCCATAGATTCTGATTGTAGGCTCTCGGCTCAGTTCTGACCAGAAAACAAGTCCTGCCAGTCTCCTACCTCAAATATATGTTCGTATATTGACCTGATCCCTGGGACAAGCTTCCCAGACTGAAACCATGGTATCACAAAGCTGGATGCTTTCTTGAGGGGATAGAGTTACATCCATATTTTCAATCCTTGTGTAAATAAATTAATTAATGGATGAAATGATGTATGCCATAATGCGAAGCAGAATAACAGGTATTTGATTAAATACGTCACCAAATTTTGCTTTTATAGATCTGATCGTAATTATTTCAGTCTTTGTGGGTCATGTAGTTTCTGTGGCATATTGTTCTGTTTTTTAGAAATAATACTTTTAAATGGAAAAAAAATCCTTATCTCAATGGCTATGCAAAACAAGTCATGGGCTGTATTTAGATCTCAAACCATAGTCAGCTAGCCCCTGGATTATGTTTTACTTCATATATTTAAATGCTGTATTTTTGTACCAGTACTCAAAATATTAACAAAGGAGAATTCCACCACCAGGTAAGATTTAGAAAGCCTCAAGAGAAAGTCACTTTAGCCCTGAAAATGAGAAAAAGCCTCATAATCTATAGCATTATCTTTTGTTTTGCTTTGTTTTTAGATCATGAGAGACCGGAGGTAATAAGGCAGCCATGGGAACCGATACAAAAGAGTGACTAGTCCCTCTGAGGAGGGATGACACACAAAAACTACGCCACCTCTGGCAGAGCATGTGTGGAAGAAGTGACAGCCATAACAGGGGGCAAGAAGAAAACCACTGAAAATGTAACAAATTCATTAAGTTCAAACACAGGCATTTGAGAGAGCTGCAATCCTGGGAAGTCTCACACAACAGTGGAATTCACGTTCACAGACAGAAAGAGATCCTGTCTCAGAAAACAGAGTCAGAGTCTATAAGACTGGATAAAAAGCAAGAACAAAAATAAGAGATGCTGGTGAGTTTGTGTAGAAAAGGCAACGCTTACACCTGTTAGTTGGAGTATAAATTAGTTCAACCATTGTGGAAAGGAGTGTGGCAATTCCTCGCGGACTTAAGAACAGAAATACCATTTGGCCCTGCAGTCCCATTGCTGGGACTGTACCCAAAGGTACAGTCCCTCCCTCCCTCCCTCCCTCCCTCCGTTCCTTTCTCCCTCGCTCCCTCGTCTCTCACTCTTTCTCTTTTTCTTTTTCTCTTTTCCTTCCTTCCTTTTTTTTTTTTTTTTTTTTTTAATGGAGTTTCACTCTTTATTTTCCAGACTGGAGTACAATGGCCCGATCTCAGATCACTGGAAATCTCCGCCTCCTGGGTTCAAGTGATTCTCCTGCCTCGACCTCCCCAGTAGTTGAGATTTATATGCATACACCACCACACCTGGCTAATTTTTGTATTTTCAGTAGAGATGGGGTTTCACCATGTTGGCCAGGCTGGTCTCATACTCCTGATATCAGGTGATCCACCCACATAACACGCAGCAAAGGTTTTCAGCCCACACTGCAGACATTCAGTTGCTTTTGTCACACCTCGGTTATTTAGAAATTAACTTCAGAATGTATACCGTGGGTGACACCAGCTACACTGCTATTAAATTAACATATTTAAATCAAATATTTATTTTCTGAATTCAAATGTATTTTAAAAGCTGACATTCTTACTTAAAATTCAAAAGCAGGTTATCACACACTAGAAATGTAGCTGTAAGGAAAAATGAAATGAAAACGTTTGAAATCTAAAGGAAAAAAAGAAATCTAAGTAGGAAACCAAATTTATCTGCATGTAAAGCCTGCTTGATGTTATTTCCTTTATTTTTCATAGCAGGTAGTTTTCGTGTACATATTGTAATTTCTACTTTAGAAACGGAAAAACAGTCCCAAAGGGTGTAAGTATCTTGCCCACCATATCAAGGGCACTGTGTGAGAGGCAGGATGGAAACCCATGGCTGCTTATGCCATAGCCTCTAAAGAGACAGTGTAGGTAGGACCCAAGTCATCTTGCTTCAGCAAGTTGCCCTGGTTGCTTGACCCTTTCTTCTACCTAGGCCCTAATTCTCTCATCTAGCTCCATAGCCCAGGGACTTCTCACATGTTCTGTGGCAAGCGGGATACCCTAGGAAAGGAAGCAGATGAGGAGACACAGCATGAGGTTTGGGGGAAGGGGCAGGGAGCTTCTGTGCCCACTAGGGGCGTGCTGCCCTCCATATATTCAGCTAGCCAGAAGCTCTCTGAATCCCGTCCTTTTGGTTTTGATGGAGGGTTTCATTATGTAGGTGTAGATTAAACTGTTGTCCTGCCATTGGGGATGAATCTAACTTTCTGCCCCTCTCCCTTCCTGAAGGTCGAGCAGGGGGCTGAAAGTCCCAACACTCTTATTCCCCAGCCTAGAGCTACCTAGGTGCTGCCAGCAACTCACTGGCATACAAAAAGACACCACTTTGTGGAGATTCTAAAAATTGTAGGAGTTGTGTGCCAGGAAGCAGGGTCTAGGACCAAATATGTATTTCATAATATCACCCCTGTGCACACCAGCTCAATCAGAATACAAAATTTCAAAATGACATATTTTTTTTTAAATAGACTCTCTATCTCAAAAAAATAATAATAATAACCTCTTCCTGGACCTCCTGGGCTCAAGGTATCCTCCATCCTTTGGCACTAGAGTAGCTGGGAAGGCAGCTACATAGAGACGTGCATACATTATGCATTCACTCTTTTATTTTTGTAGAGAGTCTTGTTCTGTTGCCCCATGTGGTCTCAAACTGCTGAGCTCAAGCAATCCTCCTGCCTCAGCATCCCAAAGTGCTGGGATTACAGGCGTGGGAAACCACACCCAGCCACGATTTTCAATATTATCAAATACCTGGGAAGGAAGTGAACAAAAGATGAGCAGGCCTTCTTTGGTGAAAGCTGCAAAACTTTATTGAGATAGTTTAAGTCAAATATCTAATATAAAACCGGTTTGTGTTGTTTCAGCTTTTCTTCATTTAAACTTGTGGTTGCCCTTCACCTGTAACAGAAACATAACAGGTGGGAACATTACTAGCAGAACTGTGTTTAGATGACATTAAGGATATGGAAAAGACACCAGAGTTTTAGTTTTCTACAATGGACAAAAACAGAAGCCTAAGAGTCACCCTTTTGCTTACATTCAGGTAGACCTCTGTAGAGACTTTGACAATAGTCATCCAAGCAGATGCATTAAAGATATTTTTCAAACACACCTTGCTTTCTAGTGCTACAAGGAAAGCAAGACAGTCCGAGGTCCAAACACATTAAATGAAGTGAACCCACTAAAGAGAGGTTTAAAGTAGAAAGCAAACATTGTGCATAGTTTTACTCAAAATATCAGCGCCACACAAAAATCCTAAGAAACAAAAAAGGAATTTATGAAAAATGTATAATTTTTGGCAAACACTCTTTTACTATTCTGACTTGAATCTGCGGTCTGGATGCCAAATGGGCTCCTGGAAACGGTCTGAGTAGTACCTTGAAAGAAAACGGTTAATGTCACCTTAGGAACTGCGTAAGTGAAGTGAATAGAAAGGCCAGCATTGCATTTGTTTTTACTCTATTGTGCAGAAGGGCAAACACATTTATTTGGGCTCGTTCACCCTTCTGTGGTTTGTAAGGTACAGTAACCTTTTATACCCAGTTTTCTCCTACCGTGATGTCAACATGAATCATGCCTCTTTTTACACTTGAAAGTATTCCCATTTGTACAATTAAGTATGTGGTCGCATTACTCTTAAGCTATTACTATCAGTTTTGTCATCAACATGTGATAGCGTTATGAACCGTGTCACACATGAAAAAATGGAGGGATACAGAAATGGAAAACAAGAGTAGGACAGCTGAAAAAGCCAAAATTTATTTCTAAAACTAAATGTTTTTTTGAGGGACAACTGGAATATTTCACAGTTTCTTCCACAGGCTTTGGGATGCTTAGATAAATAGGTATTCGAGAAATAAATAATGTATGCCTTCCTAGCTTATCAACCATTTCATCCATGCTCTGAAAATATTAGTGTTCAAGATTGTAGTCACTTTCAATAATGCCCTATATTAAATCACTCTGTCTTGTTCATATTCCATGTCGTGCTTTTTCCATTTTCTTCAAGATTGTGTAAACAACCGAATACTCTATTTATAGCTAAATTTCAAAACAACAATCTTTTAAATTTATGACATTTCAACTGCTTTTCCTTTTACTAATGATTCGTACCTGTCTTTTGTGCACTACCTCTTTGTTTTTCCTTTAAGTTTATTCTGTGGCTCTTTCATCGTTATTTCATAGTATTCTTTTCCTTTATCATGGAATGCGCTGTTTATTTTAATAAGATGTGCATTTAAAGCTATGATCTCCCTAAGAATACAACTGAGGCTTGTTCGTTGGGCTCCTGGAAAAAGTCTGAGAACTATCTTTTAATGTAAATAGTGTAATGGAATGGTTCAGCAGAGTAGAGTAAAAATATGTAGGTAATTTCTCCCTTAAACATAGGGTGCTTCCTTTAGCTTCAAGAGGTATTGTAATTAACAGTCACCAATTTGGAAACTACGTGTAAAACACAATTACGTCAACTACTCAGGATTCAGCACCCTGCTGTTGTTGAACTTCAAACCCTATCGGCTAATGTCTCAAGGCAGAAACCTGTAATATGTAACCTATGCTATGGTTAGAGGTGACTCTACTATATGAGTCTTCAACCTAATTACACGGAGTAGCTCGTGAAGACTGACAGGAGGGCAGGGGCCATGCTTAGCAGAAGCATCTTACACCCACCTTGAGCATCACTGACCTACATGCATTCTCCCTACTTCACTGGCCACAGAAACCTGATGATCTCTTGCCATTTTATCATTCAGTCATTCAAGGCTTCACTGAGGGAAGACTTTAAAACACAGTTATTCTTTAAGAGCCAGAGAATTCAGAATTTGACAAAATCCAAGAACACTCATACAGGACTCCATACAGGAAAACAAACATCAAGCAGAGTGCCCACTCATTTTCTTAGGAACCATGAATCTCAACTCAGACATTATAATTGGACGGAAGCTGACTGTTATGAAAAACAAATCATGAAAATCAGAATATCTTGGTCTTCTATCCAACAGGACCAGAGCATGTGGAAATCAGCAATGAAATGGATTTTAATCTATCTGATGTGCATCCATTCTTTTCAATGAGAGCAAGGATGCGTGTGGAATTTATACGATTCATCCAGAGTCTCACAAATTATGGTAGAGCTGGTACTAGAATCTGCTTCAGGGCTCAGCATACTTCACACAAACTCTTATTACAAATGCATTATGTATTTGCTAAAAGCAGAAATTAGAAAAGAATCTGAAAATGTTAGCTGTGGGTTACACACCACCCTAAGAAAATGCTGCCATGTTTGATGATTCAATATGGCTTTCACCCAATTTGTTTCTGTATCTCATAGTGTTTAAGTCTTGCAATCTGGCATTTGGGTCTGAACGGCGTTTCAAAGAAAGTTTGAATTTGCACTGTGTTTTGAAGACAGCAGTAATGTTATCCCTCTAATATCACAAGTATAATATTCTATAAATGAGTAAGCACATAACTTTGCATCTTGTTGGATAACATACCTGCTTCTGGCATTTTACAGTGTTCTCCTTTGGGTATAATCTTCACCTTGATGCCAGCACCCAAATCCAGATTTAACCCCGGTCTTTGACTCACGCAGCTCTTGCAGATCACCTTCCATGTCACGCACTTCAAAATACAAAGGATATCGATTTAAGCATTCTGACATGAAATATAAATAAGGAAATGATGATATTCTTTTCCTTAGCGTTATGAAATAAAGCCTGAGCCGGGCGTAGTGGCTCATGCCTGTAATCTCAGCACTTTGGGAGGCCGATGTCGCTTGAACCCAACAGCTGGAGGTGGCAGTGAGTCAAGACCATGCCACAGCAATCCAGACTGGCTGACAGATGACGCTCTGCCACATTAAAAAGAAAAAGGAAGAAAGAAAGAAAAGAAAAAGAAAAAATCTCTGTCAGTTAGTGTGGTAATGAATGTCGTGCAAAGATGATACACCTTTGTTTCCCTGTTTTATGATATTTTATTGTTTTCTGAGTCAGGGTCTCACTCTTTCGTCCAGGCTGGAGTGCTGTGGCACAATCAAGGCCCAGTGTGAGCCCAACCTCTCAGGCTCAACAGAACCTCCTGTCTCAGCCTCCGCAGTGGCTGAGCATATGGGTGCACCCCACCACCAAGGCTAATTTCTCTTTGTTTGTTTTGTTTGAGACAGGACTTCTCAGTGTTGTCCAGGCTGGTCTTCAACTCCTGGGATCAAGGGATTTGCCCAACTCAGCCTCCCAAAATTTTGGGATTACAGTCGTGAGCTCCTGGCCCAATGTCTTATTTTGAATACAATCTAAGAATAACTCACATTACACGTAAATTTCCCGCACTTTACCATTGTGTATTATGAACAGCAAGTGTCAACTATCTATGAAATCTGAAGTCAGCTGCACGAATGCCACTTTAATCATAAGTGAAACGTAATTTTCCGAAGAATTAGATCAATGTTTTGGTGGGCCTCTGACAAATTCTACAGTTGTGACACCCATCCCTTGTTGAGGTAACTTGGAAATTGTTTGGGTAGTTAATCAACGTTGTGGTATGCTTAGGATCAAGAACCTTATATGTAACTTTACAAAAATGAATCCCATTTAGAATAATATACCAAAAGTAACAGAAAAAATCATTGTCTTGCAGTGAGACTACAGAAAGTAGGCCCAAATTCAGTCAATGTTTAGCTTGAAAATGCTACCTGTTGGAGATACGTTTTCTGTTTCAGGATAATCTTAACCTACTTTGACTTTTGTAATTATGAATGTATTTAAACAACTGTTAAAACCCCCTTGAAATCACACTAATATAGCTCCCTGTATACCAGTGTCCGGAATTTTCCAACTTTTGTCCAATATACAGTCAAAAGCACCAATCAAAGGAAACAGTGGCTATCATTCATTGAGCTCTTTTCTGGAGTTAATGCCCTGCTTCACTGAACTGTTTTGTCCTGAGCCAATACTGAAGTACCTTACAGCACAGACACAATTGAGTGCTATACATGTTAGGCAAACTGCTCACTTTTTATTATTACAACATGGATTGTAGGAAGAACACAAACCTTTGAACAAAATATGAATTCCTTCTCCATGAGTCAAGTGTTCTTTGCAAGCCTCAATCTCTGAGCCTCAGTTTTCTTATTTATACAATGGGGCTAACATCCCTTTGCAAAGGGGCCTTTTCCATGGTCTTATAAGTTCGGGTTACTTCACACTCTACACACATTTAACGGGTGCTTACAATACTGTGGAGACCATGGCTGAGAAGATCATACACCAACATTCTAAGAAGATCAAATTAAACTAGTGAAATAATGTACATTTTTATACAACAAATTAAATGGTTTCAAGTGACTTAGTAAGGACTGTATTTTCAAGCACACAAATCCATCTCGAAGAATAAAATAAGATTCCTTATATCCAGGGACAGCATGAAGCTGCAAACTATACTCTCCCCTTTCCTGCCAACATTGGGCAAATGTTTGGTATCTTTTCCTATTGTTCTCCTTCCTCCTGTTACTGCTCATGGCATAGACCATGACGCACACATAGACCTTTTCCCGCCCCATAGACATGCTTTCTTTCCCTTCCCAGCACCTTGGATCTCAGCTCTATCCTGATCTTCTTCTGTCTCCTGAACAGGTGTAGGATCCCGACTTTCAGCTGCTGGTTCTTCTTCTTGGGGCTCTCCATTACTGGGCTCCTGGGACTGGCTCTGTGTGTATGTGTTTCAGTGGGTGTGTGCAGATAAAAAGTTTTGCTATTAATACAGGTCAATAATATAAATATGCAGAATACATAGATACTTCTTATCATAAGTACGTCTAGAGGCATTTCTCCAACACTACCCCGTATACCTATTCTTCATAACATTATTCTTTCCTCAGAGAGGTTACTCAAAGATAGATATCCTCAAGGACTTTGGAAGCCATTTTAGTCTATGTTGGGATGAATGAGTGTAATCTGTTCTGAATAAGCATGAGGAGGAAGTTGTGGACAAAATCTGGGCACACACGATCATCCATCCACACAAAACCCAAATATCATCCTCTGGACTAATCTTTCCTTCATGGGATGCCATGATCATTTTTTGTCAACATGGGAGACAATTATGAATGGGAGGCCATAAACAACGGACTCCCATTCTGATAGTCCAACAACACTATCAGAAAAATAACTTTCTGCTAAGAGAAAACATCGAATGTTAAGACATTCATAAGCAGAGGCACAATGAACTCAGGAGGTTATGAACTTCTTCTTGGTATAGGCCTATATGTTTATCTTCCTCATCAACACGTATTTCACTCTCCAAGCAGAATACTGTGATTGGCAAAATGCACTTCACAGGACAACTAGATTCCACCACTTTCATGGTCAAATGTTAACTTGGTCTTTTTTTTTTTTTTAATTTAGAAATACTCTGAAAATCCCAGGGCAAGTATGAGTGTGTGCAACTTTTGAAACGAATGCTTGCAAAGTCGCTTAAGTAGGTCTAGCTGGCGGAGCAATGTCTTAAGGCTCCCGGCAGAAAACACAGGGTCTTTCCCATGGGGCTGGTTTCCCAAATGGACACTCCATCAGGGAGACAAGTAGGAAATTACAGCTAGAGAATTAAAATTGAAGTGATGGCGAATTTTGTCACATAATGATTTGCTAGGCCCCTCGTCCCCACCCCGACCCAAATCACTTTTTTAGGAACTCAGAGCCCCACCCATTGGAATCTCCACAGTGGAGTTGAGAATTTGCTACAAAGTAGTGGTCACTCCTCAAAGGACACCTGTGCCAGGCAGTCTACAGACCTCGGGGCTGCAGTCACTAGCCCGCAGCGTTCCCGGTCTCCAGGACCCTTCCATACCGCTCATGCCATCCCTCCCCTGGTCCCGTCTGGGGAGTCTGGAATCTTCTGTCGGGGTTACAGGTTCATCTGGGACTCGGATACCTCCACCAGCAGCACCCCAGCATCGCCCCAGCTTCACCTGAGCCCCTCCACTCCTCAGCCTGCCTTCCTCCCTAGTTATGGCCATGACAAGACAATGGGTGCAGCGTCGCATGAAAGGGACGACAACTTCGAGGCCCTTCTCACCCTGAGTCACCAAACATGCGACCCTCCGGAAGCCCGCTGGTTCCTCCTCACTCTCGCTCACACTTCACTCCCAGTTGGATCGGCCTGTGAACCTACCCGCTGTGTCTCAGTAGGAGAGAAAGAATCCAGACCTCACGGACCCCAGCTGCTGGCTCACAGCTCCGCGGAGTTCCCCAGACTGGCTAACGGGCCGATGGGAAGACGCCCAGTGAACATGCGCATGGAGGCGGGCACTAAAGGAGCATGCGCAGTGAGGTCCCCTCGTGCCTTAAGGGTTGTGGTGCCCCTCCTTATCCCGCCTGGTCCTGTCCTGTGCTCCCCTTTAGGTCCCCATTAATGACTTTGGAATCACTCCTCTCTGTGTGTGAGTTGCCCCCCACCCAGGATTCAAATACCTCAAATAATGTCAGCTTTCTAAACTCACCCCATGGCCGGGCACAGTGGCTCACCCCTGTAATCCCAGCACTTTGGGGGGCCAAGGCGGGTGGATCATGAGGCCAAGAGATCGAGACCATCCTGGTCAACATGGTGAAACCCCGTCTCTACTGAAAATACAAAAATTAGCTGGGTGTGGTTACGTGGGCCTGTACTCCCCGCTACTCAGAAGGCTGAGGCAGGAGAATCGCTTGAACCCGGGAGGCGGAGGTTGCAGTGAACCAAGATTGCGCCACTGCCCTCCAGCCTGGTGACAGAGCAAGACTCCGTGAAAACAAACAAACAAACAGACAGACAAAACAAACAAACAAAAAACTCACTCCATGTTCACCGGACCCTCCTCTGCTGTCCTCTATGGCCCTCCTTCTTCCCAGGCCCGGGACCCCACAACAGCATGGCCATCGCTGAGGTTTAGTAGAAAGATGACGACCTCAGAGGCCATGGACCAAGTGGCACAACGCACAGGAAGCCCGCCCGCTCCCCCTCACACTCACTCACACTTCAACTTCTGAGAGGACTGATCTGCAGACCTACTGGCTAAATTGAAGTCAGCACGAATAAAGGAAGTCACCACCTCTCCTTTCACAGCTGTGCAGGGACAGAAGGCAGAGAACAAGGCGCACGGGCAGCAAGGAACTTTCACAGGAAGGGACGTGCACATTGAGCCAGGGACTTTGCAGGACAGGGTAGGGTTTTCCGCTGTCCCCCAACCCACATCCCCAGCGCGTTTGTAGTAGAAAAAAGGGACTTGAGAGCTTTCGTTTCTCTTTGTCCAATCTCATGCATTCAGAAAACGTTGGGAACAGATAGTCCCTTACTGGAGGATGTGTCTCAGAAAGACCTTTTCTGGAAGAAATGAATTATTTTCATATCTTTATTTATAAATCCTTTTTTATTTTTATTTTAAAAGACAGTGTGTGGTTCTGTTGCTCAGGCTGGAGGGCAGTGGCATGACCACACCTCACTGAAGCCTCCCTCTTCTGGGCTCAAACAATCCTCCCGATGTAGCCTCCCCAGTCCCTGCTACTACAGGTGCAGACACCACACCTGGGTAATTGGTTTAATTATTTTTTAGATAGGGGTCTCACTGTGTTGCCCATGCTGGTCTCAATTTCCTGGGCTCAAACGATCCTCCCACCTTGGCCAGTTTTATAAATGCTTTTATTAGTCAGTTTGTTCTCTGGTTCTGTGTTTTCTGCCATGCTTCCAATAAACATAGTTGAATAAATACTTCTGTAGACTAAATACATACACACCTGTTTACTTTTTTTCTTTTTAGGTTGTGATACTTCACATTTAAATCTCTGGACTGGTAACTGATTTCCTTGAATTTATCTGTAGGTCATTCAGACAGTGTATGTTTCAGAAATAGCCATAGATTCTGATTGTAGGCTCTCGGCTCAGTTCTGACCAGAAAACAAGTCCTGCCAGTCTCCTACCTCAAATATATGTTCGTATATTGACCTGATCCCTGGGACAAGCTTCCCAGACAGAAACCATGGTATCACAAAGCTGGATGCTTTCTTGAGGGGATAGAGTAACATCCATATATTCAATCCTTGTGTAAATAAATTAATTAATGGATGAAAAGATGTATGTGATAATGCGAAGCAGAATAACAGGTATTTGATTAAATACGTCACCAAATTTTGCTTTAGCAGATCTGATCATAATTATTTCCGTCTTTGTGGGTTATGTAGTTTCTGTGGCAGATTGTCGTGTTTTATAAAAATAATAATTTCATGGGGTCGCGCCCAAGATTGCCGAAAAGGAACAGCTCCAGCCTCCAGCTCCCAGCCTGAACGACACAGAAGACGGGTGATTTCTCCATTTTCCACTGAGCAATTCAAACCTGCTTTGGTCTCCATTAAATCCATGTATTCTCCAGAAGGGCAACTCTTCCCTGGATTAACAGCCCAGATGAGGACCAACACAGACTGCATAGTCTAGGAAGAAAAATAATATAAAAGTGCAGGAGACCGACATTTCCTCCCCCATGAGATATATATGTGTGTGTGTGTGTGTGTGTGTGTGTATAAATATATATATGTATATATTTACTTTTCCTCCTCAATCAACAGAGGGATATTTGAATGCCCAAATTTCAAAGCTATGAGAGCTGTGTGAGATCATCCTATATAGTTGTTTTTCAAAGAATTTTTAGCAAAAGAACACTCGTGTGAAATGGAATTTTATCCAAAACACAACTGTAGAAAATAGGGGGATAAAATTATATTTTTCATATAGATATACCACTTTAATGTCAAGATATCTTTCTATGAAGGCTATCAAAAAGTTTGATTGAAGTTCTTTCGAAGAACCCAGCAAAGTATTCTGTGGATTTCTGTGTAACATTTTAGTTGTATATTAACCTCTGCATCTAATTTTTTGGTATTTTTGTTATTGTTGTACAGTTGCAATAGGATCCTGATTTTCACAGTATATTTATCAGTAATCTGTATCTTGAAAAAAAAAAGAGCCTCACTCTAAAAATAAATAAGATACAGGTAGAGGATGCAAGAAGAGATTTCCTGCAAATATGAATCACAGAAACTCAAAGTGTCAAATTAATACCTCACAAAGCACACTTTGTAGCGGAGATTATTATAAGGTTTGACAAAGTGGGGACATTACATCATAATCACAGAGAGGTGCATTGATTCAGAAGACAGAAACACCATGAATATGTTAGCACCTTCAAAATACTTGAGGGAAAACTGATACATTACAAAGAAGAAATAAACACATGTGCATTTAGTAGAAGACTTCAACATCACTCAGAGCATTTGGTAAAAAAAGTGTACAAAAAATCAGGATACATAAATGCAGAAGGCTTGAACAACACTGTCAAACCACATGGCCTAATTGATATTCATAGAGCAACAGCAGAATGCACGTTCTTCTCAAGTGCTCGTGGAATGATCACCAATTCAGAGCTTAGCAGGTGTTGACATGTGCTCTGCTTTCCTGGAAAGGTCACTCTCACCATCACCTTTTTCAAGGATGTGAACGCTGAGGCATGAGGGAGGGTAATTACTGGTTTACTCAGGGGATGCTAAGAACAGAGGAGAAAACCCCAGTGCTCAGGTGTGTGTCTGTCTGGTGGGCCATGTTCGCCAACCCATTTAAGTGGACAGGGCTCCAAATAGCTACCTAAAGATGAGGTTTTGGGCATTTTCCACTTTACACTTGAAATCACTGGCTTCATCTCAACTGAGGCCTGACTGCCCAGTGTCTCAAAGACACAGGTCATGACCTGATCCTTCAGGAACAGATGGTGTTCCAGCTTTGTGGGAGTGACTTTCAAGGTGTGGAACACTTGGGGTGCCTTTGAGACACCTCAGGCTTCGTATGTCTGCTTTAAATGAAAAGCTCATCACCCACGGCAGCCAGGGAGCTCCCTTGACTTGCTGAGGCTGATCTGTTGAATTTTTCTGACTAGACAATGAAAACTTATGGGAGCATTTCCAGTTTCATGTAGCCTCTAATAATTGATGCTCCTAAATTCCATATGTCCTCAGGGACCATTCCTTTGATTCTGAGATAGAACCAGCTTTTATGCTTTTATGTCTAATCCATAAAAGCCAAGTTGTTAATCTACATGAAAATAAGACTTTGTTCATATCACACATTCCAACAGGTTTCATTTGCGATTCCTCAAAGTGGGATACTGTAAAAAAAAAAAAAAAAAAAAAAACTAAAAACCTGGTCATTGAAATTAGACTCTGTTATTTTATACTTTGTGAAGAATTTTCCCCCTTCAGTATTAATTAGCCATGAGCTCACCAGCACCTTTGTAAATAAAGGGACAAAAACCATGTGGCATTTACGAATGTGGCAGGATGAGAAAGTATAGGGAGACCACAGCCCAGTGACTCTTCTCTTGTTTCAGTCTGTGGGGTGAAGTGCCCGCATCTCTCTCCCGTCCCTCAATATTCTCATCCTACTCCCGACTGTTCTCTCTTTAGGTGGGATTTTCTAAATACTATTGGTCAGAAGTGTTGGTGGGAATGTTGCTATGTGAGCATATCCATCATCAGTCATCTTAAAACAAAGATGAATGGAGAGGAGAATTTTGTGATCCGTTTTCAAGTGCACTGCTTTTGGGTGTGTGGCTGCAAAAACACATGCTCTCAGCAATCCCACAGCAGCTGTCTCGGAAGATGGCCCTGGTGCCACCACAGCTGCTGTTGCAGAGCCAGGAGCTCCTAGTGCTTTGGTGTCTCCTGCTTAAATTTGGGGCTGTGACCCCCCTCTGCTCACCCAATTCCTGGTAGCATCTGCTGAGTTGCCTGGTTTGTTCCAGCATTCCCTGAGAGCCTGTTGTGTAATAACTTTTCAGAGGGTCTTTAGGGATTCCATCCACACCACAGCAGTGACTGTGCAATGGCCATGTGCTTGTCTTTTTGGAGCCCCCGTGTGTGTCCTCTTCAGTGGAGCTGTGAAGAATTTTACTTATAGATCTCATTCTGATGCTCACCAGGCTGCTTAGAAAGCTGCTCATCTCGTCTTTGGACACATGTACTTCATTCTTTTTGTGTGCATTGAAGTCTGATGTGATTTTATTAATGATGTGGACCCTTGTAGTTAGGTACTTTTAAATATCTTGGTGAATTTAACTCTGGCAACAACTTGAAGAAGTCGTTGTGTGATCCCCATTTTATGGGTGAGGAAACTGACACTCGTAGAGGTAGAGTAGGTTTATTCACTCCACACAGGCGCTTGATGCGTTTCACATATCAATGTAGAAGTCTTCTTCTAAGGTTCATGCTATGCACGAACATGCACTACACATACTGATGAAAATAAGACTATTGTCCTCCTTCCAAGTGGGAAATTAATGTCATAGCTGGATAAAGACCCTTGTAAAAAAAACTGCACTTCAAGGTTGTCTATCTCAGTATTCCAATGGAAAAGCATGGAGTTTTAGCCAGCTCCCGGAGAGACCAGGAAGCACAGTGTCCTACAAGAATAGGGATTCCTTGGAAGTGAGGTTCACCTTGACTCAAGAAAGATGACTCACGTGCGGTGAAAGGCAATTATCCAGGGCCTCAAGAGCAGCACCAGGAAGGAGAGCTGGGTCTGGTGGGATTGTGGGGGTCCTCTCTCCCACCTGAAAATCTACCGCTGCCTGCTGACCCTCTCAAGATGGTGACCTCTCTGGGTTCCAGCACCTTAAATAGGCAAAACTGGGAGGATGCCGATTTCTCCATTCTGTGCCAAACATGTTTCAGAGAAACATGACCAAGGAGAACTATGAGAAAAAATGCAACTCTGTGTCAGGCCATTCAGTGCTCGGCTGGTGCCCTGAGGAGCACATGCATGCCAAGAAGACTGAAGGGGGCCAAGCCTGCAGGAAATGTCTGTCAGACCTGCCTCTTAGACCTAGAGTATCCCATACAGGTTCATGACACAGACTTGCCTTTAAAGGCAACTGCAGATATGGACAGAGGAATTTCTAACCCTGGTAGAGCACGGCCAGTTGTTCTGCTGGGGAAAGTCGCATCCAGTAGTGAGATGCTGCTCAAACTAGCCCGGACCACACTGTACTGGCTGAGGAATAAGCCTTACATTTGTTCTTTCTGGGTGAAAGGAGAGGACTGTCTGCAAAGACATGAGAAGCCTGCAGATCCGGATGACCCCCCCTTGCGGGTCAGAATATTAAAGATCGATATTGTGGAAACAGTGACCCTGTAGCAGATAAGCTTCTAAAGCAGGCTTCAACCATGCATCGTCTTGAATCACCAACAGAGAAGGCTGCCACCACACTGTATGTTGTGATCTGGCGGATACCATTACTCAGACAGATTTAAGAAATTGTCTCTGCCTGTTGGTGACATCCGGATGGTCACTGTTGTGCACAGATAGCAGTGTGCCTTTCATCCAGCTTTCCACAGGGTGGCTACGGAAGTGCGTGCTGAGAAGTCCTCTAATGAACTGATTGTCCATGGCCACAGACTCCACATAAAATGGCGACAATTCCAAGCACTCAAGGGGAAAAAAAAAAAGGAGGAGGACAGAACCACAGACTCTAGGATCCTGCCAGAGCTTATTCCAGTGCTGCCAGGAGCTCCTTCTCGCCTTGCAGCTCTGGTGCCCACTTTGGAGCCTGCTTACATGGACTGAGGTCACCTTTTCTGACTCTTTCCAACCACAAAATGCATCTGGGCTTTTAGTGGGCTGGGCAAGGTCTGGTTGTTGGAGTCCTGATGGGTTGGGAGGGATGGGCCTGTGCGCTGGTCCTGGCGGTGTCCAGGGCAGATGTGGAAGGAATAGGAGTTCAGCATGCCTGCTCAAAGCTGCACTGTAGATACCATGAGCCCTGGATGTCCAGGTACATGGGGAGTTTTGGGAGAGAATACCGACACAGAAATCGCCCCAAATCCCGGGGTCTGTCCTGAAATAGGAACAGACATGCTGCACTCTGGGTGGCTGAGCCCCCAGAGAGTGTCCTGCTGCCCTGGGCTCTGCAGAAGTCCCCTCATGCTGCTGGGCCTTGGCCTCAGGGTCAGCTCCTGGATTTCTGGGCCCAGGCTGGTGGACCACAGAGGGCCAGCCCATCCCCATTAGGGAGGGTCTCCATGCTGAGGAATGCCCGCAGAGGCCTGGGTGCCAGGGACAGTCGCTCCAGGCCCAGGACCTTCCTAGGGATCTTTGCGGGTTTGGCTGAAAGAAAAGCAGATTTGGTCCACTTCTCCGCCAAGCCCATTTGTTCCTTGCACGGCTGGGCCTCATGAACCTGGGCCCCTGGAGCTTTGGGGTCTCTAATGGCCCACTTGGTGTGACATTGAGGAAACACCCTCAGGGTGCTGAACCCAGGGCGAGGGGTGTGTGCAGCCTGGGGCATGGGTGCTGTCAGGGCACCTCAGGTTGCTCCTGAGATGGACCCCAGGGTTCAGGCTGGCTCGGGGCTCCAGGCCTCATACCTTCACCCCAGGGCTGCTCTGTCTGGGCTTCAGCCCTGGTCCAGAACTCAGCTGGAAGAGGCCTTACCTGTCACCTGGCCCCCCTTGCCAGCTAAGATGAGCATTTGTCTCCATAGCGCATGAGACGCTCCTGGGCACTGGACTCCTCTGGCATCCCGGACAATCCACGCCATGCCATGAGTTCCCACACCAGGGGGCCTACTGCACCATTTCCCTGGATCCTCTCTGGGTCTGAGACACTGATTCTCTCCACTCCCTGGCTCAGGGCTTGCTGTTCTGAGACGCCCGGAGGGGTGCTCGTGAGTTAGGCGCCCCTGCTGTTCTCTGGCCCTGTTCGTGCTGGCAGCTGTGGGTGTTGGCTCACACAGATGGGACGGAGCCATCCAGTGCCCCCCAGGGTTCCTCTAGGCCAGGAGGGGAAGGGTGTGGGAGAGGGGCTTGGAGGGGTCTTGCCCTCATCCTCTGCCTTGTCACTGAGGCGAGTCTACCACCTGCCCTGGGTCCCAACCGGCCTGTTTTCAGAAACTTCTTTGAGAAGGAAGAGGAAAAGGAGGAAGGCCCGGGAAGTAGGGATGGAGGGTCCTGGGCACTCCCCATGATTTAATGCCTCAGAGGGTGACTCGGGAAGCTGGAGCCCACGTGGGATGCAGGTCGCAGTGTGTCTTTCTCAACTTGGCCATGGGGGCTTGAGCACCACGTGGTTCTCAAGGGCCCAGGCCTGAGACAGCATGACCTGAAGGAACTCCCACGGGTCAAACAGGGACAGCTTCAGGAGATGTTCTAGGAATGGGGTTGCACATCAGGCCAGGTGGGGTCTCCTGGGAGGGGTCTGTGCCTTCACCTCGTTTCTGTCCTGGGCACCTCCCACAGGGCAGTGTTGGGCCCTTTTTGGACAACACTGGGGTCCAGCTGTGCACAGGAGGCCACAGATGCAGGGAAGGCCCACGCAGTGGAGTGCTCACCGCACTCCTACCTTTCATCTGAGTGGTGTCAGGAGTAGGCTCAGTTTCTAGAAGGACTCACGGTGCCTTGTGCAGCTCACCAGGCCTGACTTGCCTTGGCCTTCCCTCTGAGCCAGAGCACAGGGTCGTGTGGACAGTGCAAGTGCTGCCTTGAGACCAGTTGAGGTGTGTCTTCTGTGCTCCCCCAGCACCCTCAGGCACATGGGGACAAGGTTCTGTGCCCTTTGAATGCTGCGTGTGTCCTGGCTGTGAGCATGTGCTCGCCCTGCAGAAGGCAGACGTCCCAGAGCCTCAGGATGAGCCCAAAAGGGGTCTGTGGGGACAGCAGGCATGGGAGGACCTGCCCCATCAAGGCTGACGGCTGGTGGAGTGAGGAGAGCCTACTGGGGTCTCAGTCTGTAGTGCTGGGGGCCCACTCTGCACAGGATCAGACTGCCCTTCCCAACGCGGCTGCCTCGGACAAGACCTTGCAGATCCTCATGGGGGTCAATTCATCTTAGTCGAATGTGGCCCCTGGAAGAGGGGGCTCCCATGTTCTCTCCCAAGGTCAGTCCTGGCCCAGTCTGCACACGATGCCGGCCCTGAGCCCGAGCCCCTGCCGTGGGATGTCTCCTCTCTGGCAGGACATGGTTTCTGTGCCCTGCAGGGACGTGCCTCTGCCTACTGTGCAGAGGAGAGGAGCAGGATCATTCTGGAGGAGTCAGAACCCTGCAGCGGGGAAGCCAGGCACAGTGAGCAGCAGAGTCACTGCACTGGCCGGAGGGCGGGTCTCCTGGCATCCTTGCCCCATCAATTGAGTGCTGTGGGAAGCACATTAAGGTGGCAGTCCGGGTGCGCAACGTTTCCTTGCCCTCATGGAAGGAGCAGAGGTGTTCAGAGCCCCTTGGATATCCCTGAAAGCCTCCCCATTCCCGGGCCCTCTGCAGTCCTTTCCCAAGGCCAGAACTCCAGGCAGTAGGCTGGGCTCTCACCCTCTTCTCTGCGACCCCTACCTTAACCCAGAGACCTCCCTGATCTCCTTCAATTAGGGACTGTCCATAGGCCTTACTTGATGCTGTAGCGCTCTCGGAGCATGCATGGTTTCTGAAGGTGTGGCTCACGTCTAGGCCATTCTGGTGTACATTCACTGAGGACAGCTTGCCCTGCTCCATCATTTTCTGTAGAGCATGGCCAAGAGGAGGACCCAGCCTCATCACAGACACAAGACTCACTGCCAAAACAGCTGCCATAAAACAGCAGTTCTGGAAGGAAAGGAGGCTTTTTCTACAGAAAACTTCTGCTCCTCCTTGTTTCCAAAGGCAGGGAAAGCCATGAGAGCCCAGCTCACCTGCGGAGCCCAGGTCACTACCTGTCCAGGATTTGTGACTGGCCCCTTCCACCCCCTCAGGACTGACTTTCCTTCCAGCTGGGTAACTGGGCTTCTCACACGGCATGGCATGTTTGTCCTGCTCTGGCCAGCTGTGGTAGGGCCAAACGAGGTATTTCCCTAGGTTTCTGGCCTTCCCCTTCTTGACATCCATCAGGAGTGACCACACTGGACCCCGGACTTGTGGGAGGATTCCCTTGTAGACCCAGTGAGACAAGTATGGACAGAAGAAGGCTTTGGTGAGACAAGCCTCAGGGTGATAGTAAGGGGGATCAGAGTCTAAGCATTCTGGAAGCCTCCTGCCTTTGGCTCCACGGTTCCTCAGGAGAGGTTGAGTCTACCTAGGACCGGGCCTTCCTTCCAATGAATAAACAGTGGACAAGTGCTAAAAGGAAAAAAAGGGGGTAACTGTACATTTTAAAATAACGTGAACAGTATAATTGGATTATTTGCAACTCAATGGATAAATACTTGAGAGGAGGAATACCTCAATCTCCATCGTGTCCTCATTTCAAATTGCAAGCTACATCAAAACATGCCAAGTATCCCACAAGTATATACACCTACTAAATACCAACAAAAAATGACACAAATTCAACGTTAAAAAAACAAATAAATGACATATATAGCCACATATCAATTAAAGGAATTGGATTCACTAAAAGCAACAAAGAAATACAGTAAAGATGTTTCTCAATTAAACCTCATGTTTCTGGTGACTCCACTGGATAATTCCGCCAAATGTTTCTGGAAGAAATAACGCCAATTCTCCACACACTTCAAGATAATTGAGGAGAGGCCACACTTACCATGGTATTTTACAGAGCAAGCACCAGCCTGATATCAAAGCCAGACAACATCATGAGAAAATAACATGACAGACCAATGTAACTCACGAACAGACACAAACTCTGTATAAAACAATTAACCAGAGTTCAAAACTAGCAATATAAAAAGATTTACATCATAGCCAAATGGAATTTCCCCATTTGTGAGTTTAGCAAAGTAACATGGTAGAAGATGAGCATGAAAAAGTCAATGTTATTTTTATATGGCAGCAACAAACAATTGAAAATTGAAAATCAATATCCCTTAACATAGCAGCAAAACCCCCACGAAATACGTAGTGGTAAAATTTCACAAAATATGTGTAAGACCCGTGCTCAGAAGCCTAAAAAACATTTGAGAAAAATATGAAACCTCGTTGAAATAAATACAGAGACATGCCACGTTAACGGATTGCAAGACTCAGAATTAATATGTCAGTTACTCCCAAATAATCTGTATGTTCAATGTAAACCAGTCAAAATCCCTGCAGCCTCCTGTTGCTATAAAATGACAAGCTGGCTTCAAAATTTATATGGGAAAGCAAAGGGACTAGAATAATCTAACAATTTTATAAAGGACAAAGAATATTGGAGGACTCACATTACCTGATATCGAGATGCATTTGACAACTGTGCTAATCACAGTTTTTACTGTGATATTGGCAGAAGAAAAGGCATGAGAGTCCGAAGCTATATCTATACATTCAAGTTAAAGGGATTTTTCCGTAAAGTGCCAAGATAATTCAGTGGGGAAGGATGTTTTATTCCAGGAGTGGTGCTGGAAGAGTCGGACATTGACATGCAAACAAATGAACCTCAACCATTGCCTCACACCATACACAAAAGTTAACTCAAAATGCTTCATAGAACTCAATGTGAAAGCTAATATTACAACACTTGTAGAAGAAAATGTAAGGGAACCTGCGGCATCATGTAAGATAAAGATAGACAGGATGCAAAAAGCACAAACTATGAAATAGGCCATGCATAAATTTTTAAAATTTTATATACTACAAACCTGTCCCTTCTATACCTTCACAAAGGAGAAAGAAGCTGTGGAGCTGGGAAAGCAGACTATTCCCCTGCTCTAGCCATTCTCAGACAAGTTTCTATGAAAGTTAGAACCCAAGATCTGTTAAAAATGCAGATTCCAGGAATCACACCCAGGGAAGCTCATGTAGTGTGGCCACAATGGTGTCCTAGGATCTGGGAATTTACTGCCCAGCCTAGGGAACTTCAAGAAACTTTATTAAATCCCTTAGGTAGCAAGACTGTCTGAAATATATCCACTCTTCCCAGGACAGACATGAGGTTGAGAAGAGTGACCTCAGAGCACACAGCAACACAGGACATGAGGAACACAGTGTGAGACTCACCATAAGGGTAAGGCGGTGCGTCTTATGAGAAGACCTCACAACTCTTACTGGCCTTTCTCCCCAGAGGCCTCAGTTTATCTCAAATCCCTGCTCCTCATGGGTGGTGAATGGAGTTGTGTCAGGAAATGACCTTTTAGATCTCCAAAAGGCATGGGCTTCTCTCAGGGGCCACTGAACACATAGGATGGGACATGATGCAAGCTGTTGTCCCCCTCCCATCAGCTTTGATTTCCTTCTTGCACCATCATGTGCTTCCATGGGGACCTAGAGCAATGACACGACCTAGGGCCAATGACTCCCCTTTTTAGGAGACCGGCCCCTCACCTGAGCAGTGCGTCTCCCCTCTCCTCCTTTCAGCTGTCCTTCTCCTGATCCCATCTGCCATTCCATAGCAGACAGGTGTCCCTGGTAGCCTGTTGATCTAGCCTGGCCCCTTCCTCCTGTGTCCCAGCCTGGAGAGGGCTGCTCTCGCCGAGTGGAAAGACATCAGTCCCAGGATCCCAGAGCCATGACTACTACAGAGCCATCCATTACATCAGTGTCCCATGGCAGTGGTTGACCTTTGAAATGAGGCTTCATCACCCATCGCAGCTGGCCCTGAAGCACTTTCTTTTCTTTTCGTCTCATTTGAGACAGGCTGTCACTGTGTTGCTCAGCCTGTAGTGCAGTGGAGAAATCATAGCTCGCTGCAGCCTTGACCTCCCAGACTCAAGCAATCCCTCCATCTCAGCCTCACAAGTAGCTGGAATTACATGCGTGTTCCACCATGCCTGGGTATATACTTTTTAAGTTTTTTGTAAAGACAGGGTCTCCCTATGTTGCCCAGGATGGTCTTGAACTCTGGGGCTGAAACAATCCTCATGCCTCGATGACCCAGCGTGCTGAGATTTGAGGTCTGAGCCACCTCACCTTGCCGTGAACCATTTTCTTTCTTTTAAAATTGTTACTATACTTTAAGTTCTGGGATACGTGTGCAGAACATGCAGGTTTGTTACACAGGTATACACGTGCCATGGTGGTTTGCTGCACCCATCAAGCCGTCATCTACATTAGGTATTTCTCCTAATGCTATCCCTCCCCTAGACCCCCATCTCCCAACAGGCCCCGGTGTGGGATGTCCCCCTCCCTGTGTCCACGTGTTCTCATTGTTCGACTACCACTTATGAGTGAGAACGTGCAGTGTTTGGTTTTCTGTTCCTGTGTTAGTTTGCTGAGAATGATGGTTTCCAGCTTCATCCATGTCCCTGCAAAGGACATGAACTCATCCCTTTTTATGGCTGCATCATATTCCATGGTGTGTATGTGTCACATTTTCTTAATCCAGTCTATCATTGATGGGCATTTGGGTTGATTCCAAGTCTTTGCTATTGTGAATAGTGCTGCAATAAACATACGTGTGCATGTGTCTCTATAGTAGACATGCTGAGTCAGGCACAGGCAGGGCCGACCAGGGTTTTCCTGCTGTCCCCACACCTGAATTCCAGGGTGTTTGTAGTAGAAAGAAATGCAAGAGCTTTTTTTTTTTTTTGTCTCTTGCCCAACCATTCTCATGCATCCAGAAACGTTGGGAACACAGAGTACCACGTCACCCTTAGTGGAGGGTGTGTCTCAGAAAGACATTTTGTGACAGAAATAAAGAGTTTTGTGTTTATATTTACACATGCTTTTTACTCAGGGCATTCTTCCGTTGTCCAGGGTGGAAGGCAATGGCATGACCATGCCTCACTGCAGTATCCGTCTCCTGCACTCAAGCAATCGTCCTCACACTGCAGCCTCACAAGTAGCAGGGAGTGCAGGTGTCCGCCACCATGCCCACCTAATGCATTTAATTTTTTTTTTTTTTAGATGCTGGGTGTCACTCTGTTGCCCAGGCTGTTTTCAAACACACGGCTTCAAGTGATTCTCCCATCTCAGCCAATTTTTATACATGCTTTTTATACATGCTGTAGACTCGATCAGTTCACACTTGTATGCTTTTCAAAGGTTGTGTTATTGCACATTTAAACCTCTCGGTTGGTAACTGATTTCCCTGACAAACTGTAAGGTGATCATGGCTCAGCAGTCATTGTGATTTCAGTGTTGGCTCACAGCAGTTTGGAAAGCCTACGTGGGAAGTATTTCTTGAGGAAAAGTGCAGAATTTCCAAGAACAATTTTGAAAAATGGAGACAACTGATGTCTTCCTTCCCTCTCTTGCCTCTCCTCATGTGCTATTTTCTCCAATTGTTAGAAAATCAGCCTGGAGTATTCCATGATGAAAAGTTTTTATCTCTTTAATCTTCCTGCTTCTTCCTCCAGACTTTTTTTCTTTTTTTTTCTGGAAGGCTTGTAAGCAGAAGGGACGAAACAGGTGCAGAAAAACACATTATAATATAAATTTAGTGAAAAGATTCATCATATTTAAGAAATGGTCAGGATGAAATCCTGAATTTGTGACAATTGTAAAAATCAGTTTGCATAATCTCCATCCCTTTTGTCTCTATCACTTATCCAGTGAGAAGTGTAGAAAAGATGAATTCCTTGCTTGTGACAATTGCATTAATTAGTCAAACTGCTGGACCCCATCCACCAATATCACACTTTCAGATTGAATAGCCACAAAATACAAAGGCATTTTACAACTGTACCTGTTTTCTTTATCTCATTGTAATTTCCATCAAACCCCTAGCACTAAATTCAATATTTACAGAGTTACAAGTACCATGACCAAGAGAGATCCTGCCTCAAATATTGGGAGGAGGCTGCAGCAGTGGCAGCCCAGCTGAAGACAAGGCTGGAAAGTGTTTTCACACACCCACACCCCCTTTCTGATACAGGGTTTCTCTCTTTTCCCCAGGCTGGAGTACACTGGAGGACTTATAGCTCACCACAATCTAGGACTCCTGTGCTCAAGCGATCCTCCTGCCTTATCTTTTTGAGTAGATGGGACTACAGACACGTGCCACAATGACCAACTAATTTTAAAAATTGTGTAGAGCAGGGGTCTCACTATGTTGCCCAGGCTGGTCTTGAACTCCTGGCTTCAAGTGATTCTCTTCCCTCAGCCTCTCAAAATACTGGGATTACAGGTGTGAGCCTCTGCATGTGGCCCTTTTCTCACTTTTTTTTTTTCCTTATCTAAGGCTTAAGGTTTATCTAAGTCTTTGTTCCAGCCCAGGAAATGATTTTTTTCCCCTCCCACTTTAAAGGAAGGAGCAATTCAAACGTTCGGGATTTTTGGCCCACTGGAAGTTTATTGGCAACAATTGTGTCCTGTCTCTACCTGCCTGCAGGAGAAAACAAAAATTGAAGTCAACACCAGGGCACACTTTTTCTCCATGCATTATCTTGTGCACAACAGTGGTTGATGGATCCAGTGAGCCAGTTCTCTTGTAGTTGGAGGGATTATTGTTAAATGCTGTGAGTACATGTATTTTTCACAAAAGACAAGAGCTCAGCTGTTGCTTCATACTATGGGGGAATCCATAGTCCCCCAGGACTCTCCCCTTTCACTCTTCCTTTATTCAAACAAGGCTTCCACCATATTGTAGTGAGTCAGGGTCTTGCTGGTGAATCACATGGTTGCTGCCACTGTGTCAGGGATCCCCAAGGCCACCCTCACCTTCAGTGATTCACAGACATTTTCTGCTGCTCTTCTGCATACAATACTCCTAACTAAAGCCAGCACCCTCTCCTCAGGTCAGTATACCATGCCTCCCACCTTGTCACGGGCTTTGGTCCTACAATGATCACTCCTCTCTCCTGAACCATCAACTGCTCCCTCTACATTGGATCATTCCCCAAGCTATGGGAAAACTCACCTTCTTCACCCATGTCCTTCTGTAGTTACTAACACATTTAACTCTTGCTCTGCAAAGGAAAACTGTATGAACTTATGCAACACACTTCACTGGAGTTCATTTTCAAAATTATCTACAAAGGAAAATGAATTAGAATATCCAAAACAATTCTGAAGTAGAACTTTGGGGAATTCACCTTACATGATATCAAGATTCACATTAATTCTATTTTGTTTATTGATTGATTATGTTGTCAGTGCATTGGAAGAAGGTGACTTCCCCTTTTTTTAGCCTAGGGATTGCTCCAATATGGAGGGAGCCATTGATGGTTCAGGAGAGAGGAGTGATCACTGCAGGAGCGATGCCCCTGAGAATATGGTAGACATGCAATCCTCAGCTACGGTGAGGGTGCTGCATTGAGTCAGGAGAATTGCAAGAAGTTGTTGATTATGATTTTTAATCATCCAGCCCCATATGGCAATTGTGTTACTTCTCCAGTATTTAAGACAGTGTGGTGTCGTGGAAAAATCAACAGATCAAAATAGAGCCAGCAATAGACTCACAAAGCTAATAATTTGATTTTCAGAAAAGTGGCAAAGGCAATGGAGAAAGATTATCTTTTTTAAAAAAAATTGTGTTGTTTTCTCCTGTCTCGTGGCCACTACATTGTTTTTATTCCTCTGGTTCCCTTCCCTTTGTTTCTCCTTTGCACTTCACCTGCTCTTCTGTTTGTCTGTCTGCCCTACCACACTATGATGTTTCTCACAGCAAATACCATGTGTCTTTGTGATATTTGACATGTCCAACTGATCAATGATAAACCAGATCGAGAAAAGGTGGTACATATACACCATGGAATACTATGCAGCCATAAAAAGAATGAGATCTTGTCCTTGGCAGGGACATGGATCATTGTGGTGGCCATTGTCCTTAGCAAACTAATGCAGGAACAGAAAACCAAATACCGGACATTTTCACTTATAAGTGGGGGCTAAATTATGAGAACACATGGACTCATGGGAGAAACATCACTCACTGGGTCCTACTGGAGGGCGGGGGTGGGAGGAACAAGAGGATCAGGAAGAATAGCTCGTGTATGCTGGGTTTAATACCTGGGTGATGTGATGATGTGTGCAGTAAATCACTGTGGCACACATTTACCTATGTAACAAACCTGCACATGCTGCACATTGTACCCCTGAAAGTAAAGTAAAACTTGAAAATAAAAAAAGGCAATATCTCAGAATCTTTCTTTCTATCTCTAGGTCATTGTGTCATTTATCTAAGCCTTATAGTGACATAAAAGCTGAGGCATAACAACAATTAGTATGATTGGCAATTTACCAGGATTATAGCTCAGTATGATCAAACATCAACTACTAATATTGAATTACATTGAACTCCTCTAAGTATTTAAAGAAAGTTGGTAAGAAATCACTATCTCCCATCTCCCATTCTTTGAGCACTTCTGAGTGCACTATATTAAAAACTGGAGTTAATAAGAAACAAAAGAAAGTAAAATTTAATAATGATAGTGTGCTTGCCAAGAAAAAATAAAAAGATAAAAGGTAAATTTAATAAGAGATCATGATTACAACTGCTCTCACTTTTTAAAAATCTTTTTGAAACACCACAATTCCTACTCAAGTTGCTTTTGAGAGACAGAGAGAGATTGAGCTACCTTTCTTTTCCAACTCAAGGTATTTCCCTGAAAGAAGCCCAGCTAGAGGAACAATATAGGCATCATTTCAGCAGTATATTGTAATTTGTTTATAAAAGGCTGCATTCTGATCAGGGCCCCCTTTCTATCCTCTCTTTCCATACACTATTTCCCACATTAAACCGCTAAAGAATACAAAGGTAATGAGAATAGGAATCATGTCCACAGCTTACTGTCTACCTTAAGGAGATTTTATACTCCACTGGCTTCATCAACATAACTTTACTAATGCAGCGATCTCTTGCCTAGGAAAATAAAAGTTGCAAAGAACTTTACTGTTCATTTCAACAGCTGCCTAAAAGATCCATCAATTCTTCAGTCAAAAGTGTCAAACGACATTTTTCAATAACAAAACTCATTGAATCATTGCCTAAAAATCTTTGTCTTCTTGGCTCCACCAATCCTGAATCATTTTGATTCCTACCTACCTTTAATCAAACAATCCCCCACTTTAAAAAACCCACTTTACACCAGATTTCAAAATCAGAATAAATATACTGAAATCCCTTCAACGTCTGACATACTAGTGCCTCTGTCGAGGTAGTGCTCTCCCTTACAGCATTATGCAAATAATGTCAGCCCTGTCTTATGAACAGGCTATTTAGCTGATATTTGGAGAGTACAGTATATGATCCAGTTAGTCACCACTGCTTTGCATCATGGCGCCTAGATCCTGTCATCAATATGTATGTATATTTCTGAATCAAAATACATGATCTGAATGACCTACAGGTATATTCAGGCAAATCAGTCACTAGCCCAGAGATTTAAATGTGCAAAAACACACCCCCACAAAAATTAAGCATGTGTGAATATATTTAGTCTGCAGAAGAGTATATTCCATTACATTCACTAGAAGCATGGCAGAAAACTGAGAACCAGAGGAATAACGTGATTAACGAAAGCATGTATAAAAATTTGTCAAGGTGGCAGGATCGCTTGAGCCCAGGAATTGGAGAACAGCATGGAAACAGACTGGGAGACTACACTCTAAAAAGTAAATTAATTGTCCAGGTGTGGTGTTCGCACCTGTAGTACCACCCACCTGAGAGGCTGCAGCATGGGGACTATTTGAGTCCAGGAGATCCACGCTTTGGTGAGGTATGGTCATCCCACTTCCATCCATCCTGGGTGAGAAAGTGACACCCTGTATGAAAAAAAAAAAAAAAAAAAAAAAGCTTTTATAAATAAATAAAGAGAAATAGTTTATTTCTTTTACAACAGGTTTTTCTGAGACACATCCTCCTTTAAGTGTCCATTAAGGGTGACAAGGGACAGTGTGTTCCAAACGTTTCTCAACGCATGAGATTCTTTGGGCAAAGAAAAACTAAAGCTCCCTTAAGTCTCTTTCTTTCCACTACTACAAACACCTTGTGGATGAGGGTATGAGAACAGCAGGAAAACCATGATCTGCCCTGCAGGTAGCCGACTCAGTGGGCATGCCCCTTGCTAAGCAAGTTCCTGCTGCCCGTGTGCCTTGCTGTCTGCCTTCTGTCCCTGCAGAGCTGTGGAAGGAAACGTCATGACTACTTTCTTGGGAACTATGACACAGCAAATCAGTCCTCCCAGAAATTGAAGTGCCAGTGAGTGTGAGGGAAAGTGGAAGGGCTTCCCATGGGTTGGACCACTAGGTCCACGGCCTCATAGAGGTCGTCATCCTTCTGCTAAAAGGCAGTGACATCACCATGGCCTTGCTGTTGTGGGGTCCTGGGCAGGGGAGGAAGTAAGGCCATAGAGGGGAGGAGGGTCAGATGAACATGGAATGAATTGAAGAGTGACATTGTTTGGGGTATTTCAGTCTCAGAGGCATAAAAAAACCACACAGAGAGGATGGATTCCAAAGTCCTTAGTGGGGACCTTGGAAGGAGCAGAGGACAGGGCATGGGGGCACAAGGAAGGGCAGTGCAACTCTTAAGGCAAGAGGGGACCTCACTGCGCATGCTCCTGTGGTGTCCGGTTAGTGCGCATGTTCACTGGGCGTCTTCCCATTGGCCCCTTTGCCCACGTGGTGAACTCCGTGGAGCTGTGAGCCTGCAGCTAGTGTCCCTGAGGTCTGGATTCTTTCTTCCTTATGGAGAGGCGGCGGGTAGGTCCACAGGCTGATCCAACTGGGAGTTGAAGTGTGTGTGAGAGTGGGGAGGAACCAGCTGGCTTCTGGAGGGTCGGGCTGTGTGATTGGTGACTGAGTGAGAAGGGCCTTGATGTTGTCGTCCTTCCAATGCGGTCCCGCAACTATGGGTCTTCTTGTCTTGTCGGGGTCAGAAGGAAGAAGGAGGGCCTCAGAGTGGGAGAGGGATTAGGGGAAGCTGGGGCAATGCTGGGGTGTTGTTGTTGGCGGTATTCCAGTCCCAGAAACGCTTGGAACTTGCAACAGAATTTGACTCCCCAAGACTCCCCAAGTTGGATCAGGCCTGGAATGTCATGGGCAGTAAGGAAGGGGCCTGGAAAGTGGGAACACTCCGGGCTGGTGACTGTGTGACCCCAAGGTTTGTATAACGAACCGCAGAGGTGCCCACCCGGTGAGGACCGCCCAGTGTTATGTGGCAGCTTCTCAATTCCATCTTGGAAGTTCGAATGGGCGGGCAGGGCTCTGCATTCCAACACAACTCGATTATGGGGAGGAAATAGGCCTAACAAATGGGTGTGTGACAAAAGCACTGGGTAATTTAATTTTAATTCTCAAGCTGTATTTTCCTAAATGTCTCACAATGGAGAGTCCAATTATGAAACCAAACCACATTGGAATAACCGTGTGCCTCCTGCCATAAGCCCCAAGGCATTGCTCAGCTAGCTTGACAAACATATGTGACTGTGCAAGTATTCAATTCTGAAAGCATACACACTTACACATGCTTTCTGACTTACTTTTCAATGTTTTACTAAATTTTTAAAAGTTTCAAGTTAACATTTGGAAGTGCTCAAATGTAGTATCCACTTATGTGCATTCTTCCATCACAGTATCCTGTTTTTTGTTTTGTTTTGTTTTGGTTTGGTTTTTTTGAGACGGAGTTTTGCTCTTGTTGCCCAGGCTGGAGTGCAATGGCATGTTCTCAGCTGGCTGCAACATTCGCCCCAGGGTTCAAGCGATTCTCTTGCCTCAGCCTCCAGACTGGCTGTGATTACAGGCGCCTTCCACCACACCTGGCTAAGTTTTTGTGTTTTTAGTAGAGACAGGGTTTGACCATTTTGGCCAGGCTGGCCTCGAACTCCTAACCTCAGGTGATCCATTCGCCTCAGCTTCCCAAAGTGCACACTATTCTGTTTGCAGACTGAAATATGAGTTGGCAAGGAAGACGTTATAGACCAAGACGATGTTTACGACTTGCTCAGCTGATTGGGCCTATGCTTGTGAGTGACTTAACATTTGATGTTTTCTACTAGCAGAAATTTCTTTTTGTGGTAGTGTTGTGGAATGAGTATAGATACGCGGATAAAGGTCTCCCATGTTGATAAAAAATGATCATGGCATCTCATGAAGGAAAGAGTAACCCAAGAGGACTACATAATAGTTTTGCCTGGGTGTGTGAATTTGTGTTCCTCGATTTGACTGGTGATTTCCTCCTCATCCTTATTCATAGCACATTACACCCACTCAATCCAACATAAATTAAAATGGCTTCCAAAGCCGTTGAGGGTAACGATGTTAGAGTAACCTCTCTATGGGAAGAGTAACTTAATGAAGAATAAGTACGTGGAATAGTGTTGGGATAGTGTTGGAGCATGTCTTTAAACATGCATATGATCAGAAGTTATCTAAGTAATCTGTGTATTCATATTATTGACATGCATTGATCAGAAATTTTTTTTTATCTGCGCATGCATACACACACACACACACACCCTTGTCGCAGGAGCCCAGTATGCCAGAACCTCAACAAGAAGAATCACCAGCTGAAAGTCGGGATCGTACACCTGGTCAGAAGACAGAAGAAGATCAGGGTGCAGCTGAGATTCAAGGTGATGGGAAGGGAGGAGGATGGAGGGAGGAGGCTTATGTGTGCATCATGCCTTATGCCATGACAAGTAACAGGAGGAAAGAAACAATAGGAAAGGATGTCAAACATTTGCTGAGAGTTGGCTGGAACCGTGATGGGTGTAGCTTGCAGCTTCCTGCAGTTCCTGGATATGATGAATGTTCTCTTTCTCTTCGAGATTCATTTTGTGTACTTGAAAATATAGTCCTTCTTAAATCAGATGAAACCATGTAATTGGTAGTATAAAAATGCACATTATATCACCTGCTTAACTTGATATTCTTAGGATGTTGCAGTAAGACTTTCTTAGCCATGGTGTTCACAGTGTTGTAAGCACCCTTTGATAGCATGTGGAGTGCAAGTCACCCTACCTTGTAACACCCCAAATAAAGCCCATTTGCAAAGGGATGTTAACTTCATTTTATAAATAAAATTGAGGCTGGGCAAGGTGGCTCACACCTGCAATCCCTGCACTTTGGGAGGCCAAGGCGGGTGGATCACTTGAAGTCAGTAGTTCGAGACCACCGTGGCCAATATGATGAAACCCTGTCTTTGCTAAAAATACAAAAATAGCTGTGCATGGTGGCACACACCCATAATCCCAGGTGCTAAGCAGGCTGAGGCAGGAGAATTGCTTGAGCAAAGGTGGCAGAGGTTGCGTGAGCCGAGATTGCGTCACTACACTCCATTCTTGATGACACAGCGAGTCTCTATCTCAAAAATAAATAAATAAATAAATAAATAAATAAATAAATAAATAAATAAATAAGTAAATAAGAAAACTGAGGCTCAGAGATTGAGACTTACCAAGAATACCAAGAAAACTTGACTCATGGAGAAGGAATTCATATTTTATTCCAAGGTTTGCATTTTTCCTACCATCTATTTTAGAAAATGGAAATGATTTTGCTTAAAAATGCTTAACACTCAAATGAGTCTGTACTATAAGGTACTTCAGTATTGGCTCCGGACAAAATGCAGTTCAGTGAAGCAGGATAGCAATTCTAGAAAAGAGGTCAATGAATGAAAGCCACTGTTTCCTTTGGTGTATATTTTTGACAGTGTGTTTGGTAAAAGGTGGATAATTCAGGATGTTGGAGTACAGGTAACTATATTAGTAGGATTGTGAAGGGGCTTTTAAAAGTTGTTTCAATATTTTTATAATTAGAAAACTCCAAGTACGATAAGATTATCATGAAACAGAAATTGTTTTCTCAACAGATAGCATTTTCAAACTAATCAGAGACAGAATTTGGGCCATGGATTATTTTAGCAATTCCCTGTTAAGGGGTTTCCAGAATATGACTGTCAACAATGCCCATTAATTTCTTTGCGCTTCAGTTCCCGTACTCCCACTGGAAGACAGTGATTTTGCTGTTATATTTCGTACTTTTTTCTTAAGGACATTCATGTATGGAAAGTCACATATAGGGCCTTTGGATCTAAGAATTACTTTAATAAAGTTTAACCCCAACATTTTCAAGATACCTCAACAGGAGATGAGTGTCAGGACCATAAGATTTGTCATAGGCTCACCAATACATTGATCTAATCCTTCAGAAAATTACATTTAAGTTACGATTAAAATGCTACCCGTGAGGCTGTCCTCAGTTTTCCTAGGTAGCTGTGTGTTTATAATACACAATGGTAAAGTATGGGAAATGTAGATGTGCTGAGACTTATCCTCAGATTGTCATTTAAGGTAAGATATCATAATACAGGAAAACAAACGTGGGACATCTTTGCTTCACATTTATTACCACAGTAGCCTATAGGCTTTTATTGCATAACACTGAGGAAAAGAATAGGATCAGTTCCTTATTTATCATTCTTGTTTGGCTGCTCCAGTCGACATCCTTGGTATTTTTTAGTTCCTGACCTGGAAGCTGATCTCCAGGAGTTGTCTCAGTCAAAGACTGGGGATGAATGCAGAGATGGTCCTGGTGTCCTGGGGAAGATTCTGCCAAAATCAGAGCAATTTAAAATGCCAGAAGGAGGTATGTTACCCATTAAGATTCAAAATTACATGCTTTCTGTATGCCACAATATTATAGTTTTGATAATAAAAAGAGAGAATATTACTGCCCTTTTAAAAACAGAATTCAAATGCAGACTTTATTTGGAAGGTAGTTCAGACCCCACAAGCCTGTCTGCAAAACTGAAACACTATCGGATACAGACACAAATTGGGTCAAAGCCATATTGAATCATCAAATAGCAAAGCATTTTGTTACTTCTGAGTATAACCAACAGCTAACAATTTTCAGATTATTTTGTGATTTCTGCTTTTCACAAAAACATAATGCACTTGTAATACCACTTTGTATGAAAGATGCTGATCCCTGAAGGAGATTCTCGTACCAGCTTTAACATAATTTGTGAGATTCTGGACAAATCACATAAATCCTACACCCATTTTTGCTTTTATTGAAAGTAGTGAATGCACATCAGATAGATTAAAATCATTTCATTGCTGATTTCTGCATGCTCTGGTTCTGTTGGAGAGAATACAAAGATATTGTGATTTTCATGATTTGTTTGTCGTAACAATCAGCTTCAGTCTGATTATAACATCTGAGTTGAGATTTCATTGCTCCTAAGAAAATGTGCGGGCACTCTGCTTGATGTTTATTTTTAGGTATGGAGATCTTAATGAGTGTTCTTGGATTTTGTCATATCCTGAATTCTGTCAGGCTCTTAAACTATGATTGCATTTTTTTCTTTTTTCAGACGGAGTTTCGCTCTGCGGCCCAGGATGGAGTGCAGTGGTCCAATCTCGGTTCACTGTGACCTCCACCTCCAGGGTTCAAGCGATTCTCACGCCTCAGCCTCACATGTATTGGGGATTACAGGTGACTGCCAACACGCCCAGCTAATTTTTGTATTTTTAGTAGAGACAGGGTTTCACCATGTTGGCCAGTCTGGGCTTGAACTCCTGACCTCAAGTGATCCACCTGCCTCAGCCTCCCAAAATGCTGGGATTACAGGTGTGAACCACCTCCCTCGCTGGACCCAAAGATTGCATTTTGAAGTCTTCCTGCAGTGAAGCCTTGAATGACTGAATAATAAAATGGAAAGGGACAGTCAAGTTTTTATGGCCCATGAAGTAGGGAGCCTGCATGTAGGTCAGTGATGCTTAAGGTGGTTGGAAGATGCCTGTGCTAAGCATGCTGCCTGCCCTCCTGTCAGTCTTCATGAGCTACTGTGTGTAATTAGATTGAAGACACATTTGGTAACCTCTAACCATATCAGAGGTTATGTATTACAGGTTTCTGCCCTAAGTCATCAGATGATACGACTTAAAGTTCAAAGACTAAAACATACTAAGTCCTGAGTGGTCCACATAAGTATCTTTTACAAATGTTTTTCAAATTGCTGAGTTAATTAGAAGAACTTCTGAATTTAAAAGAAGCACTGCATTTTTAGGGGAGAAACTATCTAAATGTTTTTACTCCACACTGCTGAACTGCTCCCTTAGACTAATTACATTAATAGATAGTTTGTAGACCATTTCCAGGAGCTTATTGAACAAGCCTCAATTATATTCTTAAGACGGTCGTAGCGTTAAATGCATATCTTATTAAAATAGATAACAAATTAAATGATACAAGAAAATAATACTAAGGCATAAAAATAATAAAAGAGTCACAGAATAAAAAGGGAAAAGGAACAGGCAGTAAATGAAAGGTATGAATCATTAACAAAAGGAAAACTAATCCAAAAGTAATAAATTTAACAGATTATTCTTTTGGGAAATATCTAGGAAGAGAGCATCCAGTAGTTTAAACAATCTTGAAGAAAATGGAAAAAGCACAACACAGAATATGAACAAGACACAGATACTGAATGTAGGGCATAATTGACAGGGAGTACATTCTTGAACACTAATATTTTCAGAGTATGGATGAAATGGGTGACATCCTAGGAATGCCTACATTATTTGATATATGCCTGCAGTACCTGAATACCTGAAGATCACAAATACTGTGCATGAGCTTGTGAAATTTTCTAGTCGACCTTCAGAAACAGTTCCTTTTAGAAGGGAATATTTAGCTTTTCCAGCTCTCTTACTCTGTGTTTTCCTTTCCCTCTCCATTTGTTTTTTTTTTTTAACACTCGTTATGATGTATAACTCTTTCACATTTTAATATCAATAATGATCATGATACCTTAAAACTTGTATGATGATTTAATTAATTATACAAACGGGAATACGTTCCAGTGAAAAAAGTGTCATTATCCGTATTGTCATGAGGACTACAGGTGAAAACTGGGTGCAAATGTTTACTCTCTGTTAAAAAAAAACACACAGAGGGGTAAACTAGCCCAAAGCAATATTATTGCACTTCCGCACAATAGACAAAAAACAAGTGCAATCAATACTGGCCTTTCTATTCATTTCACTTACGTATTGTGAAATTTCATAATGTGAAATTTACTGTTTTCTCAAAAGATAATTGTCAGACTATTTACAGCAGCCTATTGGACAACCAGACCATAGTTTCAAGCCAAAACATTAAATTTTACATTTTTCACAAATTCCTTCTGTTGCTTAGGTTTTTTGTTTCCTGGTTGTATTTTGAGTAAAACTCTATATAATGTTTGCTATCTACTTTAAGCCCCTTTTAATAGGTTCACTTGATTTAATGTGTTCTGATCTCGGACTGTCTTTTGTTTCTTTCTAGCACTAAAAGCAGGGTGTGTTTAAAAAATATTGCTTGTGTATATGCTTCGAAGTGTATCTTCAAAGTCTCTACAGAGGTTTAGTTGAATGCTAGCCATAGGGTGACTCTTAGGCTTCTGGTTTTGTCCATTGTATAAAACTGAAACTTTGGTGTCCTTTGTATACCTTTAATTTCATCTGAATACAGTTCTGCTAGTAATGTTCCCTCCTGTTATGTTTCTATTGCAGGTGAAGGACAACCACAGGTTTAAATGAAGACAAGCTGAAAAAATACAAACTGAATTTTTCTAAGATATTTGATTTTTAAAAATATCAATAAAGTTGTCCTGTTTTCTCCAAAGAAGTCTTGCACATCTTTTGTTCATTTATTCGGACACATTAGACGCTATTGGAAATTTTAGCTGGGTGCAGTGGCTCATGCCTGTAATTCCAGCACATTGGGATGCTGAAACAGGATTGCTCATGCTTGGGAGATTGAGACAAGCCTGGACAACATGGTGAAACACCCTGTGTACAAAAATAAATGAATGAATGCATGAATGTATGCACGTATGTATGCAGGTGTAGTCTCAGCTACTCTGGAGGCTGAGGCGGGAGGATCCCTTGAGACTAGGAGTTCGAGGATGTAGGTAGTCATGTTCACTCCACTGCAACTCCAGCCTGCATGACTGAGACTCTGTTTAAATAAAAAATAGTATCATTTTTACAACTTTGCATTCAGATTGAGCTGTTGATATTGTGAAATACATATTTGGTCCTGGACCCTGCTTCCTGTCATACAACTACAATTTTTAGAAACTCCACACAGTGATGTTTTTTAGTATGCTAGTGAGTTGACTGATGGCTGGAAGCTCCTAGGTAGCTCTAGGATGGGGGATTAGAGGGTTGGGACTTTCAATCCCATATCCCACCTTCAGGACAGGAAGAGGGACTGAGCTAAGTTGATTGCCAATGGAAGGCCAACAGTTTAGTCAATCATGCCTATATAATGAAAACCTCCATCAAAACCCGAAAAGACAGGGTTCAGAGAGCTTCTGCCTAGCTGAACACATGGAGGGTAGCATGCCCATAAGTGACATGGAAGCTCCCTGTCTCTTCCTTCATTCCTTCCCCTATGTATCTCTTTATCTGCATCCTTTGCTAGGATATCCCATTTGCCACAAGATATGAGAGAACTCTCTAGGCTATAGAGCTGGATGAAAGAACTAGGGCCTAGGTAGAAGAAAGGGGAAAGCAACCAGGGCAACTTGCTGAAGCAAAATTACTTGGATCCTATCTACACTGTCTCCTTACAGGCCATGGCATGACATAGCCATGGGATTCCATCCTGCCTCTTACACACTGGCCTTGAGATGGTGGGCAAGATACTTATAGCTAAGGGGACTGTTTCCCCATTTCTAAAGCTGAAGTTAGAATATTTACACAAAATAGTTGCTATGAATAATAAATGAAATAACAAGATGCAGGCATTACATTGCAGATAAATTTAGTAGTTATCTTTCCTTAATGCCTTTAAAATTTCACATATTTTCATTCCATTTTTCTTTACAACTACAGCTCTAGTGTGTGATAACTGCTTTGGAATTTCAAGTAGGAATATCAGTCTACCTTTTTAAAATGCATTTGACTTCAGAAACTGATTTGATTTAAACACGTAAATTAAATAGCACTGTAGCTGGTATCAGAGTATCGACATGGCATGGATTCTGAAGTTGATCTGTAAATAACTGAGATGTGACAAGGCCAACCCTATGTTAGTAGTATGTGCTGAAAACTTGTTTGGTGTGTGTGATGCAATGAAGAATAAGTCTATTCCGGTCAGTCAACACCACACAACTCAATATCATAACAACAGAAACAAGTGGTTTGGGGCCAGCTAGGGTGTGCAGTGAAGCTCATCATCCGAGAAAAGATCCTGTTGGTAGGTATGTTGGATTCTCTTCACTGTTTCCCCCAAGCACGCAGAGTTACAAGGCCAACAGACACTGGAATGTTGTGTCAGAGTGGGATCCAAGAATGGAATGGCCTGCAGTGTTGTGATTTTCCAAAGTAGTCAATAAGTCTTTCATAATTTCCCAGATGAAGCAACATATCAGCCTCCCTCAGTTTACAGGGAAGTGACATGTATGGAAAATCCAGTTTATTGAAGGCTCTGGAAAAAGATATTTGCCTCCCTGTAACGCTCAGTCCCCAAATGCCAGTAGATCCTACCAATCATTGCAACAACCACAGCTGTACTCGGAAACTTCCAAAATATCCCACAGTAGGCAATGATATTCTGCCTACAAACCACAAGTTTAGAATTGAAAAGAAGTATCCTCGCACTTCTTATTTACATCAAAAGAATGGGAATTTTGCCGTTGGTACAAAGGAAATAACACGGCACTAAGGAGGACACAATGTTCCCCAAGAGGGGTTACAGGCACCTTCCTCCTCTGTCTTGCTTTGCTTTCTGTGATAAGAAAGTGGTTCATGTGTCTGTTGTACCCTAGAACTTAAAGTATATATTTTTAAAAAGTGGTTCGGGGATATGCATGGTGGCTCACGCAGCCTGGGGTACACAGGGAGACCTTGTCTCGACAAAAAATTTTTAAAAACAGCCAGGTGTGGTAGAGCGTGTCTGTAGTCCCAGCCACTTGGAAGGCTAAGACGGAAGCATCACTTGAACCTGGGAGTGAGCCATGATTGCTCTACTGCACTCCAGACTGAGCAACAGAGTGGGACCCCATCTCAAATAAAACAAAATAAAAGAAAGTGTTTCAGGGCCAGCTGGGGTGTGTGGTGAAGCTTCATTTCAAAGGTCAATCACTGCTATGGGACATTGATGTTCAGGATGGTTCCTTGGTAGTCACAGCTCTGAGATCCCAGGACTGTCCTTCTCGGCAAGGACAGCCCTTTCCAGGCTGGGACACAGGAGAAAGGAGCCAGGCTAGGTTGTCAGGCTACCATAGACAGCTGTCTGCTGTGGAATCACTGATGAGATCAGGAGAAGGACAGCTGAAAGGAGAAGGGAGACAACCTCCACAGGTGAGGGGCAGGTGTCTGTTAGTGAAGGAAAGACATTGGCTCTAAGTACTGACATTGCCCTATGCTCCCGTGGAAGAACATGATGGTGCCAGAAAGAATATCAGGCTGGTAGGAGGAGCACGATAGCTTGCATCACCTCCCATCCTTTGTGTTCAGCGGTCCCTGAGAGGAGCCCATGCCATTTTGGGATCTAAAAGGTTGTTTTCTTACATTCCCCCCATTCATCACCCATGAAGAGAAGGGATTTGAGATAAACTGAGGCCTTCAGGGAGAAAGGCCAGGCAGAGTTGTGAGGCCTTCTCAAAAGTCTCTCAGCCCTACCCTTATGGTGAGTTTCACACTGCATTCATCTTGGCCTGTGTTCCTGTGTGCTCTGGGGTCACTCTTCTCAACCTCATGTCTGTCCTGGGAAGAGTGGGTATATTGCAGACAGTCTTGCTACCTAAGCGATTTAATAAGGTTTCTGAAAGTTCCCGACGCTGGGCAGTGAGTTCCCAGATCCTAAGGCACTATTGTGGTCACACTACATGAGATTTAGCAGGTGTAAATCATGGAATCTTTACTTTTAAAGGATCCCAGTTTCCAACTTTCATGGAAACTTGTCTGAGAACTAGTAGAGCAAGGGAATAGTCTCCTTTCCCAGCTACACAGTTTATTTCTCCTTTGTGAAGGTATAGAAGGGACAGGTTTGGTGTGTTCTCGGATGTACAAATCCAAGACCTTCAGGTGAGGAGACTGACATGTTGCTTGGTATTGTAATAACACCATCTCCAAATGATACCCAGGACAGTCCTTTCAAGTCTCCATCCCTTAACTATTTCTGAAGAAATCGAATGTCTCTTACCTGTGCAGTCTCATGCTATAAAATTCTAAATAATTTGCAATAGCCTTTGGATCTTACTCTTGATTGCACTAATATGCAGCACAGTAGAATTTTTCATGATGCCTCTGACCTATGGCTCCAGCACTCACTGCTGGGTGACACTGAGCAAGTTACTTAACATCTCTGTGACTCCTTTCTCCACTAGTACCATGGAAATGCTACTAGTAAATTCATCTACTTGGGGCAGTTTAGAGCACTGACTGTAGTGAAGACATGTACAGTTGTGAGGACAATCCATGGCATATGGTAAGTTTCCAATGATTTCTAGCTGTTACTGTTTTGCTGTTAATATTGTTGCTGTTCCCACATTTCCCTGGAGCATGTTCCAGAGATACAGTGTCATGACTACCTTTGACCCCTTGGATGATCTTTTGATTATCACTTCATTTCCTCGGGGACTCAAGGACTGAGTCTGTGGGGCAGGGCGAGGTAATATTTTTATGAGCGTAATGAATATTCAGCTTTCCTTACAGGGTATTGTGGAGCCTAAATGTGATGCTGGGGTTTCATCATCATGAGCCTGTATATAAAATTTGAATGGAAATTGTTCTAGAAAATTGGAACTCTAATGACTTCTTCATGTAATATGTATAATGCTTGAAAAAGTAACTAGTGACTGGATAAGGATAGCACATAAGTATATAAATAATTAAAAGATTATGAATTTTATATTTCATAGTTTCTGCTTTTTGTGTCCCAACGGTCTTTGTTTTACACAATGCCACAGATTCTCCTACATTTTCTTCTAGACGTGTGATAACATTAGCTTTTACATTAAGTTCTATGATGCATTTTGAGTTAACTTTTGTATATGGCGTGAGACAAAGGTTGAGGTTCATTTGTTTGCATGTCAATGTCCCATTGTTTCACCATCATTCTCTGAATACAACATCCTTTCCCACTAAATCATCTTGGCACCTTATGGAAAAATCAACTTAATGTGAATATACACGTCTAGTTTTGGCCCCTTATTTCTTTTCTTATGCCAATATCACACTGTCCTGATTATCACAGTTATGAAATACATCTTGATAATAGGTAATGAGTCCTCCAATATTCTTTGTTCTTTATGTAATTGTTAGACTATTCTAGTCCCTTTGCTTTTCCACATAAATTTTGATGTCAGCTTGTCAATTTACAGAAACAAAAGTCTTCACGGATTTTGATTGTGTTTACACTGAATGTATAGTTCATTTGGGAGAAACTGACATATTCACAATCATGAGCGCTGCAATCCATTAACATGGTATACCTCACCATTGATTTCAGCCTGCTTTAATATTTCACAGCAACGTTTTTTAGGCTTCTGAGTACAGGTTTTGCACATATTTTTTTAAATGTTACCACTAACTATTTCATGGGTTTTTTTCTCTGCTATATTAAGTGGTATTGATGTTCAATTTTCAATTCTTTGTTGCTGGTATATAAAAATCACGTTGACTTTTGCATACTTATCTTGTACATATTACTACACTAAACTCATATATATATTCAAGTCATGGGGTGAATCTCATTTGGCTATGATGTTGTAAATTTGTAATATATTCCTAGTTTTGAACTGCTATTACTATAGCATAAACATAAATCTATGCTTTTATGAACATGAGTTATATTAGTCTATTAGTCTGTCATGTTATTTTCTTATAATGTTTGTCTGCTTTTGATATCAGGGTGATGCGGGCTCTGTAAAATTCTTTGAAAAGTGTGATCTCTTTTCAATTATCATAAGGAGTTTGTGTAGAAACTACAGCATTTCTTCCACAAATGTTTTGCAAAGTTATCCAGTGAAGTCACCAGAAACGTGAAATTTGGGGAAAAGTCTTTGTTTCATTTCTTTGTTGGTTTTAGTGAATTCGATTTCTTTAACTGGTATAGCAGGTATATATGTCATCTATTTCTTTTGTGGGAATGGGGTTTGCTAGCTAGTGTCCTTCAAGGAATTTCCCCATTCCATTTAAAACATAATTTTTTGATTAGCTGGGCATGGTGGCGTGTGACTGTAATCCCAGCTACTTGGGAGGCTGAGGCAGGAGAATCAATTGAACCCAGGAGTCAGAGGTTGCAGTGAGCTGAGATCACGCCATTGCACTCTAGCCTGGGCAACAGGGCAACACTCCATCTCAAAAATAAGTAAATAAAGAATTAAATAATTTTTTGGATAGTGCTTTTCACCGTGTTCCCTATCACACGTTTAATATCTGAAGGATCTGTATTGATGTGCCCTCTGGCATTACTGATATTTGTAATTTGTATTCTCTCTCTCTCCACCTGTCTCATCAATCTGGCTGCAGGTTTATTAATTTGACTGATTCTCCCCAAAAAGCAACTTCTAGTTTCATTGATTTTTTTTCTATAAATTTTCTCATTTCTATTTAATTTATTCCCCTTCCTATCTTTATTAATTTTTCCTTCTTCTTGCTTTGGGTATAATTTGATTTTTTCTAGTTCCTTATTTTTATTTATTTATTTAGGTTTTTTTTGGTTGTTTGTGTTCTGAGACAGTCTGCCACCGTCACCTAGGCTGGAATGCAGTGGTGTGACCTTGGCTCACTGCAAACTCTACCTCTTGTGTTCAAGTGATTCTTCTGCCTCAACCACCATGTCCAGCTAATTTTTGTATTTTTAGTAGAGGTGGAGTTTTGCCATGTTGGCCAGGCTGGTCTTAAACTACTGGTTTCATGAGATCTGGCCGCCTTGGCCTCCCAAAGTGCTGGGATTACACGCATGAGCCACCACGCCCAGTCAACTCTTTTTCTAGTTTCTTAATGTGGGAGCTTACAGGTAATTGACTTGAGACATTTCTTCCTTTCTGATATAAGTATTGAATGCTATAAATTTTTCTCTGTACACTGCTTTAGTGTGTCATCTTGCATTTTTGGATATGTTGTGTTTTCATTTTAAAATTTTCCTACATTTTCTTCTTTCATCCCTGCATTACTTTAAAGTGTTGTTTAATTTCCAATATTTCACGGATTCTAGATATCTTTCCACAGCTAATTTCCATTTCAGTTCCTTTGTGGTCACAAAACATGTTTTATAATATTTCATTCCTTTAGAATTTTTTGAGATTTGTTTTTCGGCCCACAATATGGTCTATCTTGGTGAACATTCCATGTGCACTTGTGAAGAATGTATATTCTGCTGTTGTTCTATAAATATCAATTAGGCCAAGTTGGTTGATACTGTTCTTCAAACCTTCTGCACATATATATCCTAATTTTGTTGTACACTTTTTCTACCAATTGCTGGGAGAAAAGTTGAAGTCTTCTACTATAAATGCAGATGTGTTTATTTCTTCTTTCTTGTGTATCGGTTTTTCCCTCCAGTATTTTGAAGGTGCATACATTCCCATGGTGTTTCCATCATCTGAATCAATGCACCTCTCTATGATTATTACGTAATGTTTCACTTTGTCCCTTGTAAGAATCTCCACTATAAAGTGTGCTTTGTGAGGTATTAATTGAGCACCTCCAGTTTCTATGTGATTCATGTTTGGATGGTATATCTTTTAACTCTTTACTTTTAACACCCTTTACTTTTAACTCATTTATTTTTAAACTGTGGTTCATTTTAACAGCATATAATGTGTTCTGGTTCTTTTTATCCAGCCTTACAATCTCTAACTTTTTACATTTGAGACAAGGTCTCATTCTGTCCCCCAGGCTGGAGTGCAGTGATGTGATCATAGCTCACTGCAGCCTCGACCTCCTGGGCTCAAGTGATCTTCCCACATCAGGCCCAAGAGGAGGAATGGGAACTAGAGGTGTGCATCACCACGCCTGCCTAGTATTAATTATATTTGTAGAGACAAGGTCTCACTATGTTTCCATGGATGGCCTTGAACTCCTGGCCTCAAGGGATCCTTCCACCTTGCCCTGATGAAGTGCTGGGATTAGAGGCATGACCCACTGCGCCCGGCCAAACTCTGACTTTTATTTTTCATTTATTTATGTTTTTCATTATACTTTAAGTTCTAGGGAACATGTGCACAACGTGCAGGTTTGTTACATATGTATACATGTGCCACGTTGGTGTGCTGCCCCCTTTAACTTGTCATTTACATTAGGCATATCTCCTAATGCTATCCTTCCCCCTCCCCCCTCCCCACAATAGGACCCCGTGTGTGATGTTCCCCTTCCTGTGTCCAAGTGATCTCTCTGCTCAGTTCCCACCTATGAGTGAGAACATGCGGTGTTTGGTTTTCTGTTCTTGCAATAGTTTGCTGAGAATGATGGTTTCCAGCAGCATCAATGTCTCTACGAAGGACATGAACTCATCTTTTTTACAGCTGCATAGTATTCCATGGTGTATATGTGCCACATTTTCTTAATCCAGTCTGTCACTGATGGACATTTGGGTCGATTCCAAGTCTTAGCTATTATGAATAGTGCCACAATAAACATATGTGTGCATGTGTCTTTATAGCAGCATGATTTATAATCCTTTGGGTATATACCCAGTGATGGGATGGCTGGGTCAAATGGTATTTCTAGTTCTAGATCCTTGAGGAATCGCCACCCTGTTTTCCACAATGGTTGAACTAGTTTACAGTCCCACCAACAGTGTAAAAGTGTTCCTATTTCTCCACATCCTCTCCAGCACCTGTTGTTTCCTGATTTTTTAATGATTGCCATTCTAACTGGTGTGAGATGATATCTCATTGTGGTTTTGATTTGTATTTCTCTGATGGCGAGTGATGATAAGAATTTTTTCATGTGTCTGTTGGCTGTATGAATGTCTTCTTTTGAGAAGTGTCTGTTCGTATCCTTTGCCCACGTTTGATGGGGTTGTTTGTTTTTTTCTTGTAAATTTGTTTGAGTTCTTTGTAGGTTCTGGATGTTAGCCCTTTGTCAGATGAAAAGATTGCAAAAATTTTCTCCCATTCTGTAGGTTGCCTGTACACTCTGATGGTAGTTTGTTTTGCTGTGCAGAACCTCTTTAGTTTAATTAGATCCCAATTGTCAATTTTGGCTTTTGTTTCCATTGCTTTTGGTGTTTTAGACATGAAGTCCTTGCCCATGCCTATGTCCTGAATGGTATTACCTAGATTTTCTTCTAGGGTTTTTATGGTTTTAGGTCTAACATTTAAGTCTCTAATCCATCTTGAACAGAGATGCAGAAATCCTCAATAAAATACTGGCAAACCAAATCCAGCAGCACATCAAAAAGCTTATCCACTATGATCAAGTGGGCATCATCCCTGGGATGCAAGGCTGGTTCAACATATGCAAATCAATAAACGTAATCCAGCATGTAAACAGAACCAAAGACAAAAACCACATGATTATCTCAATAGATGCAGAAAAGGCCTTAGACAAAATTCAACAGCCCTTCATGCTAAAAACTCTCAATAAATTCGGTATTGATGGAATGTATCTCAAAATAATAAGAGCTATTTATGACAAATCCACAGCCAATATCATTCTGAATGGGCAAAAACTGGAAGCATTCCCTTTGAAAACTGGCACAAGACAGGAATGCCCTCTCTCACCACTCCTATTCAACATAGTGTTGGAAGTTCTGGCCAGGGCAATCAGGCAGGAGAAAGAAATAAAGGATATTCCATCAGGAAAAGAGGAAGTCAAATTGTCCCTGTTTGCAGATGACATGATTGTATGTTTAGAAAACCCCATCATCTCAGCCCAAAATCCCCTTAAGCTGATAAGCAACTTCAGCAAAGTCTCAGGATACAAAATCAATGTGCAAAAATCACAAGCATTCTTATACACCAGTAACAGACAAACAGAGAGCCAAATCATGAATGAACTCCCATTTGCAATAGCTTCAAAGAGAATAAAATACCTAGGAATCCAACTTACATGGGATGTAAAGGACCTCTTCAAGGAGAACTACAAACTCTGACTTTTAAAAGACAAGTGTAAGCAAATTAATGTGGAAACAGTTTACCTTAAATCTTCAAACTTGCTATATATTTTTATTCATCACATCCTTTTTAAATTGTTTTCCCTGTTTCTTCCCTTCCTTTAGACCAGTTTAACATTTTGTACTATACCATTTTTATCCCCACTATTGTCTTATTCGTTATATACCTTTGTTTTCTAGGGATTGCTCTAAGTATTACTATGTATATCTTTTTTATCATCACTATTTTTTTTATTTTTTATTATACTTTAAGTTCTAGGGTACATGTGCACAATGTGCAGGTTTGTTACATATGTATACATGTGCCATGTTGGTGTGCTGCACCCATTAACTTGTCATTTACATTAGGTATATCTCCTAATGCTATCCCTCCCCCGTCCGCCACCCCACAACAGGCCCTGGTGTCTGATCTTCCCCTTCCTGTGTCCATGTGTTCTCATTGTTCAATTCCCATCTATGACTGAGAACATGCAGTGTTTGGTTTTCTGTTCTTGTGATAATTTGCTGAGAATGATGGTTTCCAGCTGCATCCACGTCCCTGCAAAGGACATGAACTCATCCTTTTTTACGGCTGCATAGTATTCAATGGTGTATATGTGCCACATTTTCTTAATCCAGTTTGTCACTGATGGACATTTGGGTTGATTCCAAGTCTTTGCTATTGTGAATAGTGCTGCAATGAAAATACGTGTGCATGTGTCTTTATAGCAGCATGACTTATAATCCTTTGGGTATATACTCAGTAATGGGATGGTTGGGTCGAATGGTATTTCTAATTCTAGATCCTTGAGGAATCACCACACTGTCTTCCACAATGGTTGAACTAGTTTACAGTCCCACCAACAGTGTAAAAGTGTTCCTATTTCTCCACATCTTCTCCAGCACCTGTTGTTTCCTGACTTTTTAATGATCACCATTCTAACTGGTGTGAGATGGTATCTCATTGTGGTTTTGATTTGCATTTCTCTGATGGAGAGTGATGATGAGCATTTTTCTTCATGTGTCTGTTGGCTGCATAAATGCCTTCTTTTGAGAAGTGTCTGTTCGTATCCTTTGCCCACTTTTTGATGGGGTTGTTTGTTTTTTTCTTGTAAATTTGTTTGAGTTCTTTGTAGGTTCTGGATATGAGCCCTTTGTCAGATGAGTAGATTGCAAAAATTTTCTCCCATTCTGTAGGTTGCCTGTTCACTCTGATGGTAATTTCTTTTGCTGTGCAGAAGCTCTTTAGTTTAATGAGATCCCATTTGTCAATTTTGGCTTCTGTTGCCTTTGCTTTTGGTGTTTTAGACGTGAAGTCCTTGTCTATGCCTATGTCCTGAATGGTATTACCTAGGTTTTCCTCTAGGGTTTTTATAGTATTAGGTCTAACATTTAAGTCTCTAATCCATCTTGAATTAATTTTCGTATAAGGAGTAGGGAAATGATCCAGTTTCAGCTTTCTACTTATGGCTAGCCAATTTTCCCAGCACCATTTATTCAATAGGGAATCCTTTCCCCATGTCTTGTTTTTGTCAGGTTTGTCAAAGATCAAATGGTAGTAGATGAGTGTTATTATTTCTGAGGGCACTGTTCTATTTCATTGGTCTATATCTCTCTTTTGGTACCAGTACCATGCTGTTTTGGTTACTGTAGCCTTGTAGTAGAGTTTGAAGTCAGGTAGCGTGATGCCTCCAGCTTTGTTCTTTTGGCTTAGGACTGTCTTGGCAATGCAGGCTCTTTTTTGGTTCCATATGAACTTTAAAGTAGTTTTTTTTCCAATTCTGTGAAGAAAGTCATTGGTAGCTTAATCGGGATGGCACTGAATCTATAAATTACCTTGGGCAGTATGGCCATTTTCACGATATTGATTCTTCCCATCCATGAGCATGGAAAGTTTTTCCATTTGTTTGTGTCCTCTTTTATTACATCGAGCAGTGGTTTGTAGTTCTCCTTGAAGAGGTCCTTCACATCCCTTGTAAGTTGGATTCCTAGGTATTTTATTCTCTTTGAAGCAATTGTGAATGGGAGTTCACTCATGATTTGGCTCTCTGTTTGTCTGTTATTGGTGTATAAGAATGCTTGTCGTTTTTGCACATTGATTTTGTATCCTGAGACTTCACTGAATTTGCTTATCAGCTTAAGGAGATTTTGGGCTGAGATGATGGGGTTTTCTAAATATACAATCATGACATCTGCAAACAGGGACAATTTTACTTCCTCTTTTCCTAATTGAATACCCTTTATTTCTTTCTCTTGCCTGATTGCCCTGGCCAGAACGTCCAGCACTATGTTGAATAGGAGTGGTGAGAGAGGTCATCCCTGTCTTGTGCCAGTTTTCAGAGGAAATGCTTCCAGTTTTTGCCCATTCAGAATGATATTGGCTGTGGGTTTGTCATAAATAGCTCTTATTACTTTGAGATATGTTCCATCAATACCGAATTTATTGAGAGTTTTTAGCATGAAAGGCTGTTGAATTTTGTCTAAGGCCTTTTCTGCATCTATTCATGTGGTTTTTGTCTTTGGCTCTGTTTATATGCTGGGTTATGTTTATTCATTTGCGTATGTTGAACCAGCCTTGCATCCCAGGGATGAAGCCCACTTCATCATGGTGGATAAGCTTTTTTTTTTTTTTTAATTTTTTTAATTTTTATTATTATTATACTTTAAGTTCTAGGGTACATGTGCATAACGTGCAGGTTTGTTACATATGTATACTTGTGCCATGTTGCTGTGCTGCACCCATCAACTCGTCAGTACCCATCAACTCGTCATTTACATCAGGTATAACTCCCAATGCAATCGCTCCCCCCTCCCCCCTCCCCATGATAGGCCCCAGTGTGTGATGTTCCCCTTCCCGAGTCCAAGTGATCTCATTGTTCAGTTCCCACCTATGAGTGAGAACATGCGGTGTTTGGTTTTCTGTTCTTGTGATAGTTTGCTAAGAATGATGGTTTCCAGCTGCATCCATGTCCCTACAAAGGACACAAACTCATCCTTTAAAAAAAAAAAAAAAAAAAAAGGATAAGCTTTTTGATGTGCTGCTGGATTCGGTTTGCCAATATTTTATTGAGGATTTTTGCATCGATGTTCATGAGGCATGTTGGTCAAAAATTATCTTTTATTGTTCTGTCTCTGCCTGGCTTTGTTATCAGGATGATGTTGGCCTCATAAAATGAGTTAGGGAGGATTCCCTCTTTTTCTATTGATTGGAATAATTTCAGAAGGAATGGTACCAACTCCTCCTCGTACCTCTGGTAGAATTTGGCTGTGAATCTGCCTGGTCCTGGACTTTTTTTGGTTAGTAGGCTATTAATTATTGCCTCAATTTCAGAGCCTGCTATTGGTCTATTCAGGGATTCAACTTCTTCCTGGTTTAGTCTTGGAAGAGTGTATGTGTCCAGGAAATTATCCATTTCTTCTAGGTTTTCTAGTTTATTTGCATAGAGGTGTTTATAGTATTCTCTGATGGTAGTTTGTAGTTCTGTGGGGTTGGTGGTGATATCCCCTTTATCATTTTTTATTGTGTCTATTTGATTCTTCTCTCTTTTCTTCTTTATTAGTCTTGCTAGCGGTCTATCAATTTTGTTGATCTTTTCAGAACACCTGCTCCCGGATTCATTGATTTTTTGAAGGGTTTTTTGTGTCTCTATCTCCTTCAGTTCTGCTCTGATCTTAGTTAATTCTTGCCTTCTGCTAACTTTTGAATGTGTTTGCTCTTGCTTCTCTAGTTCTTTTAATTGTAATGTTAGGGTGTCAACTTTAGATCTTTACTGCTTTCTGTTGCAGGCATTTAGTGCTATAAATTTCCCTCTACACACTGCTTTAAATGTGTCTCAGAGATTCTGGTATGTTGTATCTTTGTTCTCATTGGTTTCAAAGAACATCTTTATTTCTGCCTTCATTTCGTTATGTACCCAGTAGTCATTCGGGAGCAGGTTGTTCAGTTTCCATGTAGTTGAGTGGTTTTGAGTGAGTTTCTTAATCCTGAGTTCTAGTTTGATTGCACCGTGGTCTGAGAGAGTTTGTTATAATTTGTGTTCTTTTACATTTGCTGAGGAGTGCTTTACTTCCAACTATGTGGTCAATTTTGGAAAAAGTGCAATGTGGTGCTGAGAAGAATGTATATTCTGTTAATCTGGGTTGGAGAGTTCTGTAGATGTCTATTAGGTCTGCTTGGTGCAGAGTTGAGTTCAATTCCTGGATATCCTTGTTAACTTTCTGTCTTATTGATCTGTCTAATGTTGACAGTGGGGTGTTAAAGTCTCCCATTATTATTGTGTGGGAGTCTAAGTCTCTTTGTAAGTCTCTAAGGACTTGCTTTATGAATCTGGGTGCTCCTGTATTGGGTACATATATATTTAGGACAGTTAGCTCTTCCTGATTAATTGATCCCTTTACCATTATGTAATGGCCTTCTTTGTCTCTTTTGATCTTTGATGGTTTAAAGTCTGTTTTATCAGAGACTAGGATTGCAACCCCTGCTTTTTTTTGTTTTCCATTTGCTTGGTAGATCTTCCTCCATCCCTTTATTTTGAGCCTATGTGTGTCTATGTGTGTCTCTGCATGTGAGATGGGTCTCCTGGATACAGCAAATTGATGGGTCTTGACTCTTTATCCACTTTGCCAGTCTGCATCTTTTAATTGGAGCATTTCGCCCATTTACATTTAAGGTTAATATTGTTATATGTGAACTTGATCCTGTCATTATGATGTTAGCTGGTTATTTTGCCCGTTAATTCACACAGTTTCTTCCTAGCATCAATGGTCTTTACATTTTGGCATGTTTTTGCAGTGGCTGGTACCTGTTGTTCCTTTCCATGTTTAGTGCTTCCTTCAGGAGCTCTTGTAGGGCAGGCCTGGTGGTGACAAAATGTTTCAATGTTTGCTTGTCTGTAAAGGATTTTATTTCTCCTTCACTGATGAAACTTAGTTTGGCTGGATATGAAATTCTGCATTGAAAATTCTTTTATTTAAGAATGTTGAAAATTGGCCCCCACTCTCTTCTGGCTTGGAGAGTTTCTGCTGAGAGATCTGCTGCTAGTCTGATGGGCTTCCCTTTATGGGTAACCCGACCTTTCTCTCTGGCTGCCTTTAACATTTTTTCCTTCATTTCAACTTTGGTGAATCTGACAATTATGTGTCTTGAAGTTGCTCTTCTCGAGGAGTATCCTTGTGGCATTCTCTGTATTTCCTGAATTTGAATGTTGGCCTGCCTTGCTAAGTTGGGGAAGTTCTCCTGGATAACATCCTGCAGAGTGTTTTCCAACTTGGTTCCATTTTCCCTGTCACTTTCAGGTACACCAATCAGACGTAGATTTGGTCTTTTCACCTAGTCCCAAATTTCTTGGAGGCTTTGTTCATTTCTTTTTACTCTTTTTTTCTCTAAACTTCTCTTCTCGTTTCATTTCATTCATTTGATCTTCAATCTCTGATACCCTTTCTTCCAGTTGATCGAGTTGGTTACTGAAGCTTCTGCATTTGTCACATAGTTCTCGTGTCATGGTTTTCATCCCTATCAGTTCTTTTATGGACTTCTCTGCATTGGTTATTCTAGTTATCCATTCATCAAATCTTTTTTCAAGGTTTGTAGTTTCTTTGCACTGGGTTTGTAATTTCTCCTTTAGCTCGGAGAAGTTTGATTGTCTGAAGTCTTCTTCTCTCAATTCATCAAAATCATTCTCCATCCAGCTTTGCTCCATTGCTGGCAAGGAGCTGCATTCCTTTGGAGGGGGAGAGGTGCTCTGATTTTTAGAATTTCCAACTTTTCTGTACTGCTTTTTCCCCATCTTTGTGGTTTTATCTACCTTTGGTCTTTGATGATGGTTATGTACAGATGGGCTTTTGGTGTGGATGTCCTTTCTGTTTGTTATTTTTACTTCTAACAGTCACGATCCTCAGCTGCAGGTATGTTGGAGTTTGCTTGAGGCCCACTCCAGACCCTGTTTTCCTGGGTATCAGCAGCGGAGGTTGCAGAAGAGTGAATACTGCTTAGCAGTAAATGTTGCTGTCTGATTGTTCCTCTGGAAGCTTCATCTCAGAGGTGTACCCGGCCATGTGAGGTGTGAAGGGTTGGTCTGCCCCTCGAGGACGTCTCCCAGTTAGGCTACTCGAGGGTCAGGGACCCACTTGAGCATACAATCTGTCCGTTCTCAAATCTCAGACTCTGTGCTGGGAAAACCACTACTCTCTTCAAAGATGTCAGACAGGGACATTTATATCTGCAGAGGTTTCTGCTGCCTTTTGTTTGGCTATACCCTGTCCCCAGAGATGGAGACTACAGAGGCAGGCAGGCCTCCTTGAGCTGCAGTGGGCTCCACCCAGTTCGAGCTTCCTGGCTGCTTTGTTTACCTGCTTAAGCCTCAGCAATGGCAGGCGCCCCTCTCCCAGCCTTGCTGCTGCCTTGCAGTTAGATCTCAGACTGCTGTGCTAGCAATGAGGGAGGCTCCGTGGGCGTGGGATCCTCCGAGTCAGGTGTGGGATATAATCTCCTGGTGTGCCGTTTGCTAAGACCCTTGGTAAAGTACAGTATTAGGGTGGGGTGACCCAATTTTCCAGGTGTTGTGTGTCAAGTTTTCCCTTGGCTAGGAAAGGGAATTCCCTTCCCCCTTGCGCTTCCTGCGTGAGGTGATGCCTCACCCTGCTTCAGCTCGTTGGGCTGCACCCACTGTCCTGCACCCACTGTCTGACACACCCTAGTGAGATGAACCTGGTACGTCAGTTGGAAATGCAGAAATCTTCTTCTTCTGTGTCGCTTCTTCTGTGTCGCTCATGCTGGGAGCTGGAGGCCGGAGCTATTCCTATTCGGCTATCTTGGTGTGGATGACTACTACATATATCTTTAAGACACAGTAAGCCTTCAAATAATATTACAACACTACACATACAGTGTAATACCTTATTTCCCTTTCCTTCCTTCTTTATGCTCTCATTGTCTTACATTTTAATTCTATACATGTGAAAAACTCCATAGTACATTGTTACTATTTCTCCTTTAAGCTGCCAATTATCTTTTAAAGAGATTAAGTAAGAAAAGTATTTGTATTTACCCCCCAGTTTTTTTTTTATTATACCTTAAGTTCTAGGGCACATGTGCACAACATGCAGGTTTTTTACAAAGGTATACATGTGCCATGTTGACTTGCTGCACCCATCAACTTGTCATTTACATTAGTTATTTCTCCTAATGCTATCCCTCCTCTAGACCCCTAGACCCCAACAGACACTGGTGTGTGATGTTCCCCACCCTGTGTCCATGTGCTCTCATTGTTCAACTCCCACGTATGAGTGAGAACATGTGGTGTTTGGTTTTCTGTCCTTGTGATAGTTTGCTGAGAATGATGGTTTCCAGCTTCATCCATGTCCCTGCAAAGAACATGAACTCATCCTTTTTTATGGCTGCATAGTATTCCATGGTGTATATGTGCCACATTTTCTTAATCCAGTCTATCATTGATGGACATTTGGGTTAGTTCCAAGTCTTGGATATTGTCAATAGTGCTCCAATAAACAGGCTTGTGCATGTGTCATTATGGTAGCATGATTTATAAACCTTTGGGTATATACCCAGTAGTGGGATCACTGGGTCAAGTGATATTTCTAGTTCTGGATCCTTGAGGAATCGCCACACTGTCTTCCACAATGGTTGAACTAATTTACACTCCCACCAACAGTGTAAAGGTGTTCCTATTTCTCCACATCCTCTCCAGCATCTATTGTTTACTGACTTCTTAATGATCATCATTCTAACTGGCATTTGATGGTATCTCATTGTGGTTTTGATTTGCATTTCTCTGATGGCCAGTGATGATGAGCATTTTTTCATGTGTCTGTTGGCTGCATAAATGTCTTCTTTTGAGAAGTGTCTGTTCATATCCTTTGCCCACTTTTTGATGGGGTTGTTTGTTTTCTTCTTGTAAATTTGTTTACGTTCTTTGTAGATTCTGGATATTAGCCCTTTGCCAGATGGGTAGATTGCAGAAATTTTCTCCCATTCTGTAGGTTGCCTGTTCACTCTTATGATAGTTTCTTTTACTGTGCAGAAGCTCCTTAGTTTAATTAGATCTCATTTGTCAATTTTGGTTTTTGTTGCCATTGCTTTTGGTGTTTTAGTCATGAATTCTTTGCCCATGCCTATGTCCTGAATTGTATTGCCTAGGTTTTCTTCCAGGGCTTTTTTGGTGTTAGGTCTTACATTTAAGTCTTTAATCCATCTTGAGTTAATTTTTGTATACAGTGTAAGGGAGGGATCTAGTTTCAGCTTTCCACATATGGCTATCCAGTTTTCCCAGGACCTTGTATTAAATAGGGAATCCTTTCCTCATATTTACCCCCAATTTCATCACTTCCTGCTCTATTCAGTCCTCTCTGTGGTTCCAAGTTTCCTTCTGATATAATTTTTCCTCTGCTTGAAGAACTTCCTTTAACAAGTTTTTTGGGCAGATCTGCTGACAATGAATAATGTCAGCTTTTTGCTTGTTTGCTTGCTTGTTTAAAGTTTTTGTTTTATTATTTTTTTGGAAAATGCTAGTATTTATTAAAGAATCCTGAGTGTATAGCTTCTGATACAAAGATTACCACCCTACTTAAGTTTGTTTTGCTGTCTGTAACATGTCTCCTTTTTTTTTTTTTTTTTTTTTTTTCTCTTCTGGGCATTAGCGTTGGTGTTTGAGCTAATCATGTCAGCAGCTGAGCTGGGCTTCAATTGTGTTCTCTCCCCAACACACACTAGGAGTGTTGGGCAACTATCAGGTGATGGTCAGGTGGTTGTTAACTGTTTCTCTAAAGTAATAATTGGTCACAGCCGGCGCCAAGGAAAGGCAGTCTCCCAATAGATAGAAAACACCTGAAACGGATCAGCAGCTTCCCAGTAACATCTCAGGGGCTGGGCCCAGTGGCTCATGCCTGTAATCCCAACACTTTGGGAGGCCAATGCAGGCGGATCACGAGGTCAAGACATTGAGACATCCTGGCCAACATGGTGAAACCCTATCTCTAGTAACAATACAAAAATTATCTGGGCATGGTGACACGCACCTGTAGTCCCAGCTACTCAGGAGGCTGAGGCAGGAGAATCGTTGAACCTGGGAGGCAGAGGTTGCAGTGAGCTGAGATCCCGCCACTGCACTCCAGCCTGGCCACAGAGCGAGTCTACATCACAAACAAACAAACAAACAAAGGATCTCAGGGGTGGGGAGGAGTAACACAAGATCCGGGAAGTATGCCAACATAGAAAACTCTAAGTCAATAGGTCAAGCCATGCACTTGGTCTCCCAAGTTGCCCACCTGGCCCAGTTCCAAGTGTACTTTCCTTCCTTTCTTTTGTTTCCTTCTTTTCTTTACTGCTCTAAAGCTTTTTAATAAGCTTTCACTCCTGCTCTGAAACTTGCCTTGGTCTCTCCTTCTGTCTTATGCCCCTTGGTAGAACTCCTCTGTGGAGGCAAGAATTGAGGTTGCTGCATATCCGATCCATATTGATTTGTCACTGGTTACTCAGATCCCTTCCACCCCTTACAATCCTATTCCAGATGTGGCACTCAGCATGGCATACACAGCTGGGCCACAATAGACTCTCTCCCAGGGCGTGACTGCTGCTGCTCTTGGTAGGGGCAGGGGTGTTCTCACTTTTCCTGCTCAACTTCAGTCTTAGGCAAGTCCTTTGTGTTTAGCCCTCAGGGGAAGGACTTTCTCAGCATTCCTGTCAGCCTCCCTTTCTGTCGGCCAAATTTGTCCCTGTTTCACTGGGGGATTTTGTGTGGGAGTTTTCTGTTCCTTCCCCCAAAATGGCAGACTTCTGTTTTATATAGGTGCAGGTTAGTGGGACAAAGTGAGTTTCCTGTCCCATCTCCAGACTCAAATATCTTTGCTTCCATTCCTCCTTAGACTTTCACTAGGGATTTATGTTGAGAGAATTTTTTGTCCCTCTTCCAATGACTGGTGACATTGCTTCTATAAGAGAACGTTTTGTTGATGTATTTATAAAAGAGAATATTATTCAGTGGTAAATAGTAAGGAGATCCTTTCATTTTCCACAATATGGATGGATGTGGAGGATATTATGCCAAGTGAAATAAGCTAGATACAGAAATAAGAGTACTGTATGATCTCACTTATGTGTGGAATCTGAAAGAAATGGAGGCAGGGAGAGAAAAGATAATGAAAAAGAAAGGGTGGGAAAGAAAGCAGAAAGAAAGGAGAAAGAAAGAATGAAGAAAGAAAGAAAGAAAGAAAGAAAGAAAGAAAGAAAGAAAGAAAGAAAGAAAGAAAGAAAGAAAGAAACAGAAAAAGAGAGAGAGGGAAAGAAAGAAAAGAAAAAGAGAGAAAGAAAAAGTAAGAATATAGGGAGACAGAGAATAAATTGGTGGTGAACAGGGACAGGAAAGGATAGGGGAGGAAATGAGGAGATGAAGGCCCAAGGATAGAAAGTAGCAGATAGGGAGACAGAGAATAAATTGGTGGTGAACAGGGACAGGAAAGGATAGGGGAGGAAATGAGGAGATGAAGGCCCAAGGATAGAAAGTAGCAGATATGTAGGATGAGTAAGTCTAGAAATCCAAGGCACAACATGAGGATTGTTGTTAATGTATTATATTAGTCACGTTGGTTAAATAAGTGTATTTTAGCTGTTCTGGTCACAAAAATGTCATTGTGAGATGATACGATAGACAGGTTAATTTCCTTCACTACAGTAGCTATCTTTATGTATCCCATAACATCATGCTGTAAACCTCAAATATACACAATAAAAATTATTTTTTAAAAAGGGACTAGGTTTTGGAAGCAATCTGGGTTTCACCCACTGAGGGTGTCCCCAGGCCTCCGTGGACTCCTCCAGTCTTCCCCATAAATGTTAGATGCTGGTGTGCAGGAAAAAGCTGGCAAGTGAAAGTGAATTCCACTTGTGTCTGAGACTTCCAGGGATTCCAGCTCTTCTAGTGTTTGTCCTTTATGAATTTGTTACATATTCAACTACTTCCTTCTTACCACCTCTTATGACTGTCACTTTTTCCACACATGCTCTGCCAGAGATGATGCAGTTTGTGTGCCTCACCTCTCCTCGGAGGGACTAGCCACACTTTTCTATCAGTTCCCATAGGTGCTGTGTCATCTCAGCTAATTTATTTTTACTTGTACATTTTAAGGAGACGGGTGTGCCACTATTTTTCCCAGACTGGCCTCAAACTTCTGGGCTCAAGCAATCCTCAGGCCTTGCCTCCCAAAGTGCTGGGATTATAGGCATAAGCCACTGTGCCTGGCTTTTTGCTCAGTTTTAATCATGTTATTTGTTTTCTTACTGTTGAGTTCCTTACATATTTTGGATATTCACCCCTTCTCAGATGTATGGTTTGAAAATATATTCTCTCATTCCATAGGTTGTCTTTGCACACTGTTAATTGTTTCTTTGTGCAGAAGTTTTTGAGTTTGAAATAATTTTATTTGTTTACTTTTGTTTTTGTTCCCTGTGCTTTTGGAATCATATTCAAAAAAAATCACTGCCCATATCAATGCCATGGAGCTTTCTCCCTATGTTTTCTTCTAGTAATTTCATAGATTCAGGTCTTACATTAAAAGATTTTAATTTATTTTAAGTTGACTTTTGTATATGGTGAGAGATGAGGGTCGAATTTCGTTCCTCTGCATTTGGATATACCGTTTTCCCAATACTGTTTATTGAAGGCTGTCCTTCCCTCACTGTGTGTGCTTGGCACTTTTGTCAAAAATCATTTGATTGTAATTGCATGGATTTATTTCTGTGCTCTGCATTCTGTTCCCTCTGTCTATGTGGTTTTTTGTGGGATGCCATTGTACTTTAGTTCTCTTTCTGGCTGATTTATATTACTCTATTTTGTTGTACTTGCTTCTCTCTGTCACTTTTCATGAATTCCTTGACTTATCTCTATATTCTTTCCTTTGGAGAACTGATCCATCATTATAGGCTTATGTGTCAGAAGTTATGCGGAGCAAGCTACAGACCAATATCCCTGATAAACGTAGATGCAAAAATCCTCAACAAAATACTAGTGAACTGAATCCAACAGCATATCAAAAAAAAAAAAAAAGAAAAGAAATCCACTATAAACAAGTGGGTTTCATATCGGGAATGCAGGGATGGTTTAACATACGTAAGTCAGTAAACATGATACACCACATAAACAGAATTAGAAACAAAAATCACATGATCATCTCAACAGATGCAGAAAAAGCATTTGACAAAATCCAACATCCCTTTATGATTAAATACCTCAGCAAAATCGGCATAGAAGGCACATACCTTAAGGATATAAAAGGCATCTATGACAAACCAACAGCTAACATTATATTGAGTGGGGAAAAGTTGAAAGCATTCCCCCTGAGAACTGAAACAAGATAAGGAGGCCCACTTTCACCACTTCTATTCAACATAGTACTGGAAGTCCTAGCCAGAGCAATCAAACAAGAGAAAGAAAGCAAAGGCATCCAAATCAGTAAAGAGGAAATCAAACTGTCATTGTTTGCTGATCATATGGTCATATACATAGAAAACCCTAAAGACACATCCAAAAAGCTCCTAGAACTGGTAAATGAATTCAGAATTCAGCAAAGATTCAGGATACAAAATTAATGTAAACTAATCAGTACCTCAGCTATACACCAACAGTGGCCAAACTCAGAATCAAATAAAGAACTCAATCCCTTTTACAATAGCTGCCCCCCCAAAAAAAATACTTAGGAATTTACCTAACCAAGGAGGTGAAAGAGCTCTACAAGGAAAATTACAATATGCTGCTGAAAGAAATCACAGATGACACAAACAAACGGAAACACATCCCATGCTCTTTGATGGGTAGAATCAATATTGTGAAAAGGACCATACTGCAAAAAGAAATTTACAACTTCAGTGCAATTCCCATCAAAATACCACCATCATCCTTCACAGAATTAGAAAATACATCTTAACATTTATATGGAAACAAAAAAGGGCAGTATAGCCAAAGAAAGACTAAGCAAAGAAAACAACAACAACCAGAACACAGGATTAAGAAACTCACTCAAAACCACACAACTACATGGAAACTGAACAACCTGCTCCTGAATGACTACTGAGTAAATAATGAAACGAAGGCAGAAATAAAGATGTTCTTTGAAACCAATAAGAACAAAGACACAACATACCAGAATATCTGGGACACATTTATAACAGTGTGTACAGGGAAATTTACAGCACTAAATGCCCACAAGAGAAAGCAGGAAAGATCTAAAATCGACACCCTAACATCACAATTAAAAGAACTAGAGAAGCAAGGGAAACACATTTAAAAGTTAGCAGAAGGCAAGAAATAACTAAGATCAGAGCAGAACTGAAGGAGACAGAGACACAAAAAACCCTTCAAAAAAAAAAATCAATGAACCCAGGAGCTGGATTTTTGAAAAGATCAACAAAATTGATAGAACGCTAGCAAGACTAATAAAGAAGAGAGAAGAATCAAATAGATGTAATAAAAAATGATAAAGGGGATATCACCACCAACCCCACAGAAATACAAACTACTATCAGAGAATACTATAAACACCTCTATGCAAATAAACTAGAAAATCTAGAAGAAATGGATAAATTCCTGGAAACATACACTCTCCCAAGACTAAACCAGGAAGAAGTTGAATCCCTGAATAGACCAATAACAAGCTCAGAAATTGAGGCAATAATAAATAGCCTACCAACCAAAAAAAGTCCAGGACCAGACGGATTCACAGCCGAATTCTACCAGAGGTATAAAGAGGAGCTGATACCATTCCTTCTGAAACTATTCCAATGAATAGAAAACGAGGGAATCCTTCCTAACTCATTTTATGAGGCTAGCATCATCCTGATACCAAAGCCTGGCAGAGACACACAAAAAAAGAGAATTTTAGACCAATATGCCTGATGAACATCAATGCAAAAATCCTCAATAAAATACTGGCAAACCGAATCCAGCAGCACATCAAAAAGCTTATCCACCATGATCAAGTGGGCTTCATCCCTGGGATGCAAGGCTGGTTCAACATACACAAATCAATAAACGTAATCCAGCATATAAACAGAACCTAAGACAAAAACCACATGATTATCTCAATAGATGCAGAAAAAGCCTTCAACAAAATTCAACAGCCCTTCATGCTAAAAATTCTCAATAAATTCGGTATTGATGGAATGTACCTCAAAATAATAAGAGCTATTTATGACAAACCCACAGCCAATATCATACTGAATGGGCAAAAACTGGAAGCATTCCCTTTGAAAACTGGCACAAGACAGGGATGCTCTTTTTCACCACTCCTATTCAACATAGTGCTGGAAGTTCTGGCTAGGGCAATCAGGCAAAAGAAAGAAATCAAGGGTATTCAGCTAGGAAAAGAGGAAATCAAATTGTCCCTGTTTGCAGATGACATGATTGTATATTTAGAAAACCCCATCATCTCAGCCCAAAATCCCCTTAGGTTGATAAGCAACTTCAGCAAAGTCTCAGGATACAAAATCAATGTGCAAAAACGACAAACACTCCTATACAAAAATAACAGACACAGAGAGCCAAATCATGAGTAAACACCCATTCACAATTGTGTCAATGGTAATAAAATATCTAGGAATTCAACTTACAAGGGATGTGAAGGACCTCTTCAAGGAGAACTACAAACCACTGCTCAACGAAATCAAAGCGGACACAAACAGATGGAATAACATTCCATGCTCATGGATAGGAAGAATCAATATCGTAAAAATGGCCATACTTCCCAAGGTAATTTATAGATTCAATGCCATCCCCATCAAGCTACCAATGGCTTTCTTCACAGAACTGGAAGAAACTACTTTAAAGTTCATATAGAACAAAAAGAGCCCCCATTGCCAAGACAATCCTAAGTCAAAAGAACAAAGCTGGAGGCATCACGCTACCTGACTTCAAACTCTACTACAAGGTTACAGTAACCAAAACATCATGGTACTGGTACCAAAACAGAGATATAGACCAATGAAACAGAACAGAGCCCTCAGAAATAATGACACACGTCTACTACCATCAGATCTTTGACAAACCTGACAAAAACAAGAAATGGAGAAAGGATTCCCTATTTAATAAATGGTGCCGGGAAAACCGGCTAGCCATAAGTAGAAAGCTGAAACTGGATCCCTTTGTTACACCTTATACAAAAATTAATTCAAGATGGATTAAAGACTTAAATGGAAGACCTAAAGCCATAAAAACCCTAGAAGAAAACCTAGTCAACACCATCCAGGACATAGGCATGGGCAAGGACTTCACGTCTAAAACACCAAAAGCAAAGGAAACAGAAGCCAAAATTGACAATTGGGATCTAATTAAACTAAAGAGGTTCTGCACAGCAAAAGAAACTACCATCAGAGTGAACAGGCAACCTACAGAATGGGAGGAGATTTTTACAATCTACCCATCTGACAAAGGGCTAATATCCAAAATCTACAAAGAACTTAAACAAATTTACAAGAAAAAAATCAAATAACCCCATCAAAAAGTGGGCAAAGGATATGAACAGACACTTCTCAAAAGAAGACATTTATGCAACCAGCAGACACATGAAAAAATGCTCATCATCACTGGCCATCAGAGAAACGCAAATCAAAACCACAATGAGATACCATCTCACACCAGTTGGAATGACAATCATTAAAAAATCAGGAAACAACAGGTGCTGGAGAGAATGTGGAGAAATAGGAACACTTTCACACTGTTGGTGGGACTGTAAACTAGTTCAACCATTGTGGAAGACAGTGTGGCGATTCTTCAAGGATCTAGAACTAGAAATATCATTGGACCCAGCCATCCCATTACTGGGTATATACCAAAAAGATTATAAATCATGCTGCTATAAAGACACATGCACACGTATGTTTACTTCAGCACTATTCACAATAGCAAAGACTGGGAACCAACCCAAATGTCCATCAATGATAGATTGGGTTAAGAAAATGTGGCACATATACACCATGGAATACTATGCAGCCATAAAAAAGGATGAGTTCATGTCCTTTGTAGGGACATGGATGAAGCTGGAAACCATCATTCTCAGCAAACTATCACAAGTACAGAAAACCAAACACTGCATGTTCTCACTCCTAGATGGGAATTGAGCATTGAGAACACTTGGACACATGTTGGGGAACATCACACACTGGGGCCTGTCTTGGGGAAGGGGGAGGAATAGCATTTGGAGACACACCTTATGTAAATGACTTATGTAAACTTGTCAACTCCACCATTGAGGTTTGAATGGGTGGGGCTCTGCATTCCTACAAAATTCGATTTTAGGGGAGAAATGGGACTAGCAAATGGTTGTATGACAAAAGCCGTGGCCAGTGCAGTTTTAATTCACTGGCTTTATATTTCTATATGTCTTTATGTGGAAGGTCCAGTTTTGAAATCAACCTCATCGTAAGCACCCTGTGTCATTTGCCAGGAGCCTTAAGACATTGCTCAGCTAGCTTGACCAATGTAAGTGAATGTGCAAGCATTTGATTCAGAAGGCAAACCCATTTATACTTGCCCTAGGACTTACATTCAAAGTCTTACTAAATTTAAAAAAAAATTACAAGTTGAAATTTGGCTATGGAAGTGGTCAAATATAGCTATCCTTTCAAGTGCATTTTCCCCATCACAGTTTCCTGTTCACACTGTGAAATATGAATTGCCTAGGAAGATCAACATATAGGCCTAGACCAAGACGATATGTAAAACCTCCTGAGTTGATTGGGCCTATGCTTGTGAGTGCCTTACCATTCGATGTTTTCCATTAGCAGAAATTCCTTTTCTTTTTTTTTTTTTTTTAATTTATTTATTATTATTATACTTTAAGTTGTAGTGTACATGTGCATAACGTGCAGGTTTGTTACATATGTATACTTGTGCCATGTTGGTGTGCTGCACCCATCAACTCATCATTTACATCAGGTATAACTCCCAATGCAATCCCTCCCCCCTCCCCCCTCCCCATGATAGGCCCCGGTGTGTGATGTTCCCCTTCCTGAGTCCAAGTGATCTCATTGTTCAGTTCCCACCTATGAGTGAGAACATGCGGTGTTTGGTTTTCTGTTCTTGTGATAGTTTGCTAAGAATGATGGTTTCCAGCTGCATCCATGTCCCTACAAAGGACGCAAACTCATCCTTTTTGATGGCTGCATAGTATTCCATGGTGTATATGTGCCACATTTTCTTAATCCAATCTGTCACTGATGGACATTTGGGTTGATTCCAAGTCTTTGCTATTGTGAATAGTGCTGCAATAAACATACGTGTGCATGTGTCTTTATAGCAGCATAATTTATAATCCTTTGGGTATATACCCAGTAATGGGATGGCTGGGTCATATGGTACATCTAGTTCTAGATCCTTGAGGAATCGCCATACTGTTTTCCATAATGGTTGAACTAGTTTACAATCCCACCAACAGTGTAAAAGTGTTCCTATTTCTCCACATCCTCTCCAGCACCTGTTGTTTCCTGACTTTTTAATGATCGCCATTCTAACTGGTGTGAGATGGTATCTCATTGTGGTTTTGATTTGCATTTCTCTGATGGCCAGTGATGATGAGCATTTTTTCATGTGTCTGTTGGCTGTATGAATGTCTTCTTTTGAGAAATGTCTGTTCATATCCTTTGCCCACTTTTTGATGGGGTTGTTTGTTTTTTTCTTGTAAATTTGTTTGAGTTCTTTGTAGGTTCTGGATATTAGCCCTTTGTCAGATGAGTAGATTGCAAAAATTTTCTCCCATTCTGTAGGTTGCCTGTTCACTCTGATGGTAGTTCCTTTTGCTGTGCAGAAGCTCTTTAGTTTAATGAGATCCCATTTGTCAATTTTGGCTTTTGCTGCCGTTGCTTTTGGTGTTTCAGACATGAAGTCTTTGCCCATGCCTATGTCCTGAATGGTACTACCTAGGTTTTCCTCTAGGATTTTTATGGTATTAGGTCTAACATTTAAGTCTCTAATCCATCTTGAATTAATTTTCGTATAAGGAGTGAGGAAAGGATCCAGTTTCTTTGACAAACCTGAGAGAAACAAGAAATGGGGAAAGGATTCCCTATTTAATAAATGGTGCTGGGAAAATTGGCTAGCCATAAGTAGAAATTCCTTTTCATGATAGAGTTGAACTAGTATAGATACAATGATTAAAGTATCCCATGATTCCACACATTCATCCCAACAAAAATTAAAATGGCTTCTGAAGCCCTTGAGGTTAACTGTATTAGAGTAAACTGTCTGTGAAAAGAGTAACTTTATGAAGAATTAGTATATGGTATGGTGTTGGAGAAATGTCTTCAGACATACTTATGATCAACAATATGTATGTATTCTATACATTTATATTATTGACATGTAATTGATAACAAAACTTTTTATCTGGACAAACACACACCCTCATTCCCAGGAGCCCAGTGATGAAGAGCCTCGAGGGGAGGAGCCACCATCTGAAAGTCAAGATCCAAAACCTGGTCAGGAGAGAGAAGAATGGTCAGGGTGCAGCTGAGATTCAAGTTGCTGGGAAGGGGAAGAAAGAATGTCTATGGGGGGAGGAGGCCTATATGTACCTCATGCCTTATGCCATGAGCAGTAACAGGAGGAAAGAAAACCTTAGGAAAGGGTCTCAAACGTTTGCTGAAAGTTTGTTGGAAAATTGTTAAGTATGGTTTGTACTTTCCTGGGGTCCCTGGATACAATGAATCATCTCTTACCTTTGAGATACATTTTATTTGTTGAAAATACAGTCCTTGCTAAATCACAAGAAACTGTTGTAATAAAATGGCAAGAGACAGTCTTGTTTCTGTGGCCCATAAGTACAGAGAATGCATGTATGTCAGTGATGCTCAAAGCGGGTGTAAGATGCCTGTGCTAACCATGCTCCCTGCCCTCCTGTCAGTCTTGATGACCTACTGTGTGCAATTAAATAAAAGACACGTATGATCGCATCACTTCCAGTCATATCATAGGTTACATATTACAGGTTTCTGCCTTGAGACCTCAGATGATAGGAATTAAATTTCAAATATTCTAAGGGTATTAATTCCTGGGTAGTTGACATAAGTATCTTTTATGCATATAATGCCAATTGATGGCTATGAATTAGAAGAGCTTCTGATTTTAAGTGAAGCACTGCATGTTTAGGAGATAAATTACCTAAATGTTTTTGCTCTACACTGCTGAACCATTCCATTAGACTATTTACATTAAAAGATAGTTTTCAGACGATTTCCAGAAGCATATCGGTCATTATCAATTGTATTCTTTGGAAGATCATAGCCTTAAATGCACACGTTGCTAAAATAGATAGCAAATTACATGACAGATGACAATAATACAAATAAATAAAAATAATAATAGAAGAGCCACAGAACAAACTTATGGGGAAAGAGGTAGTGAATAAAAGACAGGTATGACTCATTAGTTGAAGTTATTCAAAAGTAATACATTTACTCTCTACAGAGAATACAGACGATTATTAAGTCTCTACAGATGTCCAATTGAATGTAAGCTATAGAGTGACTCTTAGGCTCCTAGTTTTAGTCCATTGTATAAAACTAAAACTTTGGTGTCCTTCTCATACCTTTAAGTTCATCTGAAAACAGTTCTGCTAGTAATGTCCCCTCTTGTTATGTTTCTATTATAGGTGATGTGCAACCACAGTTTTAAGCAAAGACAAGCTGAAACACCACAAACTGGTTTTATATTAGATATTTGACTTAAGAATGTCTCAACAAAGTTTTAAGCCCTCTCCAAAGAATTCTTGCACATTTTTTGTTCATTTTATTCCCAGATAGTTAATATTTTTGTAACTTGTGACCAGGGGCAGTGGCTCTTGTCTGTAATCCCAGTATTTTGGCATGCTGAGGGAGGTGGACTACTTGAGCTCAGGAGACTGACACCAGGTTGAGCAACATAGCGAGATTCCCTCCCTGCAAAAATAAATGAATGATTGCATGAATGTACTCATGTATGTATGTCGCTGTAGTCCCAGCTACTCCGGAGGGTGAGGTAAGAGAATCCCTTGAGCCCAGGAGGTCGAGGATGCTGGTAATGATTTTCATGTTACTGCAAGTCTGCAAGGGAGACTCTTAAAAATAAAAAGGAAAAGAAAGTATCACTTGAAATTTTGTATTCTGATTGAGCTGGTATACATAGAAGTGATGTTGTGAAATATGTATGTGGTCTTTGACCATGCTTACTGGCATACAACTCCTAAAATTTTTAGATCTCCATAAAATGATATCTTTTTGTATGCTAATGAGTTGAGTGATGGCTGGCAGCCCCTCTGTAGCTCTAGGATGGGGGTTTAAAGGGTTGGGAGTTTCAGCCCCACCCCCAACCTTCAGGGAAGGGAGAAGGGCTGAAAGTTATGTTGATCACCAATGGGCAGCCAGCGGTTGAATCAATCATGCCAACATAATGAAAACCTCCTTCAAAAACCAAAAGGCAGGGTTCAGAGAATTTCCAGATAGCTGAGCACATGGAGGGCAGCATGCCTATAGATGGCATGGAAGTTCCCTGCCCCCTTCCCCATGTCTTATTCTGTGTATCTCTTTATCTGCATCCTTTCTAATATCCTGTTTTCATAAACCCATAAACGTATGTATTTCCCTGAGTCTTGTGAGATGTTCTAGCAAATTAATTAAACTTGAGTAGGAGTTATGGGAAACCCAATTTAAAGCTGGTGTTTCAGAAGCACAGGTAAAACAACCTATGGCTTGCACCGATTGGCAGGGCCATCTTGTGGCACTGAGCCCTCATCCTGTGCAATCTCACGCTATCTCCAGGTGGATCGAGTTGAATGAGCGAATGAACACCCAGCTGCTGTGTGCTGCAAACTCATTGTTTTCTTGGTGTTTGGGGAAAAGCCCCCATAGATGTGGTCACAGAAGTCTTTCATGTTACTGGTTGTGCAACAAGAATGGAGAAAACACATTTTTCTTCCATTCAACAGGTATAATGTTTATATATTGATTTTCTATACAGTATCCTTCCTAAATGGCCTTATTCCAGATTTATCTCCAGATCCATTCTGATTTTCAAAATACACAAACATATCATCTTTGATTAATAACAGCTTCTCTCAGACATTTCAAGCATTATCCCATTTCCTATTTTACAACATTGGACAGACCCACCCAATACAATGCTGATTAGAACCAGTAATTGTGGCCATCCTTCTCTTACGCTTAATAGACACTGGAAAACTTTCCACATTTTACCATGTTTGCTGTGCTTTTAAAAATAGATATACTTTATTAGAATAGGAAGTTCCATTGTATTCCTCGTTTGCTAAGAGTATATATCTTGAGTACATGTTAACTTTCAGGAAGCACTTGTAGTGCATCCACATAGATGATTACAGAACTTTTTCCTTTACTAATCTGTTAACATTGTGAATTACTTTGGTAAGTTGCTGTGTTTCAACCAACCTCACATTCCTAGGCAGAAAAATTGGGTCATGATGCACTATATTTTTTGGATAATCTATGTATAACTGATTTGTTTAGGATTTTTATGCATGTCCTCAGAAGTGACATTAGCCTATATTTTTATTTTATGTAGATATGCTCCTCAACTTATCATGGGATTTTGTCCAATAAATCCATCATATATTGAAAATTTTGTAAGTTGAATACGCATTCAGTACACCTAACTTAGCAAACAGCTTAGCTTAGCTTAGCCCACCTTCGACGTAGCCAGAATGCTTACATTAGCCTACAGCTGTGCAAAATCATGTGACACAAAGTTGATTTTATAATAACTTTAAGTAGAGAGAATGCATGTATGTCAGTGATGATCAAAGTGGGTGTAAGATGCCTGTGCTAAGCATGCTTCCTGCCCTCCTGTCAGTCTTCATGACCTACTGTGTGCAATTAAATAAAAGACACATATGATCGAATCACTTCCAACCATATCATAGGTTACACATTACAGGTTTCTGTAATATCTGTAATATGTTGAATATCTCATGTAATTTATTGGATAGTGCCCTGGAAGTGAAAAACACAATGCTTACATGGCATGTTGAAGCACCGTTTCTATGGAATGCATTTCATTTATCCACCATCCTAAAATCAGAAAATTTTAAGTGGAAGCATCATGAGTCAGGACCATCTGTATTTTCTTTGATGGACTTTGCTACCAAGGTTGCTCTAGCTTCATGAAATGAATTGGGATATAAGACCTCTTTCTATTCTCTGGAAGTGAAATCTCTTCAAGACTGAATACTTAGCGATAACCTTTTCCACATTCATTTGTTTCTAGACTGCATCTCTTTTTTTTAGTTTTGGACCCTACTTAAAGAGACAGATGGGACAGCTCCAGGATCTCATGCCTTTAAACATTGTGAGGTGCCTATCTTCCCTACAATGATGCTGATAATGATACTGTCACTCTGAAAACAACGTGCTCCTGTTTCTGTACTGATATTACCCTCTGTACACAGAAAGTTGAATTTTCCATTCTATTATTTTGCCTACATAATTTTTTTAAGAGATGGGTTCTCTCTCTGTTGCCCAGGCTTATCTTGAACTCCTGGACTCAAGCAGTCCTCCCTCTTTGGCCTCCAAAAGTGCTGGGATGACAGGTGAGAACCACTGTGCCTTCCCTGCCTACATGATTTTGATCTGTGCTTGTATGTGCTTGTAAATGGGTTGACAAACCCAAAGCTGTTATAATTACAATAGCTCCATTTATTGGGTTCTCTAAGAAAAACAGGAATAATAATAACTCACATTTATAGAGTGTGTGTTATCCATTAGCCACTTCTCTGAGCTACGTTTCATTGATTCTGACCTCATTTAATCCTTTAATAAGGTGAGTCAGAGAGCTTCCTAAAATTAACAATAAATGACTCTAGTAAGAAGCAGATATGGTGACTCAAGTTCTAAGTTCACAGTCTGCGCTTTCTTGAAGCAACTGCTTCTGACAGTGTTGAATGTAGAACTGGTGTTGTACATGTTGACTTTCGTGGTAATCACATGATTTCATATAAATCTAGGATAATATAGTAAATATATTTTTTTGTTATTCAAGATAAAAGGCTTTGCTCTTCTCTTGAAGGAGGGGTTTCCCAAAATATGGCACATGGACCTAACAGCAGACGTTCCCAAGTGAAACCATTGGTCCCAAAACTTTTTTTTTTTTTCCTTTTTTTGAGACGCAGTCTCACTCTGTTGCCCAGGCTAGAGCGCAACGGCACCATCTCGGCTCACTGTAACCTCTGCCTCCTGGGTTCAAGCAGTTCTCACACCTCAGCCTCCTGAGTAGCTGGGATTACAGGCGCATGCACCCACGCCTGGCTAATTTTTGTAGAGACAGAGTTTCACCTTGTTTGCCAGGCTGCTCTTGAACTCCTGACCTCAGGTGATCAGCCCACCTCAGCCTCCCAAAGTGCTGTGATTACAGGTGTGAGTCACATAGCACCCGGCCGGTCCAAAAACATTTTTTAAAAATTTATGAGAACACACTTATTTTACTTTGGTACAGAAACATGTAACTAGAATACTATAGCCATTTGAAACAGTGAGCAGAAACACGGAGAGAAGAAATGATGTCTCAATCCCTATGGAGCAAGACCACAACATCTCATGCAAACATGTCTGACCTTTCTTTAAAATTATTAAGGTCAGGGAAGGAGAAGCACCAAACCTCGTTTTTCATCTATATGAAATCCATCAGCCTCACAGTCACCACATCTCATTCAGAAGCCCCTGCAGCTGCCTGGTTCCAGCCTGATATCCCTCTTACTAATACATAATACACGACTGACACCTCTGAGCTCCATTTGTATCCTCACACCATAAAAGATAATTCTGCAATAAAGGCTCCTTCTCAGAATCCACACTGCTTAGAGAGGGCAAGGGAATTATAATTAGCAATGATTTCTCTCTTTTACAGAGATTATAAGTATTTTTGTTCCAAAGGACTGAAAAGCTAGGGTTCAAATAAAAAGTGAGTCTAAATGTAGGGGATCCCATTTGCCACAAAGTATGTGAGAAGTTCCTAGGCTGTAGAGCTGAATGATAGAATTAGGGCCTAGTAGAAGAAAGGGGAAAGTAATCAGGGCAACTCACTGAGCAAAATGACTTGGGTCCTGGCTATACTGTCTCCTCACAGACTATAACATGGACTAGCCATGGATTTCCATCGTGGCTCTGACACACTGGCTTGAGATGGTGAGCAAAGTACTTATATCCTGTGGGACTGTTTCCCCATTTCTAAATTAGAAATTAGATTATTTACACTAAATGATTGTTATGAAGAATAAAAGAATTAACATACCGAGAAGACACTACATTGCACATAAATTTGGTTTACAAGTTATACATTTTTTTCTTTAAAATTTACTCTTTTCATTTGATTTACCTTTACAACTACATCTCTATTAAGTGTGAAATGCAAGTAAAGATACGAAGTTACCTTTTTAAATGCATTTGACTTCCACAGCTTATTTGATTTAAATATACATGTTCATTAATGGTGTCACACATGGAATGAATTCTGAAACACTTTTGTAAATACCCAACTGTGACAAGGAAAATCCTAAGTCAGTAGTATGTGCTGAAAACTGTGCTCCTTGCTCTGTGTGATGCCATGAGGAATAAGTCAGCATTCTGGTCAGGCAACCCCACACAATTCAGTACAATTGTGTGTCAATTGCTCAGGCAGTCCATAGGCAGCCCCATGGTGGCTAACAGGGCCACAAGGACCACCAATACAGTTGTTAGTCTGGCTTCTCACATATCCATAGATTTGGCCGGTAAGAAGACAGTAAGCTCAAATGGATTCAAGTGACTGATTGCTTGCAGACACAGCAAAAGCAAGATCACCATTGTGTCAGCACCATGTCCCTAGTCCCACAGTATGACAGTGAATCAGAGGTACTCAATGACAGACAGCACAGATGGAGAGGCTCTTTTTCTGTGAGGAACCCACAGCTGTACCCTAAGACCAATGTTGAAACCGCACTGAATACTCAGCTTAGGATCATACCTGACATAGCTATGACATCAGCTGGGACAGGAGGGGCAATCCAGCTCCTCAACACAGAAGACCTATGGAAGTCATTCATGCTTGTGAAGATGAAGTACTGGTGTCAATGACTACACTCAACTGACTGCCTTCTGACAGTTCCCCTAAGCCAAAGATGCAGATGCATTGTTTGGACTGGACGAGGAACCCTAGAGGGAAAGGTCTCACAAAAGGAGGCCATGTTGGGGCCTTGGCCAACTTCTGCCTGACTAATGTACATCCTGGAGGGGTGCCCTCACAAGGGTAAACTGTTGGTGCCCAGGGGTATCACGTGTGCCCTCTGGAAATGCGCTTGCATGTGTCCCCTGACTATCCGAACCCTGCCTGAGCCCTGGAAGGCATTCATGTCTGCTACAGCTTACTGGCCAGAGTTGAGCTGAGCCTGAAATGGTGGCTTGGACTGGACAAAAGTGGTTAATACCGAATCTTAGCTAGGAAGTCCCCTGCCTATCTAAGATAGACATTCATCATTAATAGCTTTTGGGTACGATGGCTATGATAGGAAATTTGATGTGTCAACTTTACCAGGCTACACTATGCAGTAAATTCTTCACTTTAATCAATGTAGCTGTCTCTCTGAAGGGGTGTTCTGATCTGAGAGTAACATTTAAATCAGCAGACTTTGAGTAAAGCTAATTGTCCTCCACAATGTGTTTGAGCCTCATCCAGTCACTTGGAGGCCTTCAAAGAAAGACTGGGGTCCTCCACAAGATGAAAAACCTCTGCCTCCACACTGCCCTTAAATTTGAGCTATCACATCACCTCTGCCATGGGACTGCAGCATGTCATCCTGCTCTGCAAGCTTTGCACTTTCCAGCTCCCATAGTTGCCTGAGGCAATTTCTCAAAATCTCATCTCTCTCTCTCTCTCTCTCTCTCTCTCTCTCATCTCTGCACTCACTCCCCTCAACATCCACACACACAGAGGAGCCCTAACCAATAGGCTGCTTACATCTGGGACCCTTAAAGGGCATCACTGAGATCAGTACTGCAGGTTGGTCTCACTCTGCTGCAGGGCTCCTAAGGCAGACGCCTGTGGCGTTCCCCTCCCACCCTCTGCAGACTGACATCCATGTGGCTCATCACTGTTACTCTGGGTTTGGTCATCCAACCATGTAGAGATCACTACCATTCCACAAGTGTTCCCTACCCTCCTTCTGCCTGTGAGGTCCTCTGTTCCATCCTTAAGACATAGGGGTCTACTGGGTAAATTTTCAACCTCTCACGAAGGACCTGGGAACCTGGTGAGGGAGATACACCTGCAAAGAGAACTTTCAGTGCAGTAACAGCAAAGAGCATAGCTGGTGTGTTCACCAACTCAAGGGAGATTACACTGGGAACATCTCCCGCTTCATTTTCCCCAACAACTAACAACTTATCTTGGAAAAGATACTGTTGGTAGACAAGCTGTATTTCCCTCATTCTGTTTTTCCCAGGCATGCATAGATGCAAAGCACACTGATATTGGAATGTCATATCAGAGTGGAATCCAAGAATGAAATGCCCTGCAGTGATGTCATTTTTCAAAGCAGTCAATAGGTCTGTATAAGTCCCCAGATGAAGCAATATACAAGTATCCCTCAGTTTACAGGGAAGTGACATGTATGGAAAATCCAGTTTATTTGAGACTCAGGAAAAAGAACTGTGCCTCCCCGTAACCTTAATCCCCAAATGCCAGTAACCTCTGAGAATAATTCCAACAACCACAGCTACCCTCAGAAATTTCCAAAATGCCCCAAGATGGGCAATGATGTTCTGGCTATAAACCACAAGTTTAGGAATGCAAAGGAGTACCCTTAAACTTCTTATTTACATCAAAAACATAGCAATGTCACAGTCAGTACAGAGGAAACAGCTCGGTAGCAAGGACAAGGACACAGTGTTCCCCAGGAGGAGTTGCAGGAAGCTTCCTCTTCTGTCTTGCTTTCTGTGATAAGAAAATGGTTCACGGCAAGGTGAGGTGGCTCAGACCTCAAATCTCAGCACGTTGGTTCACCCAGTTGTGAGGATTGCTTCAGCCCCGGGGTTCAAGACCAGCCTGGACAACAGAGGGAGACCCCATCTTTAAAAAAAATTTTAAAAATATACCCAGGCATGGTGGACCGTGCATGTAGTTCCACCTACTTGGGAGGCTCAGATGGAAAGATTGCTTGAGTCTGGGAGGTCAAGGCTACAGTGAGCCACGATTTCTCCACTGCACTCTAGGCTGAGCAACACAGTGAGACTCTGTCTCAAATAAGACAAAAAAGAAAGAATGTATTTCATGGCCAGCTGGGGTGTGTGGTGAAGCTTTGTTTCATAGGTCAAGCACTGCCATGGGACATTGATGCTCAGGATGGTTCTATGGTAGGCATGTCTCTGGGATCCTAGGACCAGTGTCCTTCCCCTTGGTGAGGACAGCCCTCTCCAGGTGGGGACACAGGAGGAAGGGGCCAGGCTAGGTAGTCAGGCTACCAGGGACACCTGTCTGCTGTGGGATGGCAGATGAGATCAGGAGAAGGACAGCTGAGATCAGGAGAAGGACAGTTGAAAGGAGGAGAGGGGAAACGCACTCCTCAGGCGAGGGACCTGTCTCCTAAAAAGCGAAGACATTGGCCCTACATCGTGTCATTGCTCTAGGCTCCCGTGGAAGCACATGATGGTGCAAGAAGGAAACAAAGGCTGGTGGGAGGGGGAAAATAGCTTGCATCATGCCCCATCCTATGTGTTCAATGGTTCCTGAGAGGAGCCCATGCCTTTTTGGGATCTAAAAGGTCATTTCTTGACACAACTCTATTCACCACCCATGAGGAGCAGGGAACTGAGGTAAACTGAGGTCTTCTGGGAGAAAGGCCAATAAGGTTTGTGAGGTCTTCTCATAAGATACACTGCCTTACCCTTATGGTGAGTCTCACACTGCGTTCATCATGTCCTGTGTTCCTATGTGCTGAGGTCGCCCTTCTCAATCTCATGTCTGTCCTGGGAATATTTTTCTGGGTATATTCCAGAGAGTCCTGCTACCTGAGGGATTTAAGAAGGTTTCTGAAAGTTCCCTAGGCTGGGAAGTAAATTTCCAAATCCTAGGACACAGTTGTGGCCACACTAAATGAGCTTCCCTGGGTGTGATTCCTGGAATCTGCACTTTTAACAGATCTTGGAGTCTAACTTTCATGGAAACTTGTCTGAGAACTACTAGAGCAGGGGAATAGTCTCATTTCCCAGCTACACACCTCTTTCTCCTTCGTAAAAGTGTAGAAGAGACACGTTTGGTGCCTTCTCTGATGGACGAACTCAAGACCTTCAGGTAAGGAGACCAGCACTCACATGCTGGCTGTTATTCTAATGACGCTCTCAGGATACCATCTCCAAATGATACCCAGACCAGTCCTTTCAAGTCTCCATCTCTTAAATATTTCTGAAGAAATCAAATGTCTTTTGCCTGTGCAGTTTTATGCCCTAAAATTCTAAAGTTTTGCAGTAGCCTTTGGATCTTACTCTTGATTACACAAATATGCAGCTCAGTAGAGTTTTTGCCATGCCTGTGGCCTTTGGCTCCACCACTCACTGCTGGGTGACACTGAGAAAGTTCCTTAACATCTCTGTGCCTCCTTTCTCCAGTAGTATCATGGAAATACTACTGGTAATGTCATCTATTTCTTGGGGTAGTTTAGAGCATTGCGTATATTAAGACATGTACACTTGTCAGGACATTGCCAGCCATATCATAAATTTCCAATCAATTCTAGCTGTTATTTTCGCCAAGATTGTTGCTGTGTCCACATTTCCCTGGAACATGATCCAGAGAGACTATGTCATGAATACCTTTGACCCCTTGGATGATCCTTCTGTTATCACTTCAGCTCTTTCGGGACTCAAGAAATGAGTCTGTGTGGCTGGCAGGAGGGCATACTTTTCTTCGAAAAATGAATAATCAATGCTCCTCATGGAGCTATTCTAAAGCCTAAATTCAAAGCTGGGGTTTTATCTTCATGAGCTTGTATGGAGAATTTGAATGAAAACTTTCTAGGAAATTAGAACTCTAGTGACTTCTTCATGTCATTTGTATAATTCTTGGGCAAGTAAGTAGTCACTGGATAAGGGTAGCACATAATTATATAGAATTTTAAAAATGTATGCATGTACTATTTCATAGTTAGTGCTTTTTGTATTCTGTCTATCTTTGTCTTACAAGATGCTGCAGATTCCCTTACATTTTCTTCTACAAGTATTGTAGCAGTAGCTTTTACATTGAGTTCTGTGATGTATTTTGAGTTCACTTTTGTATATGGTGTGAGGCAAAGGTTGAGGTTCATTTGTTTGCATATCAGTGTCCAATTGTTCCAGCACCATTCCTGGAATAAAACATCCTTCCCTACTGAATTATCTTGGCACTGTATGGAAAAATCCATTTAACTTGCATATATAGATCTACCTTCGGACTCTCGTGCCTTTTCTTCTGCCAATATCACAGTGTCTTGATTAGCATAGTTGTCAAATGCATTTTGAAATCAGGTAATGTGAGTACTCCAATATTATTTGCCCTTTATAACATTGTTAGGCTATTCTAGTCCCTTTGCTTTCCCATATAAATTTTGAAGTCAGCTTGTCAATTTATAGAAACAAGAGGCTGCAAGTGTTTTAACTGGGTTTACATTGAATGTATAGATTATTTGGGAGAAACTGACACATTGACAATCTTGAGTCTTGGGATCCATTAACGTTGTGTGTCTTTCCACTTATTTCAGCGTGCTTTCATGTTTCTTCAAAATGTTTTCCAGGGAGTCTAAGTCTCTTCATAGGCCTCTAAGGTCTTGCTTTATGAATCTGGGTGTTCCTGTATTGGGTGCATATATATTTAGGATAGTTAGCTCTTCTGGTTGAATTGATCCCTTTACCATTATGTAATGGCCTTCTTTGTCTCTTTTGATCTTTGTTGGTTTAAAGCCTGTTTTATCAGAGACTGGGATGGCAACCCCTGCTTTTTTTCTTTTTTTTTTTTTTTTTTTTTTTTTTTTTTTTTTTTTTTTTTTGCTTTCCATTTGCTTGGTAGATCTTCCTCCATCCCTTTATTTTGAGCCTATGTGTGTCTTGCACATGAGATAGGTCTCGTGAATACAGCACACTGATGGGTCTTGACTCTTATCCAACTTGCCAGTCTGTGTCTTTTAATTGGGGCATTTAGCCCACTTACATTTAAGGTTAATATTCTTGTTTGTGAATTTGATCCTGTCGTTGTGATGTCAGCTGGTTGTTTTGCCCGTTCATTGATGCAGTTTCTTCATAGCATCGATGGACTTTACAATTTGGTATGTTTTTTGCAGTGGCTGGTACTGGTTGTTCCTTTCCATGTTTAGTGCTTCCTTCAGGAGCTCTTGTAAGGCAGGCCTGATGGTGACAAAATCTCTCAGCATTTGCTTGTCTGTAAAGGATTTTATTTCTCCTACACTTGTGAATCTTAGTTTGGCTGGATATGAGATTCTGGGTGGAAAATTCTTTACTTTAAGAATGTTGAATATTGGCCCCCACTCTCTTCTGGCTTGTATGGTTTCTGCCAAGAGATTTGCTGCTAGTCTGATGGGCCTCCCTTTGTGGGTAACCCGACTTTTCTGTCTGGCTGCCCTTAAGATTTTTTCCTTCATTTCAACCTTGGTGAATCTGACAATTATGTGTCTTGGGGTTGCTCTTCTCAAGGAGTATCTTTGTGGTGTTCTCTGTATTTCCTGAATTTGAATGTTGGCCTGCCTTCCTAGGTTGGGGAAGTTCTCCTGGATAATATCCTGAAGAGTGTTTTCTAACTTGGATCCATTCTCCCCGTCACGTTCAGTAACACCAATCCAACGTACATTTGGTCTTTTCACGTAGTCCCATATTTCTTGGAGGCTTTGTTCATTTCTTTTCACTCTTTTTTCTCTAATCTTGTCTTGTTGAGTTCATTAATTTAATCTCCAATCACTGATATCCTTTCTTCCACTTGATCGAATCTGTACTGAAGCTTGTGCATGCATCAAGAAATTCTCGTGCTGTGGTTTTCAGCTCCATCAGGTCATTTAAGGTCTTCTTAACACTGTTTATTCTAGTTAGCCAGTCGTCTAACCTTGTTTCAAGGTTTTTAGCTTCCTTGTGATGGGTTAGAACATGCTCCTTTAGTTTGGAGAACTTTTGAAGCCTTTTGAACTTACCGACATTTTGAAGCCTTCTTCTGTCAACTGGTCAAACGCATTCTCCATCCAGTTTTGTTCCTTTGCTGGCGAGGAGCTGCGATCCTTTGTAGGAGAAGAAGCACTCTGGTTTCTGGAGTTGTCAGCTTTTCTGCTCTGGTTTCTCCACATCTTTGTGGTTTTATCTACCTTTGGTCTTTGATGTTGGTGACCTACAGATGGGGTTTTGGTGTGGATGTGCTTTTTGTTGATGTTTATGTTATTCCTTTCTGTTCCTTAGTTTTCCTTCTAACAGTCAGGACCCTCAGCTGCAGGTCTGTTGGAGTTTGCTGGACATCCACTCTAGACCCTGTTTGCCTGGGTATCACCAGGGGAGGCTGCAGAGCAGCATATATGGCTGCCTGATCCTTCCTCTGGAAGCTTGGTCCCAGAGGGCCACCCACCTGTATGAAGTATCTGTTGGCACCTACTGGGGGCTCCCAGTCAGCCTACACGAGGGCCAGGGACCCACTTGAGGAGGCAGTCTGTCCGTTCTCAGAGCTCGAGTGCCATGCTGGGAGAACCACTGCTCTCTTCAGAGCTGTCAGACGGGGACGTTTGGTCTGCAGAAGCTGTCTGCTGCCTTTTGTTCTGATATGCCCTGCCCACAGAGGTGGAATCTAGAGAGGCAGTAGGCCTTGCTGAGCTGTGGTGGGTATGCCCAGTTCCAGCTTCCCAGCCTCCTTGTTTACACTGTGAACACAAAACCGCCTACTCAAGCCTCAGCAATGGCGGACACCCCTCCCCTTGCCAAGCTGCAGCATTGCAGGTCGATCTCAGACTGCTGCACTAGCGGTGAGCAAGGCTCCGTGGGCGTGGGACCCGACCAGCCAGGCACAGGAGGGAATTTCCTGGTCTGCCGGCTTTGAAGACTGTGGAAAAAGCACAAGTACAGACTGTCACAGCTTCCCTTGGCTAGTAAAGGGAAATCCCCTGGCCCCTTGTGCTTCCCGGGTGAGGCTACGCCCTGCCCTGCTTCGGCTCGCCCTCCGTGGACTGCACCCACTGTCCAACCAGTCCCAATGAGAGGAACCAGGTACCTCAGTTGGAGATGCATAAATCACCCATCTTCTGCGTCAGTCTCGCTGGGAGCTGCAGATCGGAGCTGTTCCTATTCGCCCATCTTCCAAAAATGATACTATTTTTTATTAAAACAGTCTCAGTCACCCAGGCTGGAGTTGCAGTGGCGTGAAAATGGCTATCTGCATCCTCGACCTCCTAGGCTCAAGGGAACCTCCCACCTCAGCCTCCAGAGTAGCTGGAGTATACACCTACAAACATACATTCATACATTCATTCAGAGTAGCTGGAGTATACATCTACATACATACATGCATACATTCATGCATTCATTCATTTATTTTTGTAGACAGAGGGTTTCACCATGTTGCCTAGACACGTCTCAATTTCCCAAGCTCAAGCCATCCTCATGCTTCGGCATCCCAGTGTCCTGGGATTACAGGTATGAGCTGTTGCACCTGGGTACAATTTCCAATAGTGTCTTATATGTGACTATAAATGAACAAAAGATGTGCAAGACCTCTTTGAAGAAAACTGTAAGACTTTATTGAGATTTTTAAAGTCAAGTATCTCAGATACATTCAGTTTGTACTCTGTCAGCTTGTCTTCATTTAAACCTGTGGTTGCCCTTCCCCTGCAATGGAAACATAACAGGAGGGAACATTACTAGCAAAACTGTACTTAGATGAAATTAAAGGTATGCAGAAGACACCAACGTTTACTTTCATACAATGGACAAAAACCAGAAGCCTCAGGGTCACCCTACAGCTAACATTCAATGACTTTGAAAATACACTTCCAAGGGTACATATTAGCAACACTTTTTAACCACACCCTGCTTTTAGTGCTAGAAGGAAACCAAAAGACAGTCCAAGGTCAGAACACATTAAATCAAGTAGACTTATTTAAAAGGACCTATTTAAAGTGGACCTATTTAAAGTAGATCGCAACCATTATGGACCTATTTAAAGTAGATAGCAACCATTATGTAGAGTTTTACTCAAAACACGACCAAGACATAAAAAAACCTAAGCAACAGAAGGAATTTGTGAAAAATGTATAATTTAATGTTTTGGCTTGAAACTATGGTCTTGATGTTCAATAGGCTCCTGCAAAAAGTCTGAAAATTATCTTTTGAGAAAACAGTTAATGTCACATTAGGAAATACATAAGTGAAATTAATAGAAAGGCCAGTATTGCATTTGTTTTTTCTCTATTGTACAGAAGTGCAACAATATTGCTTTGGGCTAGGTTACCCTTCTGTGTTTTTTTTTTTTTTAACATAAACATTTGCATCCAGCTTTCACATATAGTCCTCATGACGATATGAATAATGACACTTTAATCACCGGAATGTATTCCCATTTCTATAATTAATTAAATGGTCATATAAGTTTTAAAGTATCAGGATCATTATTGATAATAAAACGTGAAAGAGTTATACATCATAACCAGTGTGGCAGAAAAAAAAATAGAGAGGGAAAGGAAAACGGAGAGTAAGGCATCTGGAAAAGCTAAATATTTGCTTCTAAAAGTGACTGTTTTGAGGGACGACCAGCAAATTTCACAAGCTCATGCACACTTTGTGATGTTCAGATATTTAGGTATTAAAGGGATACATTAAATAATGTAGGTGTTCCTAGCATGTCAACCATTTCATCCATACTCTGAAAATATTAGTGTTTAAGAATGTATTCCCTGTCAATTATGCCCTACATTCAATATCTCTGTCTTGTTCATATTCCGTGTTGTGCTTTTTCCATTTTCCTCAAGACTGTTTAAGCTACTGGATGCTCTCTTCCTAGATATTTTGCAAAAGAACGATCTATTACATTTATTACTTTTGGATTAGTTTTACTTTTGTTAATGATTTGTACCTTTCATTTACTGCCTGTTTCCTTTCCCCTTAAGTTTCTTTTGTGACTCTTTTTTTTATTTCTTAGTATTTTTTTTCTTGTATCATGTAATTTGCTGTCTATTTTAATAGGATATGCATATAATGCTATGACTCTCCTAAGAATACAATTCAGACTTGTTCGATAGGCTCCTGGAAATCGTCTACAAGCTATCTTTTAATGTAAATAGTAGAATGGAGTGGTTCAGCAGCGTGGAGTAAAAACATTTAGATGGTTTCTCCCCTATACGTGTAGTGCTTCCTTTAAATTCAGAAGTTCTTCTAATTAAGTCGGCAACTTGGAAAATATGTGTGAAAAATACGTATGTGGAATACTCAGGACTTAGTACGTTATAGACTTTGAACTTTAAATCATATCATCTGATGACTCAAGACAGAAACCTGTAATACATAACCTCTGATTCTTCAATCTACACACAGTAGATCAGGAAGACTGACAGGATGGCAGGGAGCATGCTTAGCACAGGCATCTTACAAACACCTTGAGCATGACTAACCTACATGCGTGCTCCCTGCTTCATGGGCCACAAAAACCTGACTGTCTCTATCGATTTTATTACTCAGTCATTCAAGGCTTCACTGCGGGAAGACTTTAAAATGTAATCATTGGGTCCAGCGAGGGAGGAGGTTCACCCCTGTAATCACTCCCAACATTTTGGGAGGCCGAGGCAGGTGGGTCACTTGAGGTCAGGAATTCGAGCCCAGCCTGACCAACATGGTGAAACCTCGTCTCTACTAAAAATAAAAAAATTGGTTGGTGTGATGGTAGGCACCAGTAATTCCAAATACACGGGAGGCTGAGGCATGAGAATTGCTTGAACCCGGGAGGTAGAAGTCGCATTGAACCGAGATGGGACCACTGCACTCCATCCTGGGCGACAGAGTGAGACCCCTTCTGAAAAAAAAAATGCAATCATTGTTTAAGAGCCTGACAGAATTTAGGATTTGACAAAATCCAAGAACATTCATGAAGATCTCCATACGGGAAAACAAGCATCAAGCAGAGTGCCTGCCCATTTTCTTAGGAGCAATGAAATCTCAACTCAGACATTTTAATTGGACTAAAGCTGATTGTTATGATAAACAAATCATGAAAATCAGACTATCTGTGTATTCTCTCCAACAGAACCAGAGCATGCAGAAATCAGCACTGAAATGGATTTTAGTCTAACTGATGTGCATTCACTATTTTCAATAAAAGCAAAAATGGGTGTAGGATTGATGCGATTTGTCCAGAATCTCACAAATTATGTTGGAGCTGGTACTACAATCTCCATCAGGGACAAAGTGGAATTACAAATGCATTTATTTTAAAGCCTGGCAGAGACACAACAAAAAAAGAGAATTTTAGACCAATATCTCTGATGAACATCAATGCAAAAATCCTCAATAAAATACTGGCAAACTGGATTCAGCAACACATCAAAAAGCTTATCCACCATGATCAAGTGGGCTTCATCCCTGGGATGCAAGGCTGGTTCAACATTCGCAAATCAATAAACATAATCCAACATATAAACGGAACCAAAGACAAGAACCACATGATTATCTCAATAGATGCAGAAAAGGCTTTTGACAAAATTCAACAGCCCTTCATGCTAAAAACGCTCAATAAATTCGGTATTGATGAAATGTACCTCAAAATAATAAGAGCTATTTATGACAAACCCACAGCCAATATCATACTGAATGGGCAAAAACTGGAAAAATTCCCTTTGAAAACTGGCACAAGGCAGGGATGCCCTCTCTCACCACTCCTATTCAACATAGTGTTGGAAGTTCTGGCTAGGGCAATTAGGCAAGAGAAAGAAATCAAGGGTATTCAGTTAGGAAAAGAAGAAGTCAAACTGTCCCTGTTTGCAGATGACATGATTGTATATTTAGAAAACCCCATTGTCTCAGCCCAAAATCTCCTTAAGCTGATAAGCAACTTCAGCAAAGTCTCAGGATACAAAATTAATGTGCAAAAATCACAAGCATTCTTATACACCAGTAACAGACAAACAGAGAGCCAAATCAGGAATGAACTTCCATTCACAATTGCTTCAAAGAGAATCAAATACCTAGGAATCCAACTTACAAGGGATGAAAAGGACCTCTTCAAGGAGAACTACAAACCACTGCTCAGTGAAATAAAAGAGGACACAAACAAATGGAAGAACATACCATGCTCATGGATAGGAAGAATCAATATCGTGAAAATGGCCTTACTGCCCAAGGTAATTTATAGATTCAATGCCATCCCCATCAAGCTACCAATGAGTTTCTTCACAGAATTGGAAAAAAACTGCTTTAAAGTTCATATGGAACCAAAAAAGAGCCCGCATCTCCAAGACAATCCTAAGTCAAAAGAACAAAGCTGGAGGCATCACGCTACCTGACTTCAAACTCTACTACAAGGCTACAGTAACCAAAACAGCATGGTACTGGTACCAAAACAGAGACATAGACCAATGGAACAGAACAGAGTCCTCAGAAATAATACCACACATCTACAGCCATCTGATCTTTGACAAACCTGAGAGAAACAAGAAATGGGGAAAGGATTCCCTATTTAATAAATGGTGCTGGGAAAATTGGCTAGCCATAAGTAGAAAGCTGAAACTGGATCCTTTCCTTACTCCTTATACGAAAATTAATTCAAGATGGATTAGAGACTTAAATGTTAGACCTAATACCATAAAAATCCTAGAGGAAAACCTAGGTAGTACCATTCAGGACATAGGCATGGGCAAAGACTTCATGTCTAAAACACCAAAAGCAACGGCAGCAAAAGCCAAAATTGACAAATGGGATCTAATTCAACTAAAGAGCTTCTGCACAGCAAAAGAAACTACCATCAGAGTGAACAGGCAACCTACAGAATGGGAGAAAATTTTTGCAATCTACTCATCTGACAAAGGGCTCATATCCAGAACCTACAAAGAACTCAAACAAATTTACAAGAAAAAAACAAACAACCCCATCCAAAAGTGGGCAAAGGATATGAACAGACATTTCTCAAAAGAAGACATTCATACAGCCAACAGACACATGAAAAAATGCTCATCATCACTGGCCATCAGAGAAATGCAAATCAAAACCACAATGAGATACCATCTCACACCAGTTAGAATGGCGATCATTAAAAAGTCAGGAAACAACAGGTGCTGGAGAGGATGTGGAGAAATAGGAACACTTTTACACTGTTGGTGGGATTGTAAACTAGTTCAACCATTATGGAAAACAGTATGGCGATTCCTCAAGGATCTAGAACTAGATGTACCATATGACCCAGCCATCCCATTACTGGGTATATACCCAAAGGATTATAAATTATGCTGCTATAAAGACACATGCACATGTATGTTTATTGCAGCACTATTCACAATAGCAAAGACTTGGAATCAACCCAAATGTCCATCAGTGACAGATTGGATTAAGAAAATGTGGCACATATACACCATGGAATACTATGCAGCCATCAAAAAGGATGAGTTTGCGTCCTTTGTAGGGACATGGATGCAGCTGGAAACCATCATTCTTAGCAAACTATCACAAGAACAGAAAACCAAACACCGCATGTTCTCACTCATAGGTGGGAACTGAACAATGAGATCACTTGGACTCAGGAAGGGGAACATCACACACCGGGGCCTATCATGGGGAGGGGGGATGGGGGAGGGATTGCATTGGGAGTTATACCTGATGTAAATGATGAGTTGATGGGTGCAGCACACCAACATGGCACAAGTATACATATGTAACAAACCTGCACGTTATGCACATGTACCCTACAACTTAAAGTATAATAATAATAAATAAATTTTAAAAAAAAGAAACAGAAATTACAAAATAATCTGAAAATTATTAACTGTTGGTTATACTCAGAAGTAACAAAATGCCTTGCTATTTGATGAATCAATATGGCTTTGACCCAATTTGTGTCTGTGTCTGATAGTGTTTCAGTTTTGCAGTCAGGCTTCTGGGGTCTGAACTACCTTCCAAATAAAGTCTGCATTTGAATTCTGTTTTTAAAGGGGCAGTAATATTCTCTCTTTTTATTATCAAAACTATAATATTGCGGAATACAGAAAGCAGAAAGCACATACTTTTGAATCTTAATGGATAACATACCTCCTTCTGGCATTTTAAATTGCTCTGATTTTGGCAGAATATTTCCCTGAACATCAGGACCATCTCCGCATTCATCCCCAGTCTTTGACTGAGACAGCTCCTGGAGATCAGCTTCCAGGTAGGGCACTAAAAAATACCAAGGATGTCGACTGGAGCAGCCAAACAGGAATGATAAATAAGGAACTGATCCTATTCTTTTCCTCAGTGTTATACAATAAAAGCCTATAAGCTACTGTGGTGATACATGTGATGCAAAGATGTCCCACCTTTGTTTTCCTGAATTATGATATCTTATCTTAAATGACAATCTGAGGATAAGTCTCAGCACACCTGCATCTCCCATACTTTACCATTGTGTATTATAAACACACAGCTACCTAGGAAAACTGAAGACAGCCTCATGGATAGCATTTTAATCGTAACTTAAATGTAATTTTCTGAAGGATTAAATCAATGTATTGGTGAGCCTATGAAAAATCTTATGGTCCTGACACTCATCCCCTGTTGAGTATCTTGAAAATGTTGGGGTTAAACTTAATTAAAGTTATTCTTAGGTCGAAAGGCCCTATATGTGGCTTTTCATACATGAATGTCATTAAGAAAAAAAGTACGAAATATAACAGCAAAATCACTGTCTTCCAGAGAGAGTACGGGAACTGAAGTGCAAAGAAATTAATGGGCATTGTTGACAGTCATATTCTGGAAACCTCTTAACAGGGAATTGCTAAAATAACGCATGGCCCAAATTCTGTCTCTGAGTAGTTTGAAAATGCTGTCTGTTGAGGAAACAGTTTCTGTTTCATGATAATCTTATCATACTTGGAGTTTTCTAATTATAAAAATATTGAAACAACTTTTAAAAGCCCCTTCAAAATCCTACAAATATAGTTACCTATATTTGGTGGGTGGCCATTGTCCTGAATTATCCAGCTTTTACCAGACATACGGTCAAAATATAAATCAAAGGAAACAGTGGCTGTCATTCATTGGCCTCTTTTCTGGAGTTGCTATCTTGCTTCACTGAACTGCATTTTGCCCTGAGCCAATACCGAATTACCTTATAGTACAGACACATTTGAGTATTAAGCATTTTTAATCAAAATCATTCACATTTTCTAAAACAGATGGCAGGAATAATGCAAACCTTGGAACAAAATATGAATTCCTTCTCCATGAGTCAAGTGTTCTTGATAAGTCTCAACCTCTGATTCTCAGTTTTCTTATTTATTTTTATTTTTATTTTTGGAGACGGAGTCTCGCTGTGTCACCGAGGTTGGAGTGCAGTGGTGCAATCTTGGCTCACTGCAACCAATGCCGCCCCGGCTCAAGCGATTCTCCTGTTGCAGCCTGCTTAGCAGCTGGGATTACGAGTGTGTGCCACCATGCCCAGCTAATTTTTGTACTTTTAGTAGAGATGGGGTTTCACCACATTGGTCAGGCTGGTCTCGAACTCCTGACCTCAAATGATCCGGCCGTCTCGGCCTCCCAAAGCGCAGGGATTACAGGCATGAGCCACCACACCCGGCCTCAATTTTATTTATAAAATGAGGTTAACATCCCTTTGCAAATGGGCTTTATTCAGGGTGTTATAAGGTAGGGCAACTTGGCACTCAACATGCTATTAAAGGGTGCTTACAACACTGTGAACACCATGGCTGAGAAGATCTCACTGTAACATCCTAATAATACCAAGTTAAACTAGTGAAATAATGGACATTTTTATACAATCAATTAAATGGTTTCATCTGATTTAGGAAGCACTTTATTTTCAAGCATACATAGTGCACCTCGAAGAAAAAGAGAAGATTAATCATATCCAGGGGCTGCAGGAAGCTGCAAACTATACCCGTCACGTTTCCAGCCAACCCTCAGCAAATGTTTGAGATCCTTTCCTACTGTTTTCTTTCCCCCTCTTACTGGTCATGGCATAAGGCATGATGCACATATAGGCCTCCCCCTACGCATAGACATTCTTTCTTTCCCTTCCCACCACCTTGAATCTCAGCTGCACCCTGATCTTCTCTCTTCTGACCAGGTGTATGATCCTGATTTTCAGCTGATGGTTCTTCTTGTTGAGGCTCTGGTACACTGGGCTCCTGGGACAAGGGCGGGGACATGGTGTGTGCATGTGCAGATAAAAAATTTTCTTATCAATGCATGTCAATAATATGAATACAGAGATCACACAGATACTTTTGATCATATGCATATTTAAAGTCATGCTGCAACACTATCCCAACACTATTCCACATACTTATTCTTCATTAGTTACTCTTCCCATGGAGAGGTCACTCTAAGACCGTTACCCTCAATGGCGCTGGAAGCCATTTTAATTTGTGTTGGGCAGAATGGGTGTAAAGTGCTATGAATAAGCATGAGGAGGAAATCACTAGTCAAATCTGGGGAACACAAGTTCACAAATCTAGGCAAAAATAATGCTGTAAAAGAAAGCACTACTTCAACAAAGGCACTAGTGTGTCAGACGAAGAGACAAGTATCTTTGTTCTCACTTTGAAATCTGGTGTAAAGTGGGTCTTTTAAAGTGGGGGACTGTTTGGTTGGAGTTAGGTAGGAATCATAATGATTTAGGATTGGCGGAGCCAAGAAGACAAAGATTTTTAGGCAATGGTTCAATTTGTCTTGGGGTTGAAAAATGTCATTTGACACTTTTGACTGAAGATTTGATGGATCTTTCAGGCAGTTGCTGAAATGAACAGGAAAGTTCATTGCAACTTTTATTTTCCTAGGCAAGAGATTCCTATATTAGTAAAGTTATGTTGATGAAGCCAGTGGCATATAAGCTCTCCTCAGTGTAGACAGTAAGCTGTGTGCATGATTCCTGTTCTCACTACTTTTGTATTACTTAGCAGCTTAATGTGGGAAATAGTATATGGAACAGAAGGATAGGAACGGGGCCCTGACCAGAATGCAACCTTTTATAAATAAATTATGATGTATTGCTGAAATGACTCCTATATATTCCATTCACCTGGGCTTCTTTTAGAGAAACACCTTGAGTTGGAAAAGAAAGGTTGCTCAATCTCCCTGCCTCTCTCTGAAAAGCAACGTGAGTAGGAATTGTGGTGTTTCAAAGATTTTTTTAAACGGTGAGAGCAGTTGTAATCATGATGACTTAATTTACCTTTTATCTTTTTATTCTTTCTTGGCAAGGGCAGTATCATTATTAATTTTTACTTTATTTTGTTTCTTATTAACCCCAGGTTTTAATATAGTGCACTCAGAAGTGCTCAAAGAATGGGAGACAGTGATTTCTAGACTCAAACTTTCTGTGAGCAACTGGTTAGCAAATGGTCATGTCATCAGATGGCTGGACTGGACGGTACTGTTTCACACTGTATTAGTTAGGGATCTGTAGAAGGACAGAACTGATGGATAGATGTGTATGTGAAGCAGGGTTTATTAAGGAGTACTGACTTACACAATCATAAGGCGAAGTCCCAAAATAGGCTATCAGCAAGCTGAGGAGCAAGAAAGGCAGTCTGAGTTCCAAAACCTCAAACGTATTGAAGCCAGCATTGCAGCCTTTAGTCTGTGGCCAAAGGCCTGAGAGCCCCTTGCAGATCACTGGTGTGAGTTCAAGAGTCCAAAAGTGGAAGAACCTGGAGTCTGTTGTTCGAGGATAGGAGGCATGCAGCACGGGAGAAAGCTGGAGGTTGGAAGACTCAATAACTCCAGACCTGCTGGATGAGTTCAAAGGATCATATTAGGATTGGGATTGGGAAAGTTGTGAAGGAACCCTTGTGACAAACAGGAAGCAGCGGAAAGTATGAAAGACATTGTAGAGACAAGAAGAGTTGCCTGATACGTGACCCTACAGCAACTCTCTAGCTGTTAAGGGAGGAAACAGAGCTGGGACCAACACAACCAGTCTACCTATGAGGGGGCTCAATTTCCCACACGACCAGAGCTTTCCATCCTCCATGCACGGGAATCTATGACCAAACTTAGATTTCCACAGGATGGTGGGTGGGTGGGACAAAGTCTACAGATTCCGAGCAGCTGGCAAGTTTCAGGGTACCAGAGTAAACACTGTCACCTGAGCTCAGATTGCTTGGTGGTTGAGGCCAAATTATTTACTACCTACCATGTTCAGTGCAACTCTTCCACTTGCCTCCTAAAATTGGAGCACAGTAGGGGAATGGAGGTCCCTGTGCGTTCACAAGGAGGTCCCCGTGAATGCAGGCAATGCATGGCGTTCACCTATGCTGCAGCCCAAGCAAAGCCTCCACATGATACCAAGAGGACAAGAGGTCACATATACTTTCTGTCCCTTTTGCCTGTGAGTTCCCATCTGTCCAAATAAGACTTCACCTGTGGAAAAGAGACACAGATATCTGCAGATGAAACACACACTTCATCAGTAATAGTATATTTTGTAGTATCTTTTGTGATCCACATCAAAGATGACGTTTTTGTCTAAAAATACTGAATTGCTAAGGAGGCGGACAAAACTGAGTTCTAATGTGTTTTTGCATATATTCTACAGCAACATTTATCAACCATTCGAGATGTTCTCTGAAAAGGCTTTAATTATTTCTTAACTGGTTTTTAATCCATGGTCACTCATAAGATTAATGTTGTCAGCCAAAAACAGCATTTAAAAGAACGGAGATAAAATAAATTACTAAATAGCGTTCGCTGCATATAGAATATACAAATACACTGCACATCCCCATGAACATACATATATTTATTTGCCTAGTCGACTATATATAAACTGTGTATTTCTCACACAGTGTCATAAAAGAGTTTGAACGTCACTATTTTAGGGGGTATCAGACAAAATGTTTACAGGCCATTTCTGTAGCCATCTATGAAGATGATGGATTAAGATGTGCTCAGAATAAGTTCACAGTTGTCTGTAGCTTTCTACATAATGCTTGAAATGGCACTCGGTGATGTTTAAGTTGGTCAGTTTGACTGCAGGGTGTGTTCACGTGTGTGCTTCTGCACTCATCTGATGATGCTTCGATATGTCTTCTTTTATTTCCCCCTTTATTATTGACTGGGTCCTATGGTTACTATTATGTAATTCATTAGTATCGTGACAGGGACATCTGTGATACTTAGTGTTGATCCACTTCACGTGAAATTTACTTTCAAGCGTGAATACTTTATCTTACCAACTTTCCTTAAGTGGGTCAAGGAGCTGAATGCAATTCAATATTAGTAGTTGATGTTAGATCACACTGAGCTATAATCCTGCTAAACCGCTAATCATACTAACTGTTGTTACGCCTCAGCTTTTATGTCACCATAATGCTTAGACAAATGACACAAAGACCAAAACATAAAAGGCCGGATTCTGAGATATTGACTTCTTTTTAAATTTCCAAATTTTACTTTAAGTTCAGGGGTACATGTGCGGGATGTGCAAGTTTGTTACATAGGTAAATGTGTGCAACTGTGATTTACTGCACAAATCATCATATCACCCAGGTATTAAGCCCAGCATCCATGAGCTATTCCTCCTGATCCTCTTCCTCCTCCCACCCCTGCCCTCCAGTACGCCCCAGTGTGTGATGCTTCTCCCGTGTGTCCATGTGTTTTCATCATTTAGCTCCCACTTATAAGTAAGAACATCCGGTATTTGGTTTTCTGTTCCTGCATTAGTTTGCTAAGGATAATGGCCGCCACCACCACCCATGTCCCTGCCAAGGACATGAGCTCATTCGTTTTATGGCTGCATAGTATTCCATGGTGTATATGGACCACATTTGCTTGATTCGGTTTATCATTGAAGGGATGGACATATCAAATATCACAAAGACACTAGTTCCTTACTGTGGGAAATATCCCACTGTGATGGGGCAGACAGACAAAGAGAACAGCAGTTGAAGTGCAAAGGAGAAACACAGGAAAGGAAACCAAAAAAATAAAAAACAACTAATGTAGTTGCCACGAGACAGGACAAAATAACACAATTTCTTAAAAGATAATCTTGCTCAATTGCCTTTGCCTCTTTTCTGAAAATCAACTTATTAGGTTTGTGAGTCTACAGCTGGACTTTACTGGATTTTGATCTGTAGATTTTCCCCCAATACCACACTGTCTTGAATATCGCAGAAGTAACACAATTGCCATATGCGGCTGGATGATTAAAAATCATAATGAATAGCTTCATTCAATGCTCCTAACTCAAGGCAGCACCCTCACCTCAGCTGAGGATCCCATGCCTCCCACCTTCTCAGGGGCTCTGCTCCTGCACTGATCACTCTTCTCTCCTGAACCATCGATGGCTCCCTCTATATTGGATCAGTCCCCAAGCCAAGGGGGAAGTCACATTCTTCCAACTCACTGATAACATAATCAATCAATGAATAAAATAGAATTAATGTGAATCTTAACATCACGTAGAGTAAATTCCCCCAAGTTACACTTCAGAATTGGTTTAGATATTCTGGTTCATTTTCCTTTGTAGAAAATTTTGAAAATGGACTCCAATGAAGTGTGTTGCATGAGTTCATGCAGTTTTCCTTTGCAGGGCAAGAGTTTAATGTGTTCGTAGCTACAGAAGGACATGGGGTTAGAGGGTGAGTTTTCCCGTAGCTTGGGGAATGATCCAATGTAGAGGGAGCAGTTGATGGTTCAGGAGAGAGGAGTGATCACTGTAGGAGCAAAGCCCGTGACAAGGTGGGAGGCATGGTATACTGACCTGAGGTGAGGCGGCTGGCTTCAGTTAGGAGTATTGTATGCAGGAGGGCAGCAGAGAATGTCCATGAATCACTGAAGGTGAGGGTGGCCTTGGGGGTCCCTGACACTGTCAGCAACTGTGCGATTCACCAGCAGGACCCCGACTCACTACAACACGGTGAAACTTTCTTTGAGTAAAGGAAGAGTGAAGGGGTAGAGATGATGAAGCTGTCGCTCCTGGGAGACTATGCATTTCCCCATAGTATGAAGCAACAGCCGAGCTGTTGTCTATTATGAAAAACACATGTCCTCACAGCATTTAACAATAATCTCTCCAACTGGAAGAGAACTGGCTCACTGGATCCCTCAACCACTGTTCTGTGCAGGATAATGTATGGAGGAAAAGTGCAGCCTTGCAGCCTGGTGCTGACTTTAAGTTTTGTTTTCTCCTGCAGGCAGGTAGAGACAGGACACAATTGTTGCCAGTGAACTTTCAGTAGGCCAAAAATCCTGAACGTTTGAAGTGCTCTTTCCTCTAAGTGGGAGGGAAAAAAAAATCAGTTTCCTGGGTTAAAGCAAAGCCTTAGATAAACCTTAAGCCTTAGATAAAGGAAAAATAAGTGAGAAGGCGGCCCTGGGCAGTGGCTCGTGCTTGTAATCCCAGTATTTTGAGAGGCTGAGGGAGGAGAATCATTTGAAGCCAGGAGTTCAAGACCAGCCTGAGCAACATAGTGAGACCCCTGCTCTACACAATTTTTAAAATTAGCTGGGCATCATGGCACGTGTCTGTAGTCCCATCTACTCAAAAAGGTAAGGCAGGAGGATCGCTTGAGCACAGGAGTCCTACATTGTGATGCACTATAAGTAGTCCTGTTTACTCCAGCCTGGGCAAAGGAGAAAAACCCTGCCTCAAAAGGGGGATGCTGGTTTGTGAAGACACATTCCAGCCTTGTCTTCAGCTGGGCTGCCACTGCTGCAGCCCGCTCTCAACATTTGAGGCAGGATCTCTCTTGGCCATGGTACTTGTAAGTGTGTTAATGTTGAATTTAGTGCTAGGGGTTTGATGGAAATTACAATGAGATAAAGAAAACGGCCACAGTTGTAAAAATGCCTTTGCATTTTGTGGCTATTAAATCTGGATGTGTGATATCGATGGACGGGATCCAGCAGTTTGACTAATTAACGCAGCTGTCACAAGCAAGGAATTCATCTTTTCTACACTTGTCACCGGATAAGTGATAGAGACAAAAGTGATGGAGGTTATGCAAACTGAGTTTTACAATTATTACAAATTCAGGATTTCATCATGACCATTTCATAAATATGATGACTTTTCACCACATTTCTATTATAATGTGTTTTTCTGAACATGTTTAGTCCCTTCTGCTTACAACCCTTCCAGAATAAAAAAAAAAAAGTTTTGAGGAAGAAACGGGATGATGAAAGAGATAAAAGCTTTTCATCACAGAATACTCCATGCTGATTTTTTAACAATTGGAGAAAGCAGAAAACCTGGCACATGAGGAGAGGCAAGAGAGGGAAGGAATACGTTGGTTGTCTCTGTTTTTCAAAACTGTTCCTGGAAACTCTCCAGTTTTCCTCAAGAAATACTTCCCATGCAGGCTTTCCAAGCTGCTGTGAGTCAACGCTGAAATCACACTGACTGATGAGCCATGATCACCTTACAGGTTTTCATGGAAATCAGTTACCAGTTGACAGATTTAAATGTGGAATAACACAGCCTTAACAAAGCACAGAAGTGTGGATTGATTGAGTTTACAGCATGTATAAAAAGCATTTTTTAAAAAATGGCCAACATGGGAAGATCACTTGAGGCTGTGTATTTGAAGGCAGGCTGAGCAACACACTGACACACCTCATCTGAAAAAAAAATTAAATGGATTAGGTGGGCATGGTCATGCCACTGCCCTCCACCCTCAGCAACAGAAAAACACCCTGAGAAAAAGACATGTGTAAATATAGACATAAAATTCTTTATTTCTGTCACAAAATGTCTTTTTGAGACACACTCTGCACTAAGGGAGACGTGGGACTCTCTGTTCCCAACGTTTCTGGATGCACGAGAATGGCTGGGCAAGACACACATGCACAGACACACACACACACAAACACACACACACACACAAACATACACACACAAAAGCTCTCGCATCCCTTGCTTTCCACTACAAACACCCTGGAATTCGGGTGTGGGGACAGCAGGAACACCCTGGTCGACCCTGCCTGTGCCTGACTCTACTATAAAGACACACGCACACGTACATTTATCGCAGCACTATTCACAATAGCAAAGACTTAGAGCCAACCCAAATGCCCCATCAATGATAGACTGGATAAAGAAAATGTGACACATATACACCATGGAATACTATGCAGCCATTAAAAAGATTAAAAAGGATGAGTTCATGTCCTTTTCAGGGACATGGATGAAGCTGGAAACCATCATTCTCAGCAAACTAACACAGGAACAGAAAACCAAACACTGCATGTTCTCACTCATAAGTGGTAGTCGAACAATGAGAACACGTGGACACAGGGAGGGGGACATCCCACACCGGGGCCTGTTGGGAGATGGGGGTCTAGGGGAGGGATAGCATTAGGAGAAATACCTAATGTAGATGACGGCTTGATGGGTGCAGCAAACCACCATGGCACGTGTATACCTGTGTAACAAACCTGCATGTTCTGCACACGTATCCCAGAACTTAAAGTATAGTAACAATTTTAAAAGAAAGAAAATGGTTCACGGCAAGGTGAGGTGGCTCAGACCTCAAATCTCAGCACGCTGGGTCATCGAGGCATGAGGATTGTTTCAGCCCCAGAGTTCAAGACCATCCTGGGCAACATAGGGATACCCTGTCTTTACAAAAAACTTAAAAAGTATATACCCAGGCATGGTGGAACACGCATGTAATTCCAGCTACTTGTGAGGCTGAGATGGAGGGATTGCTTGAGTCTGGGAGGTCAAGGCTGCAGCGAGCTATGATTTCTCCACTGCACTACAGGCTGAGCAACACAGTGACAGCCTGTCTCAAATGAGACGAAAAGAAAAGAAAGTGCTTCAGGGCCAGCTGCGATGGGTGATGAAGCCTCATTTCAAAGGTCAACCACTGCCACGGGACACTGATGCAATGGATGGCTCTGTAGTAGTCATGGCTCTGGGATCCTGGGACTGATGTCATTCCACTCGGCGAGAGCAGCCCTCTCCAGACTGGGACACAGGAGGAAGGGGCCAGGCTAGATCAGCAGGCTACCAGGGACACCTGTCTGCTATGGAATGGCAGATGGGATCAGGAGAAGGACAGCTGAAAGGAGGAGAGGAGAGACGCACTGCTCAGGTGAGGGGCCGGTCTCCTAAAAAGGGGAGTCATTGGCCCTAGGTCGTGTCATTGCTCTAGGCCCCCATGGAAGCACATGATGGTGCAAGAAGGAAATCAAAGCTGATAGGAGTGGGACAACAGCTTGCATCATGTTCCATCCTATGTGTTCAGTGGCCTCTGAGAGAAGCCCATGCCTTTTGGGGATCTAAAAGGTCATTTCCTGACACAACTCCATTCACCACCCATGAGGAGCAGGGATTTGAAATAAACTGAGGCCTCTGGGGAGAAAGGCCAGTAAGAGTTGTGAGGTCTTCTCATAAGATGCACTGCCTTACCCTTATGGTGAGTCTCACACTGTGTTCCTCATGTCCTGTGTTGCTGTGTGCTCTGAGGTCACTCTTCTCAACCTCATGTCTGTCCTGGGAAGAGTGGATATATTTCAGACAGTCTTGCTACCTAAGGGATTTAATAAAGTTTCTTGAAGTTCCCTAGGCTGGGATTTTACGTGGAGTCTGTAGCCATGGACAATCAGTTCATTAGAGGACTTCTCGGTACGCACTTCCGTAGCCACCCTGTGGAAAGCTGGATGAAAGGCACACTGCTATCTGTGCACAACAGTGACCATCCGGATGTCACCAACAGGCAGAGACAATTTCTTAAATCTGTCTGAGTAATGGTATCCGCCAGATCACCAAAATACAGTGTGGTGGCAGCCTTCTCTGTTGGTGATTCAAGACGATGCATGGTTGAAGCCTGCTTTAGAAGCTTATCTGCTACAGGGTCACTGTTTCCACAATATCGATCTTTAATATTCTGACCCGCAAGGGGGGGTCATCCGGATCTGCAGGCTTCTCATGTCTTTGCAGACAGTCCTCTCCTTTCACCCAGAAAGAACAAATGTAAGGCTTATTCCTCAGCCAGTACAGTGTGGTCCGGGCTAGTTTGAGCAGCATCTCACTACTGGATGCGACTTTCCCCAGCAGAACAACTGGCCGTGTTCTACCAGGGTTAGAAATTCCTCTGTCCATATCTGCAGTTGCCTTTAAAGGCAAGTCTGTGCCATGAACCTGTATGGGCAGTGATACTCTAGGTCTAAGAGGCAGGTCTGACAGACATTTCCTGCAGGCTTGGCCCCCTTCAGTCTTCTTGGCATGCATGTGCTCCCCAGGGCACCAGCCGAGCACTGAATGGCCTGACACAGAGTTGCATTTTTTCTCATAGTTCTCCTTGGTCATGTTTCTCTGAAACATGTCTGGCACAGAATGGAGAAATCGGCATCCTCCCAGTTTTGCCTATTTTAGGTGCTGGAACCCAGAGAGGTCACCATCTTGAGAGGGTCAGCAGGCAGCGGTAGATTTTCAGGTGGGAGAGAGGACCCCCACAATCCCACCAGACCCAGCTCTCCTTCCTGGTGCTGTTCTTGAGGCCCTGGATAATTGCCTTTCACCGCACGTGAGTCATCTTTCTTGAGTCAAGGTGAACCTCACTTCCAAGGAATCCCTATTCTTGTAGGACACTGTGCTTCCTGGTATCTCCAGGAGCTGGCTAAAATTCCATGTTTTTCCATTGGAATACTGAGATAGACAACCTTGAAGTGCAGTTTTTTTACAAGGGTCTTTATCCAGCTATGACATTAATTTCCCACTTGGAAGGAGGACAATAGTCTTATTTTCATCAGTATGTGTAGTGCATGTTCGTGCACAGCATGAACTTTAGAGAAAGACTTCTACGTTGAGATGTGAAACGCATCAAGCGCCTGTGTGGAGTGAATAAACCTACTCTACCTCTACGAGTGTCAGTTTCCTCACCCGTAAAATGGGCATCACACAACGACTTCTTCAAGTTGTTGCCAGAGTTAAATTCACCAAGATATTTAAAAGTACCTAACTACAAGGGTCCACATCATTAATAAAATCACATCAGACTTCAATGCACACAAAAGGAATGAAGTACATGTGTCCAAAGACGAGATGAGCAGCTTTCTAAGCAGCCTGATGAGCATCAGAATGAGATCTATACTTAAGTAGAATTCTTCACAGCTCCACTGAAGAGGACACACATGGGGGCTCCAAAAAGACAAGCACATGGCCATTGCACAGTCACTGCTGTGGTGTGGATGGAATCCCTAAAGACCCTCTGAAAAGTTGTTACACAACAGGCTCTCGGGGAACGCTGGAACAAACCAGGCAACTCAGCAGATGCTACCAGGAATTGGGTGAGCAGAGGGGGTCACGGCCCCAAATTTAAGGAGAAGACACCAAAGCACTAGGAGCTCCTGGCTCTGCGACAGCAGCTGTGGTGGCACCAGGGCCAATCTTCTGAGACAGCTGCTGTGGGATTGCTGAGAGCATGTGTTTTTGCAGCCACACACCCAAAAGCAGTGCACTTGAAAACGGATCACAAAACTCTCCTCTCCATTCATCTTTGTTTTAAGATGACTGATTATGGATACCCTCACATAGCAACATCCCCACCAACACTTGTAGACAATCATATTTAGAAAATCCCACCTAAAGAGAGAACAGTCAGGAGTAGGATGAGAATATTGAGGGATGGGGGAGAGATGTGGGTACTTCACTCCACAGACTCTGTTTGAAACAAGAGAAGAGCCACTGGGCTGTGGTCTCCCTTTACTTCCTCATACTGCCACATTCGTAGATGCCACATGGTTTTTGTCCCTTTATTTACAAAGGTATTGATGAGCCCAGTGGTAATTAATACTGAAGGAGGAAAATTCTTCACAAAGTACAATAACAGAATCTAATTTCAATGACCAGGCTTTTTAGTTTTGTTTGTTTGTTTGTTTGTTTTTTCAGTATCCCACTTTGAGGAATTACAAATGGAACCTGTTGGAATGTGTGACATGAACAAAGTCTTATTTTCATGTAGGTTAACACCTTGGCTTTTATAGTTAAGACATAAATGCATTAAAGCTGGTTCCATCCCAGAATCAAAGGAACAGTCTCTGAGGACATACGGAATTTAGGGGCATCAATTATTAAGAGGCTACACGAAACTGGAAGTGCTCCCAGAAGTTTTCATTTTCTGGACAGAAAAATTCAACAGATCAGCCCCACCGAGTAAAGGTACCTCCTTGGCTGCCGTGGGTGATGAGCTTTTCATTCAAAGCAGAGATACGAAGCCTGAGGTGTCTCAAAGGCACCCCAAGTGTTCCATACCTTGAAAGTCACTATCACAAAGCTGAACACCATCTGTTCCTGAAGGATCAGGTCATGACCTGTGTCTTTGAGACACTGGGCAGTCAGGCCTCAGTTGAGATGAAGCCAGTGATTTCAAGTGTAAAGTGGAAAATTCCCCAAACCTCATCTTTAGGTAGCTATTTGGAGCCCTGTCCACTTAAATGGGTTGGCGAACATGGCCCACCAGACAGACACACACCTGAGCACTGGGGTTTTCTCCTCTGTTCTTAGCATCCCCTGAGTAAACCAGTAATTACCCTCCCTCATGCCTCAGCGTTCACATCCTTGAAAAAGGTGATGGTGAGAGTGACTTTTCCAGGAAAGCAGAGCACATGTCAACATCTGCTAAGCTCTGAATTGGTGATCATTCCACGAGCACTTGAGAAGAACGTGCATTCTGCTGTTGCTCTATGAATATCAATTAGGCCATGTGGTTTGACAGTGTTGTTCAAGCCTTCTGCATTTATGTATCCTGATTTTTTGTACACTTTTTCTACCAAATGCTCGGAGTGATGTTGAAGTCTTCTACTAAATGCACATGTGTTTATTTCTACTTTGTAATGTATCAGTTTTCCCTCAAGTATTTTGAAGGTGCCAACATATTCATGGTGTTTCTGTGTTCTGAATCAATGCAACTCTCTATGATTTTTATGTAATGTCCCAATTTGTCAAATCTTATAATAATCCCCGCTACAAAGTGTGCTTTGTGAGGTATTAATTTGACGCTTCGAGTTTCTGTGATTCATATTTGCAGGAAATATCTTCTTCCATCCGTTATTTGTAACTTATTTCTTTTTAGAGTGGGGCTCTTTTTTTTCAAGATACAGATTACTGATAAATATACTGTGAAAATCAAGATCCTATTGCAACTGTGCAACAACAATAAAAGTACCAAAAAATTAGATGCAGAGGTTAATATACAACTAAAATGTTACACAGAAATCCACAGAATACTTTATTAGGTTCTTCAAAAGAACCTCAATCAAACTCTTTGATAGCCTTCATAGAAAGATATCTTGACATTTAAGTGGTATATCTATATGAAAAATATAATTTTATTCCCCTATTTTCTACAGTTGTCTTTTGGATAAAATTTCCTCTCACAAGAGTGTTCTTTTGCTAAAAATTCTTTGAAAAACAACTATATAGGATGATCTCACACAGCTGTCTTAGTTTTGAAATTTGGGGATTCAAATGTCCCTCTGTAGATTGAGGAGGAAAAGTGTGTGTGTGTGTGTGTGTGTGTGTGTATATATATATTATATATATTATAATATATAAAATATAAAAGTAAATGTATATATAAATATATATAAATATATATATGTGTGTGTGTGTGTATACATATATATAAAAAAAATGGGAGAGGAAATATTTGTCTCCTGCACTTTTCTATTCTTTTTCTTCCTAAACTAACCAGTTTGTGTTGGTCCTCAGTTGGGCTTTCAATCCAGGGAAGGGTTGCCCTTCTGGAGAGTACATGGATTTAGTGGAGACCAAGGCAGGTTTGAATCGCTCAGAAACAACAGCCAGAATAACTTCCGAAGGGCTGTAAATGAAGATGATTAAAATCCTCTGATTTATGTTACTTTTCACTCAAGTTTCTAAAAGTGACTTCCCATCAAGAGCTGTTTGGCTAGGCACAGAAACATTTGTCCAGCCCTATTTTTCTCCCTTTCCTTCTTTCCTTCTTTCTTTCTTTCCATCTTTCCTTCCTACCTACCTTCCTTCCTTCCTTCTTCCCTTCCTCCCTTGCTGCATTCCTCTCTCCCTCTCTTTCTCCCTCCCTTACTTCTTTCCACCTTCCCTCCCTCGCTCCGTTTGTCCTTATTTTCTCCCTTCTTTCCTCACTCCCTTCATGCCTCATTCCCTTCCTTCTTTCCTTCTTTTTATAAAAAGAAATGAACTGATATTTTTGAAGTGGAAAGATCAGAAGAGTTCATGATTTTTTGCGAGTTTTTTTTTAACTTTTAGTTTAGGCTCGGGAGTGCATGTGCAGTTTTGTAATATAGGTAACCTCATGTCATGGGGTTTGTTGTACAGATTATTTCATCACCCAGGTATTAAGGCCAGTGCCCATTCGTTATTTTGTTCATCCTCTCCCTCCTCCTAGCCTCTACCCTCTGATAGGTCCCAGCATGTTGGCCCTCCCTGGGTGTTCACGTGTTCTCAGCAATTAGCTCCCATTTATAAATGACTTCATGTGGTATTGGGTTTTCTGTTCCTACATTAGTTTGCTAAGGATAATGGTCTCCAGCTCCATCCGTGTTCCTGGAAAGGACATGATCTCACTACTTTTTATGGCTGCATAGTACTCCATTGTGTATATATACCACATTTTTAAAAGTGCAGTCTATAATTGATGGGCATTTAGGTTGATTCCATGTCTTTGCTATCGTAAGTAGTGCTGCAATGACCATAGATGTGCATGCGTCTTTATAATAGAAGGAATTATGTACCTTTGGGTACCGTCCCAGCAATGGGACTGCAGGGCCAAATGGTATTTCTGTTCTTAAGTCCCTGAGGAATTGCCACACTCCTTTCCACAATGGTTGAACTAATTTATACTCCAACCAACAGGGTGTAAGTGTTGCCTTTTCTACACAAACTCACCAGCATCTCTTATTTTTGTTCTTGCTTTTTATCCAGTCTTATAGACTCTGACTCTGTGTTTTCAGACAGGATCTCTTTCTGTCTGTGAACGTGAATTCCACTGGTGTCTGAGACTTCCCAGGATTGCAGCTCTCTCAAATGCCTGTGTTTGAACTTTATGAATTTGTTACATTTTCAGTGGTTTTCTTCTTACCCCCTGTTATGACTGTCACTTCTTCCACACATGCTCTGCCAGAGGTGGTGTAGTTTGTGTGTCTCATCCCTCCTCAGAGGGACTAGTCACCGTTTTGTATCAGTTCCCATGGCTGCCTCGTTACCTCCAGTCTCTCATGACCTAAAAACAAAGCAAAACAAAAGATAACATTATAGATTATTAGGCCTTTTCTCATTTTCAGGGCTAAAGTGACTTTCTCTTGAGGCTTTCTAAATCTTACCTTGTGGTAGAACTCTCCTTTGTTAATATTTTGACTTCTGGTACAAAAATACAGCATTTAAACATGTGAAGTAAAACGTAATCCAGGGGCTAGCTGACAATGGTTTGAGATCTAAATACAGCCCATGACTTGTTTTGTATACCCATTGAGATAAGAGGTTTTTTTTCCATTTGAAAGTATTATATCTAAAAAACACAATACGCCACAGAAACTACATGACCCACAAAGACTGACATAACTACTATCAGATCTGTTAAAGCAAAATTTGGTGACATATTTAATCAAATACCTGTTATTGTGCTTCGCATTATCACATACATCTTTTCATCCATTAATTAATTTATTTATGCACGGATTGAAAATATGGATGTAACTCTATCCCCTCAAGAAAGCATCCCACTTTATGATACCATAGTCTCAGCATGGGAAGCTTGTCCCAGGGATCAGGTCAACACACAAACATATATTTGAGGTAGGAGACTGGCAGGACTTGTTTTCTGGTCAGAACTCAGCCGAGAACCTACAATCAGAATCTTTGGCTATTTCTGAAACATACACTGTCTGAATGACCTACAGGTATATACAGGGAAATCAGTTACCAGTCCAGAGATATAAATGTGAAGGAACACAACCTAAAAAGAAAAAAGTAAACAGGTGTGAGTGTATTTAGTCTTCAGAAGAATTTATTCTATTACATTTATTGGAAGCATTTATAAAACTGGCCAAGGTGGGAGGATCGTTTGAGCCCAGGAAATTGAGACCAGCATGGACAACACAGTGAGACCCCTATCTAAAAAATAATTAAATCAATTACCCAGGTGTGGTGTCTGCACCTGTAGTAGCAGGGACTGGGGAGGCTACATCGGGAGGATTGTTTGAGCCCCAAAAATGAAGGCTTCATTGAGGTGTGGTCTTGCCACTGCCCTCCAGCCTGAGTAACAGAACCACACTCTGTATGGAAAAATAAAAAATAAATAACGATTTATAAATAAAGATAAGAAAATAATTCATTTCTTCCACAAAAGGTCTTTCTGAGACACATCCTCCAGTAAGGGACTGTCTGTTCCCAACGTTTATGAATGCATGAGATTGGACAAAGAGAAACGAAAGCTCTCAAGTCCCTTTTTTCTACTACAAACGCGCTGGGGATGTGGGTCTGAGGACAGCGGAAAACCCTACCCTGTCCTGCAAAGTCCCTGGCTCAATGTGCACGTCCCTTCCTGTGAAAGTTCCTTGCTGCCCGTGCGCCTTGTTCTCTGCCTTCTGTCCCTGCACAGCTGTGAAAGGAGAGGTGGTGACTTCCTTTATTCGTGTTGACTACGACTTAGTCAGTAGGTCTGCAGATCAGTCCTCCCAGAAGTTGAAGTGTGAGTGAGTGTGAGGGGAAGCGGGCGGGCTTCCTGTGCGTTGTGCAACTTGGTCCATGGCCTCTGAGGTCGTCATCTTTCTACTAAACCTCAGCGATACCGCCATGGCCTTGCTATTGTGGGGTCCCGGGTCTGGGAAGAAGGAGGGCCATAGAGCACAGCAGAGGAGGGTCAGGTGAACATGGAGTTTTTTGTTTCTTTGTTTTGTCTGTCTGTTTGTTTGTTTTCACGGAGTCTTGCTCTGTCACCAGGCTGGAGGGCAGTGGCGCAATCTTGGTTCACTGCAACCTCCGCCTCCCGGGTTCAAGCGATTCTCCTGCCTCAGCCTTCTGAGTGGCGGGGAGTACAGGCCCACGTAACCACACCCAGCTAATTTTTGTATTTTCAGTAGAGACGGGGTTTCACCATGTTGACCAGGATGGTCTCGATCTCTTGGCCTCATGATCCACCCGCCTTGGCCCCCAAAGTGCTGGGATTACAGGGGTGAGCCACTGCGTCCGGCCATGGGGTGAATTTAGAAAGCTGATATTATTTGAGGTATTTGAATCCTGGGTGGGGGGCAACCCACACACAGAGAGGAGTGATTCCAAAGTCATTAATGGGGACCTAAGAAGGAGCACAGGACAGGACCAGGCGGGATAAGGAGGGGCACCACAGCCCTTAAGGCAAGAGGGGACCTCACTGCGCATGCTCCTTTAGTGCCCGCCTCCATGCGCATGTTCACTGGGCGTCTTCCCATCGGCCCGTTAGCCAGTCTGGGGAACTCCGCGGAGCTGTGAGCCAGCAGCTGGGGTCCGTGAGGTCTGGATTCTTTCTCTCCTACTGAGACACAGCGGGTAGGTTCACAGGCCGATCCAACTGGGAATTGAAGTGTGAGTGAGAGTGAGGAGGAACCAGCGGGCTTCCGGAGGGTCGCATGTTTGGTGACTCAGGGTGAGAAGGGCCTCGAAGTTGTCGTCCCTTTCATGCGACGCTGCACCCATTGTCTTGTCATGGCCATAACTAGGGAGGAAGGCAGGCTGAGGAGTGGAGGGGCTCAGGTGAAGCTGGGGCGATGCTGGGGTGCTGGTGGAGGTATCCGAGTCCCAGATGAACCTGTAACCCCGACAGAAGATTCCAGACTCCCCAGACGGGACCAGGGGAGGGATGGCATGAGCGGTATGGAAGGGTCCTGGAGACCGGGAACGCTGCGGGCTAGTGACTGCAGCCCCGAGGTCTGTAGACTGCCTGGCACAGGTGTCCTTTGAGGAGTGACCACTACTTTGTAGCAAATTCTCAACTCCACTGTGGAGATTCCAGTGGGTGGGGCTCTGAGTTCCTAAAAAAGTGATTTGGGTCGGGGTGGGGACGAGGGGCCTAGCAAATCATTATGTGACAAAATTCGCCATCACTTCAATTTTAATTCTCTAGCTGTAATTTCCTACTTGTCTCCCTGATGGAGTGTCCATTTGGGAAACCAGCCCCACGGTAAACACCCTGTGTTTTCTGCCGGGAGCCTTAAGACATTGCTCCGCCAGCTAGACCTTCTTAAGTGGCTTTGCAAGCATTCGTTTCAAAAGTTGCACACACTCATACTTGCCCCGGGATTTTTCAGAGTATTTCTAAAAAAAAAAAAAAAAAAAAAAAAAAGATGACCAAGTTAACATTTGACCATCAAAGTGGTCGAATCTAGTTGTCCTCTGAAGTGCGTTTTGCCAATCACAGTATTCTGCTTGGAGAGTGAAATACGTGTTGATGAGGAAGATCAACATATAGGCCTATACCAAGAAGAAGTTCACAACCTCCTGAGTTCATTGTGCTTCTGCTTATGAATGTCTTAACATTCGATGTTTTCTCTTAGCAGAAAGTTATTTTTCTGATAGTGTTGTTGGACTATCAGAATGGTAGTGCGTTGTTTATGGCCTCCCATTCATAATTGTCTCCCATGTTGACAAAAAATGATCATGGCATCCCATGAAGGAAAGATTAGTCCAGAGGATGATATTTGGGTTTTGTGTGGATGGATGATCGTGTGTGCCCAGATTTTGTCCACAACTTCCTCCTCATGCTTATTCAGAACAGATTACACTCATTCATCCCAACATAGACTAAAATGGCTTCCAAAGTCCTTGAGGATATCTATCTTTGAGTAACCTCTCTGAAGAATAATGTTATGAAGAATAGGTATACGGGGTAGTGTTGGAGAAATGCCTCTAGACGTACTTATGATAAGAAGTATCTATGTATTCTGCATATTTATATTATTGACCTGTATTAATAGCAAAACTTTTTATCTGCACACACCCACTGAAACACATACACACAGAGCCAGTCCCAGGAGCCCAGTAATGGAGAGCCCCAAGAAGAAGAACCAGCAGCTGAAAGTCGGGATCCTACACCTGTTCAGGAGACAGAAGAAGATCAGGATAGAGCTGAGATCCAAGGTGCTGGGAAGGGAAAGAAAGCATGTCTATGGGGCGGGAAAAGGTCTATGTGTGCGTCATGGTCTATGCCATGAGCAGTAACAGGAGGAAGGAGAACAATAGGAAAAGATACCAAACATTTGCCCAATGTTGGCAGGAAAGGGGAGAGTATAGTTTGCAGCTTCATGCTGTCCCTGGATATAAGGAATCTTATTTTATTCTTCGAGATGGATTTGTGTGCTTGGAAATACAGTCCTTACTAAGTCACTTGAAACCATTTAATTTGGTGCATAAAAATGTACATTATTTCAATAGTTTAATTTGATCCTCTTAGAATGTTGGTGTATGATCTTCTAGCCATGGTCTCCACAGTATTGTAAGCACCCGTTAAATGTGTGTAGAGTGCGAAGTCACCCGAACTTATAACACCATGAAAAAGGCCCCTTTGCAAAGGGATGTTAGCCCCATTGTATAAATAAGAAATCCGAGGCTCAGAGATTGAGGCTTGCAAAGAACACTTGACTCATGGAGAAGGAATTCATATGATGTTCAAAGATTTGTGTTCTTCCTACAATCCATGTTGTAATAATAAAAAGTGAGCAGTTTGCCTAAGATGTATAGCACTCGATTGTGTCTGTGCTGTAAGGTACTTCAGTATTGGCTCAGGACAAAACAGTTCAGTGAAACAGGATAGTAACTCCAGAAAAGAGCTCAATGAATGATAGCCACTGTTTCCTTTGATTGGTGCTTTTGACTGTATATTGGACAAAAGTTGGAAAATTCCGGACACTGGTATACAGGGAACTATATTAGTGTGATTTCAAGGGGGTTTTAACAGTTGTTTAAATACATTCATAATTACAAAAGTCAAAGTAGGTTAAGATTATCCTGAAACAGAAAACGTATCTCCAACAGGTAGCATTTTCAAGCTAAACATTGACTGAATTTGGGCCTACTTTCTGTAGTCTCACTGCAAGACAATGATTTTTTCTGTTACTTTGGTATACTATTCTAAATGGGATTCATTTATGTAAAGTTACATATAAGGTTCTTGGTCCTAAGCATACCACAACGTTGATTAACTACCCAAACAATTTCCAAGTTACCTCAACAAGGGATGGGTGTCACAACTGTAGAATTTGTCAGAGGCCCACCAAAACATTGATCTAATTCTTCGGAAAATTACGTTTCACTTATGATTAAAGTGGCATTCGTGCAGCTGACTTCAGATTTCATAGATAGTTGACACTTGCTGTTCATAATACACAATAGTAAAGTGCGGGAAATTTACGTGTAATGTGAGTTATTCTTAGATTGTATTCAAAATAAGACATTGGGCCAGGAGCTCACGACTGTAATCCCAAAATTTTGGGAGGCTGAGTTGGGCAAATCCCTTGATCCCAGGAGTTGAAGACCAGCCTGGACAACACTGAGAAGTCCTGTCTCAAACAAAACAAACAAACAGAAAATAGCCTTGGCGGTGGGGTGCACCCATATGCTCAGCCACTGCGGAGGCTGAGACAGGAGGTTCTGTTGAGCCTGAGAGGTTGGGCTCACACTGGGCCTTGATTGTGCCACAGCACTCCAGCCTGGACGAAAGAGTGAGACCCTGACTCAGAAAACAATAAAATATCATAAAACAGGGAAACAAAGGTGTAACATCTTTGCACGACATTCATTACCACACTAACTGACAGAGATTTTTTTCTTTTTATTTTCTTTCTTCCTTTTTCTTTTTAATGTGGCAGAGCGTCATCTGTCACCTAGTCTGGATTGCTGTGGCATGGTCTTGACTCACTGCCACCTCCAGCTCTTGGGTTCAAGCGACATCGGCCTCCCAAAGTGCTGAGATTATAGGCATGAGCAACTAAACCCGGCTCAGGCTTTATTTCATAACGCTAAGGAAAAGAATATCATCATTTCCTTATTTATATTTCATGTCAGAATGCTTAAATCGATATCCTTTGTATTTTGAAGTGCGTGACATGGAAGGTGATCTGCAAGAGCTGCGTGAGTCAAAGACCGGGGTTAAATCTGGATTTGGGTGCTGGCATCAAGGTGAAGATTATACCCAAAGGAGAACACTGTAAAATGCCAGAAGCAGGTATGTTATCCAACAAGATGCAAAGTTATGTGCTTACTCATTTATAGAATATTATACTTGTGATATTAGAGGGATAACATTACTGCTGTCTTCAAAACACAGTGCAAATTCGAACTTTCTTTGAAACGCCGTTCAGACCCAAATGCCAGATTGCAAGACTTAAACACTATGAGATACAGAAACAAATTGGGTGAAAGCTATATTGAATCATCAAACATGGCAGCATTTTCTTAGGGTGGTGTGTAACCCACAGCTAACATTTTCAGATCCTTTTCTAATTTCTGCTTTTAGCAAATACATAATGCATTTGTAATAAGAGTTTGTGTGAAGTATGCTGAGCCCTGAAGCAGATTCTAGTACCAGCTCTACCATAATTTGTGAGACTCTGGATGAATCGTATAAATTCCACACGCATCCTTGCTCTCATTGAAAAGAATGGATGCACATCAGATAGATTAAAATCCATTTCATTGCTGATTTCCACATGCTCTGGTCCTGTTGGATAGAAGACCAAGATATTCTGATTTTCATGATTTGTTTTTCACAACAGTCAGCTTCCGTCCAATTATAATGTCTGAGTTGAGATTCATGGTTCCTAAGAAAATGAGTGGGCACTCTGCTTGATGTTTGTTTTCCTGTATGGAGTCCTGTATGAGTGTTCTTGGATTCTGTCAAATTCTGAATTCTCTGGCTCTTAAAGAATAACTGCGTTTTAAAGTCTTCCCTCAGTGAAGCCTTGAATGACTGAATGATAAAATGGCAAGAGATCATCAGGTTTCTGTGGCCAGTGAAGTAGGGAGAATGCATGTAGGTCAGTGATGCTCAAGGTGGGTGTAAGATGCTTCTGCTAAGCATGGCCCCTGCCCTCCTGTCAGTCTTCACGAGCTACTCCGTGTAATTAGGTTGAAGACTCATATAGTAGAGTCACCTCTAACCATAGCATAGGTTACATATTACAGGTTTCTGCCTTGAGACATTAGACGACAGGGTTTGAAGTTCAACAACAGCAGGGTGCTAAATCCTGAGTAGTTGACGTAATTGTGTTTTACACGTATTTTCCAAATTGGTGACTGTTAATTACAATACCTCTTGAAGTTAAAGGAAGCACCCCATGTTGAAGGGAGAAATTACCTACATATTTTTACTCTACTCTGCTGAACCATTCCATTACACTATTTACATTAAAAGATAGTTCTCAGACTTTTTCCAGGAGCCCATTGAACAAGCCTCAGTTGTATTCTTAGGGAGATCATAGCTTTACATGCACATCTTATTAAAATAAACAGCGCATTCCATGATAAAGGAAAAGAATACTATGAAATAACGATGAAAGAGCCACAGAATAAACTTAAAGGAAAAAGAAAGAGGTAGTGCATAAAAGACAGGTACGAATCATTAGTAAAAGGAAAAGCAGTTGAAATGTCATAAATTTAAAAGATTGTTGTTTTGAAATTTAGCTATAAATAGAGTATTCGGTCGTTTACACAATCTTGAAGAAAATGGAAAAAGCACGACATGGAATATGAACAAAACAGAGTGATTTAATATAGGGCATTATTGAAAGTGACTACAATCTTGAACACTAATATTTTCAGAGCATGGATGAAATGATTGATAAGCTAGGAAGGCATACATCATTTATTTCTCGAATACCTGATTATCTAAGCATCCCAAAGCCTGTGGAAGAAACTGTGAAATATTCCAGTTGTCCCTCAAAAAAACATTTAGTTTTAGAAAGAAATTTTGGGTTTTTCAGCTGTCCTACTCTTGTTTTCCATTTCCGTATCCCTCCATTTTTTTCATGTGTGACATGGTTCATAACGCTACCACATGTTGATGACAAAACTGATAGTAATAGCTTAAGAGTAATGCGACCACATACTTAATTGTACAAATGGGAATACTTTCAAGTGTAAAAAGAGGCATGATTCATGTTGACATCACGGTAGGAGAACACTGGGTACAAACGGTTACTGTACCTTACAAACCACAGAAGGGTGAACGAGCCCAAATAAATGTGTTTGCCCTTCTGCACAATAGAGTAAAAACAAATGCAATGCTGGCCTTTCTATTCACTTCACTTATGCAGTTCCTAAGGTGACATTAACCGTTTTCTTTCAAGGTACTACTCAGACCGTTTCCAGGAGCCCATTTGGCATCCAGACCACAGATTCAAGTCAGAATATTAAAAGAATGTTTGCCAAAAATTATACATTTTTCGTAAATTCCTTTTTTGTTTCTTAGGATTTTTGTGTGGCGCTGGTATTTTGAGTAAAACTATGCACAATGTTTGCTTTCTACTTTAAACCCCTCTTTAGTGGGTTCACTTCATTTAATGTGTTTGGACCTCGGTCTGTCTTGCTTTCCTTGTAGCACTAGAAAGCAGGGTGTGTTTGAAAAATATCTTTAATGCATCTGCTTGGACGACTATTGTCAAAGTCTCTACAGAGGTCTACCTGAATGTAAGCAAAGGGTGACTCTTAGGCTTCTGGTTTTGTCCATTGTAGAAAACTAAAACTCTGGTGTCTTTTCCATATCCTTAATGTCATCTAAACACAGTTCTGCTAGTAATGTTCCCACCTGTTATGTTTCTGTTACAGGTGAAGGGCAACCACAAGTTTAAATGAAGAAAAGCTGAAACAACGCAAACCGGTTTTATATTAGATATTTGACTTAAACTATCTCAATAAAGTTTTGCAGCTTTCACCAAAGAAGGCCTGCTCATCTTTTGTTCACTTCCTTCCCAGGTATTTGATAATATTGAAAATCGTGGCTGGGTGTGGTTTCCCACGCCTATAATCCCAGCACTTTGGGATGCTGAGGCAGGAGGATTGCTTGAGCTCAGCAGTTTGAGACCACATGGGGCAACAGAACAAGACTCTCTACAAAAATAAAAGAGTGAATGCATAATGTATGCACGTCTCTATGTAGCTGCCTTCCCAGCTACTCTAGTGCCAAAGGATGGAGGATACCTTGAGCCAGGAGGTCCAGGAAGAGGTTTTTTTTGTTTGTTTGTTTGTTTTTGAGATAGAGACTCTATTTTTAAAAAAAAATGTCATTTTTGAAATTTTGTATTCTGATTGAGCTGGTGTGCACAGGGATGATATTATGAAATACATATTTGGTCCTAGACCCTGCTTCCTGGCACACAACTCCTACAATTTTTAGAATCTCCACAAAGTGGTGTCTTTTTGTATGCCAGTGAGTTGCTGGCAGCACCTAGGTAGCTCTAGGCTGGGGAATAAGAGTGTTGGGACTTTCAGCCCCCCCGCTCAACCTTCAGGAAGGGAGAGGGGCAGAAAGTTAGATTCATCCCCAATGGCAGGACAACAGTTTAATCTACACCTACATAATGAAACCCTCCATCAAAACCAAAAGGACGGGATTCAGAGAGCTTCTGGCTAGCTGAACATATGGAGGGCAGCACGCCCCTAGTGGGCACAGAAGCTCCCCGCCCCTTGCCCCAAACCTCGTGCTGTGTCTCCTCATCTGCTTCCTTTCCTAGGGTATCCCGCTTGCCACAGAACATGTGAGAAGTCCCTGGGCTATGGAGCTAGATGAGAGAATTAGGGCCTAGGTAGAAGAAAGGGTCAAGCAACCAGGGCAACTTGCTGAAGCAAGATGACTTGGGTCCTACCTACACTGTCTCTTTAGAGGCTATGGCATGAAGTAGCCATGGGTTTCCATCCTGCCTCTCACACAGTGCCCTTGATATGGTGGGCAAGATACTTACACCCTTTGGGACTGTTTTTCCATTTCTAAAGTAGAAATTACAATATGTACACGAAAACTACTTGCTATGAAAAATAAAGGAAATAACATCAAGCAGGCTTTACATTGCAGATAAATTTGGCTTCCTACTTAGATTTCCTTTTTTCCTTTAGATTTCAAACGTTTTCATTTCATTTTTCCTTACAGCTACATTTCTAGTGTGTGATAACCTGCTTTTGAATTTTAAGTAAGAATGTCAGCTTTTAAAATACATTTGAATTCAGAAAATAAATATTTGATTTAAATATGTTAATTTAATAGCAGTGTAGCTGGTGTCACCCACGGTATACATTCTGAAGTTAATTTCTAAATAACCGAGGTGTGACAAAAGCAACTGAATGTCTGCAGTGTGGGCTGAAAACCTTTGCTGCGTGTTATGTGGGTGGATCACCTGACGTCAGGAGTATGAGACCAGCCTGGCCAACATGGTGAAACCCCATCTCTACTGAAAATACAAAAATTAGCCAGGTGTGGTGGTGTATGCATGTAAATCTCAACTACTGGGGAGGTCGAGGCAGGAGAATCACTTGAACCCAGTAGGCGGAGATTTCCAGTGATCTGAGATCGGGCCATTGTACTCCAGTCTGGAAAATAAAGAGTGAAACTCCATTTAAAAAAAAAAAAAACAGGAAGGAAGGAAAAGAGAAAAAGAGAAAGAGTGAGAGACGAGGGAGCGAGTGATAAAGGAACGGAGGGAGGGAGGGAGGGACTGTACCCAAAGGTACAGCAATGGGACTGCAGGGCCAAATGGTATTTCTGTTCTTAAGTCCCTGAGGAATTGCCACACTCCTTTCCACAATGGTTGAACTAATTTATACTCCAACCAACAGGGTGTAAGCGTTGCCTTTTCTACACAAACTCACCAGCATCTCTTATTTTTGTTCTTGCTTTTTATCCAGTCTTATAGACTCTGACTCTGTTTTTTGAGACAGGATCTCTTTCTGTCTGTGAACCTGAATTCCACTGTTGTGTGAGACTTCCCAGGATTGCAGCTCTCTCAAATGCCTGTGTTTGAACTTAATGAATTTGTTACATTTTCAGTGGTTTTCTTCTTGCCCCCTGTTATGGCTGTCACTTCTTCCACACATGCTCTGCCAGAGGTGGTGTAGTTTTTGTGTGCCATCCCTCCTCAGAGGGACTAGTCATTCTTTTGTATCGGTTCCCATGGCTGCCTTATTACCTCCGGTCTCTCATGATCTAAAAACAAAGCAAAACAAAAGATAATGCCATAGATTATGAGGCTTTTTCTCATTTTCAGGGCTAAAGTGACTTTCTCTTGAGGCTTTCTAAATCTTACCTGGTGGTGGAATTCTCCTTTGTTAATATTTTGAGTACTGGTACAAAAATACAGCATTTAAATATGTGAAGTAAAACATAATCCAGGGGCTAGCTGACTACGGTTTGAGATCTAAATACAGCCCATGACTTGTTTTGCATAGCCATTGAGATAAGGATATTTTTTCCATTTAAAAGTATCATTTCTAAAAAACAGAACAATATGCCACAGAACCTACATGACCCACAAAGACTGAAATAATTACGATCAGATCTATTAAAGGAAAATTTGGTGACATATTTAATCAAATACCTGTTAATCTGCTTCACATTATGGCATACATCATTTCATCCATTAATTAATTTATTTACACAAGGATTGAAAATATGGATGTTACTCTATCCCTTCAAGAAAGCATCCAGCTTTGTGATACCATGGTTTCAGTCTGGGAAGCTTGTCCCAGGGATCAGGTCAATATACGAACATATATTTGAGGTAGGAGACTGGCAGGACTTGTTTTCCGGTCAGAACTGAGCCTAGAGCGTACAATCAGAATCTTTGGCTATTTCTGAAACATACACTGTCTGAATGACCTACAGATATATTCAGGGAAATCAGTTACCAGTCCAGAGATTTAAATTTGAAATAACACAACCTAAAAAGAAAAAAGTATACAGGTGCTCCATATTGGAGCAATCCCTAGGCTAAAAAAAGGGGAAGTCACCTTCTTCCAATGCACTGGCAACATAATCAATCAATAAACAAAATAGAATTAATGTGAATCTTGATATCATGTAAGGTGAATTCCCCAAAGTTCTACTTCAGAATTGTTTTGGATATTCTAATTCATTTTCCTTTGTAGATAATTTTGAAAATGAACTCCAGTGAAGTGTGTTGCATAAGTTCATACAGTTTTCCTTTGCAGAGCAAGAGTTAAATGTGTTAGTAACTACAGAAGGACATGGGTGAAGAAGGTGAGTTTTCCCATAGCTTGGGGAATGATCCAATGTAGAGGGAGCAGTTGATGGTTCAGGAGAGAGGAGTGATCATTGTAGGACCAAAGCCCGTGACAAGGTGGGAGGCATGGTATACTGACCTGAGGAGAGGGTGCTGGCTTTAGTTAGGAGTATTGTATGCAGAAGAGCAGCAGAAAATGTCTGTGAATCACTGAAGGTGAGGGTGGCCTTGGGGATCCCTGACACAGTGGCAGCAACCATGTGATTCACCAGCAAGACCCTGACTCACTACAATATGGTGGAAGCCTTGTTTGAATAAAGGAAGAGTGAAAGGGGAGAGTCCTGGGGGACTATGGATTCCCCCATAGTATGAAGCAACAGCTGAGCTCTTGTCTTTTGTGAAAAATACATGTACTCACAGCATTTAACAATAATCCCTCCAACTACAAGAGAACTGGCTCACTGGATCCATCAACCACTGTTGTGCACAAGATAATGCATGGAGAAAAAGTGTGCCCTGGTGTTGACTTCAATTTTTGTTTTCTCCTGCAGGCAGGTAGAGACAGGACACAATTGTTGCCAATAAACTTCCAGTGGGCCAAAAATCCCGAACGTTTGAATTGCTCCTTCCTTTAAAGTGGGAGGGGAAAAAAATCATTTCCTGGGCTGGAACAAAGACTTAGATAAACCTTAAGCCTTAGATAAGGAAAAAAAAAAAAGTGAGAAAAGGGCCACATGCAGAGGCTCACACCTGTAATCCCAGTATTTTGAGAGGCTGAGGGAAGAGAATCACTTGAAGCCAGGAGTTCAAGACCAGCCTGGGCAACATAGTGAGACCCCTGCTCTACACAATTTTTAAAATTAGTTGGTCATTGTGGCACGTGTCTGTAGTCCCATCTACTCAAAAAGATAAGGCAGGAGGATCGCTTGAGCACAGGAGTCCTAGATTGTGGTGAGCTATAAGTCCTCCAGTGTACTCCAGCCTGGGGAAAAGAGAGAAACCCTGTATCAGAAAGGGGGTGTGGGTGTGTGAAAACACTTTCCAGCCTTGTCTTCAGCTGGGCTGCCACTGCTGCAGCCTCCTCCCAATATTTGAGGCAGGATCTCTCTTGGTCATGGTACTTGTAACTCTGTAAATATTGAATTTAGTGCTAGGGGTTTGATGGAAATTACAATGAGATAAAGAAAACAGGTACAGTTGTAAAATGCCTTTGTATTTTGTGGCTATTCAATCTGAAAGTGTGATATTGGTGGATGGGGTCCAGCAGTTTGACTAATTAATGCAATTGTCACAAGCAAGGAATTCATCTTTTCTACACTTCTCACTGGATAAGTGATAGAGACAAAAGGGATGGAGATTATGCAAACTGATTTTTACAATTGTCACAAATTCAGGATTTCATCCTGACCATTTCTTAAATATGATGAATCTTTTCACTAAATTTATATTATAATGTGTTTTTCTGCACCTGTTTCGTCCCTTCTGCTTACAAGCCTTCCAGAAAAAAAAAGAAAAAAAGTCTGGAGGAAGAAGCAGGAAGATTAAAGAGATAAAAACTTTTCATCATGGAATACTCCAGGCTGATTTTCTAACAATTGGAGAAAATAGCACATGAGGAGAGGCAAGAGAGGGAAGGAAGACATCAGTTGTCTCCATTTTTCAAAATTGTTCTTGGAAATTCTGCACTTTTCCTCAAGAAATACTTCCCACGTAGGCTTTCCAAACTGCTGTGAGCCAACACTGAAATCACAATGACTGCTGAGCCATGATCACCTTACAGTTTGTCAGGGAAATCAGTTACCAACCGAGAGGTTTAAATGTGCAATAACACAACCTTTGAAAAGCATACAAGTGTGAACTGATCGAGTCTACAGCATGTATAAAAAGCATGTATAAAAATTGGCTGAGATGGGAGAATCACTTGAAGCCGTGTGTTTGAAAACAGCCTGGGCAACAGAGTGACACCCAGCATCTAAAAAAAAAAAAAATTAAATGCATTAGGTGGGCATGGTGGCGGACACCTGCACTCCCTGCTACTTGTGAGGCTGCAGTGTGAGGACGATTGCTTGAGTGCAGGAGACGGATACTGCAGTGAGGCATGGTCATGCCATTGCCTTCCACCCTGGACAACGGAAGAATGCCCTGAGTAAAAAGCATGTGTAAATATAAACACAAAACTCTTTATTTCTGTCACAAAATGTCTTTCTGAGACACACCCTCCACTAAGGGTGACGTGGTACTCTGTGTTCCCAACGTTTCTGGATGCATGAGAATGGTTGGGCAAGAGACAAAAAAAAAAAAAAGCTCTTGCATTTCTTTCTACTACAAACACCCTGGAATTCAGGTGTGGGGACAGCAGGAAAACCCTGGTCGGCCCTGCCTGTGCCTGACTCAGCATGTCTACTATAGAGACACATGCACACGTATGTTTATTGCAGCACTATTCACAATAGCAAAGACTTGGAATCAACCCAAATGCCCATCAATGATAGACTGGATTAAGAAAATGTGACACATACACACCATGGAATATGATGCAGCCATAAAAAGGGATGAGTTCATGTCCTTTGCAGGGACATGGATGAAGCTGGAAACCATCATTCTCAGCAAACTAACACAGGAACAGAAAACCAAACACTGCACGTTCTCACTCATAAGTGGTAGTCGAACAATGAGAACACGTGGACACAGGGAGGGGGACATCCCACACCGGGGCCTGTTGGGAGATGGGGGTCTAGGGGAGGGATAGCATTAGGAGAAATACCTAATGTAGATGACGGCTTGATGGGTGCAGCAAACCACCATGGCACGTGTATACCTGTGTAACAAACCTGCATGTTCTGCACACGTATCCCAGAACTTAAAGTATAGTAACAATTTTAAAAGAAAGAAAATGGTTCACGGCAAGGTGAGGTGGCTCAGACCTCAAATCTCAGCACGCTGGGTCATCGAGGCATGAGGATTGTTTCAGCCCCAGAGTTCAAGACCATCCTGGGCAACATAGAGAGACCCTGTCTTTACAAAAAACTTAAAAAGTATATACCCAGGCATGGTGGAACACGCATGTAATTCCAGCTACTTGTGAGGCTGAGATGGAGGGATTGCTTGAGTCTGGGAGGTCAAGGCTGCAGCGAGCTATGATTTCTCCACTGCACTACAGGCTGAGCAACACAGTGACAGCCTGTCTCAAATGAGACGAAAAGAAAAGAAAGTGCTTCAGGGCCAGCTGCGATGGGTGATGAAGCCTCATTTCAAAGGTCAACCACTGCCATGGGACACTGATGTAATGGATGGCTCTGTAGTAGTCATGGCTCTGGGATCCTGGGACTGATGTCTTTCCACTCGGCGAGAGCAGCCCTCTCCAGGCTGGGACACAGGAGGAAGGGGCCAGGCTAGATCAACAGGCTACCAGGGACACCTGTCTGCTATGGAATGGCAGATGGGATCAGGAGAAGGACAGCTGAAAGGAGGAGAGGGGAGACGCACTGCTCAGGTGAGGGGCCGGTCTCCTAAAAAGGGGAGTCATTGGCCCTAGGTCGTGTCATTGCTCTAGGTCCCCATGGAAGCACATGATGGTGCAAGAAGGAAATCAAAGCTGATGGGAGGGGGACAACAGCTTGCATCATGTCCCATCCTATGTGTTCAGTGGCCCCTGAGAGAAGCCCATGCCTTTTGGAGATCTAAAAGGTCATTTCCTGACACAACTCCATTCACCACCCATGAGGAGCAGGGATTTGAGATAAACTGAGGCCTCTGGGGAGAAAGGCCAGTAAGAGTTGTGAGGTCTTCTCATAAGACGCACCGCCTTACCCTTATGGTGAGTCTCACACTGTGTTCCTCATGTCCCGTGTTGCTGTGTGCTCTGAGGTCACTCTTCTCAACCTCATGTCTGTCCTGGGAAGAGTGGATATATTTCAGACAGTCTTGCTACCTAAGGGATTTAATAAAGTTTCTTGAAGTTCCCTAGGCTGGGCAGTAAATTCCCAGATCCTAGGACACCATTGTGGCCACACTACATGAGCTTCCCTGGGTGTGATTCCTGGAATCTGCATTTTTAACAGATCTTGGGTTCTAACTTTCATAGAAACTTGTCTGAGAATGGCTAGAGCAGGGGAATAGTCTGCTTTCCCAGCTCCACAGCTTCTTTCTCCTTTGTGAAGGTATAGAAGGGACAGGTTTGTAGTATATAAAATTTTAAAAATTTATGCATGGCCTATTTCATAGTTTGTGCTTTTTGCATCCTGTCTATCTTTATCTTACATGATGCCGCAGGTTCCCTTACATTTTCTTCTACAAGTGTTGTAATATTAGCTTTCACATTGAGTTCTATGAAGCATTTTGAGTTAACTTTTGTGTATGGTGTGAGGCAATGGTTGAGGTTCATTTGTTTGCATGTCAATGTCCGACTCTTCCAGCACCACTCCTGGAATAAAACATCCTTCCCCACTGAATTATCTTGGCACTTTACGGAAAAATCCCTTTAACTTGAATGTATAGATATAGCTTCGGACTCTCATGCCTTTTCTTCTGCCAATATCACAGTGAAAACTGTGATTAGCACAGTTGTCAAATGCATCTCGATATCAGGTAATGTGAGTCCTCCAATATTCTTTGTCCTTCATAAAATTGTTAGATTATTCTAGTCCCTTTGCTTTCCCATATAAATTTTGAAGCCAGCTTGTCATTTTATAGCAACAGGAGGCTGCAGGGATTTTGACTGGTTTACATTGAACATACAGATTATTTGGGAGTAACTGACATATTAATTCTGAGTCTTGCAATCCGTTAACGTGGCATGTCTCTGTATTTATTTCAACGAGGTTTCATATTTTTCTCAAATGTTTTTTAGGCTTCTGAGCACGGGTCTTACACATATTTTGTGAAATTTTACCACTACGTATTTCGTGGGGGTTTTGCTGCTATGTTAAGGGATATTGATTTTCAATTTTCAATTGTTTGTTGCTGCCATATAAAAATAACATTGACTTTTTCATGCTCATCTTCTACCATGTTACTTTGCTAAACTCACAAATGGGGAAATTCCATTTGGCTATGATGTAAATCTTTTTATATTGCTAGTTTTGAACTCTGGTTAATTGTTTTATACAGAGTTTGTGTCTGTTCGTGAGTTACATTGGTCTGTCATGTTATTTTCTCATGATGTTGTCTGGCTTTGATATCAGGCTGGTGCTTGCTCTGTAAAATACCATGGTAAGTGTGGCCTCTCCTCAATTATCTTGAAGTGTGTGGAGAATTGGCGTTATTTCTTCCAGAAACATTTGGCGGAATTATCCAGTGGAGTCACCAGAAACATGAGGTTTAATTGAGAAACATCTTTACTGTATTTCTTTGTTGCTTTTAGTGAATCCAATTCCTTTAATTGATATGTGGCTATATATGTCATTTATTTGTTTTTTTAACGTTGAATTTGTGTCATTTTTTGTTGGTATTTAGTAGGTGTATATACTTGTGGGATACTTGGCATGTTTTGATGTAGCTTGCAATTTGAAATGAGGACACGATGGAGATTGAGGTATTCCTCCTCTCAAGTATTTATCCATTGAGTTGCAAATAATCCAATTATACTGTTCACGTTATTTTAAAATGTACAGTTACCCCCTTTTTTTCCTTTTAGCACTTGTCCACTGTTTATTCATTGGAAGGAAGGCCCGGTCCTAGGTAGACTCAACCTCTCCTGAGGAACCGTGGAGCCAAAGGCAGGAGGCTTCCAGAATGCTTAGACTCTGATCCCCCTTACTATCACCCTGAGGCTTGTCTCACCAAAGCCTTCTTCTGTCCATACTTGTCTCACTGGGTCTACAAGGGAATCCTCCCACAAGTCCGGGGTCCAGTGTGGTCACTCCTGATGGATGTCAAGAAGGGGAAGGCCAGAAACCTAGGGAAATACCTCGTTTGGCCCTACCACAGCTGGCCAGAGCAGGACAAACATGCCATGCCGTGTGAGAAGCCCAGTTACCCAGCTGGAAGGAAAGTCAGTCCTGAGGGGGTGGAAGGGGCCAGTCACAAATCCTGGACAGGTAGTGACCTGGGCTCCGCAGGTGAGCTGGGCTCTCATGGCTTTCCCTGCCTTTGGAAACAAGGAGGAGCAGAAGTTTTCTGTAGAAAAAGCCTCCTTTCCTTCCAGAACTGCTGTTTTATGGCAGCTGTTTTGGCAGTGAGTCTTGTGTCTGTGATGAGGCTGGGTCCTCCTCTTGGCCATGCTCTACAGAAAATGATGGAGCAGGGCAAGCTGTCCTCAGTGAATGTACACCAGAATGGCCTAGACGTGAGCCACACCTTCAGAAACCATGCATGCTCCGAGAGCGCTACAGCATCAAGTAAGGCCTATGGACAGTCCCTAATTGAAGGAGATCAGGGAGGTCTCTGGGTTAAGGTAGGGGTCGCAGAGAAGAGGGTGAGAGCCCAGCCTACTGCCTGGAGTTCTGGCCTTGGGTAGGGACTGCAGAGGGTCCAGGAATGGTGAGGCTTTCAGGGATATCCAAGGGGCTCTGAACACCTCTGCTCCTTCCATGAGGGCAAGGAAATGTTGTGCACCCAGATTGCCACCTTAGTATGCTTCCCACAGCACTCAATTGATGGGGCAAGGATGCCAGGAGACCCCACCCCCTCAGGACAGAGACCCTGCTGCACAGGGTTCTGGCTCCTCCAGAAGGATTCAGCTCCCCTCCACTGCATGGGAGGCAGAGGCTTGTCCCTGCAGGGCGCAGAAACCATGCCCTGCGTAAGAGGAGACATCCCACAGCAGGGGTTAGGGCTCAGGGCCAGCATTGTATTCAGACTGACCCAGGACTCACCCTGGGAGAGCACTTGTAGAGCCCCTTCTTCTAGGGACCACATCCCAGAGATGCATCCAGCCCCATGAGGACCTGCAGGATCTTGTCGGAGGCAGCCTCATTGAGAAGGGCAGTCTGATCCTGTGCAGAGTGGGCCCCCAGCACTACAGACTGAAGACCCAGTAGGCTCTTCTCACTCACTCCAGCAGCCGTCAACCTTGAAGGGCAGAGTCCTCCCATGCCTGCTGTCCCCACGGACCCCTTTTGGGCTCATCCTGAGGCCCTGAGACGTCTGCCTTCTGCAGGGCGAGCACATGCTCACAGCCAGGACACATGCGACATTCAAAGTGCACAGAACCTTGTCCCCATGTGCCCGAGGGTGGCAGGAGGAGCACATAAGACAGAGCCCAACTGGCCTGAGGGCAACACTTGCACTGTCCACACAACCCTGTGCTCTGGCTCAGAGGGAAGGCCAAGCCAAACCAGGCCTGGTGAGCTGCGCAGGGCACTGTGAGTCCTTCTGGAAACTGAGCCCACCCCTGACACGACGCAGATAAAAGGCAGGAGTGTGGTGAGCACTCCCCCGCCTGGGTCTTCCCCACATCTGTGGCCTCCTGTGCACAGCTGGACCCCAGGGTTGTCCAAAAAAGGCCCAACACTTCCCAGTGGGAGGCTCCCAGGGCAGAAACGAGGTGAAGGCACAGACCCTTCCCAGGAGTCCCCACCTGGCCTGATGTGCAGCCCCATTCCTAGAACATCTCCTGAAGCTGTCCCTCTTCGGCCCATGGAAGCTCCTTCAGGACCAAGAGCCCAGGCTCCTTCAAGTGGAAGCACCACACGGTGCTCCGGCATCTTCAGGCCTCCTCGGCCAAGTTGAGAAGGACACATTACGATCTGCACCCCACATGGGCTACAGCCCCCTCAGTTACCCTCTGAGGCATTAAATCATGGGGAGTGCCCAGGACCCTCCATGGCTACTCCCTGAGCCTTCCTTTTCCTGTTCCTTCTCAAAAAAGTTTCTGAAAACAGGCCAGCTGGGCCCCAGGGCAGGTACTGGACTCACCTCGGTAGCAGGGCAGGGGATGACGGCAAGACCCTTTCAAGGCCCTCCCTCACACCCTTCCCATCCTGGCTTAGAAGAACCCTGGGGGAGACTGGAGGGATTGGTTCCATCTGTGCAAGCCAACACCCACAGCTGTGAGCACCAACAGCGCCAGAGAACAGCAGGGACCCCTCACTCACGAGCACCCCTCCAAGGGTGTCAGTACAGCAAGCCTTGAGCCAGGGAGTAGAGAGACTCAGAGCCTCAGACCCAGAGAGGATCCAGGGAAATGGTGCAGGAAGCCCCTTGGTGTGGGACACATGGCATGGCGTGGATTGTCCGGGATGGCAGAGGAACCGGGTGCCCAGGAGCGTCTCATGCGCTATATAGACAGATCCTCATCTTAGGTGGCAAGCGGGCCAGGTGATAGGTAAGGCTTCTCCCAGCTGAGTTCTGGACCAGGGCTGAAGCCCAGACCAAGCAGCCCAGGGCTGAGGGTATGACACAGGGAGCCCCAAGCCAGCCTGAACTCTAGAGGCTGTCTCAGGAGCAGCCTGAGGTGTAATGACAGCACCCATGCCCTAGGCTGCACACACCCCTCACTCTGGGTTCAGCAGCCTGTGGGTGTTTCCTCAATATCAGACCAGGTGGGTCACTAGAGACCCCGAATAATCCAGAGGCCCAGGTTCACGGGGCTCGGCCCTGCAAGAAACAAATGGGCTTGGAAGAGAAGTGGACCAAATCTGCTTTTCTTTCAGCCAAACCCGCAAAGATCCCTAGGAAGGTCCTGGGCCTGGAGCGACTGTCCCTGGCACCCAGGCCTCTGTGGGCATTCCTCAGCATGGAGACCCTCCCTAAGGGGGATGGGCTGGCCCTCCATAGCCCACCAGCCCGGCTCCAGAAGTCCAGAAGCTGACCCTGAGGCCAAGGCCCAGCAGCATGAGGGGACTTCCGCAGAGCCCAGGGCAGCAGGACGCTCTCTGAGGGCTCAGCCGCCCAGAGTCCAGCAAGCCTGTTCCTATCTCAGGACAGACGCCAGGATTTGGGGCGATTTCTGTGTCGGTATTCTCTCCCAAAACTCCCCATGTACCTGGACATCCAGAGCTCATGGTATCTACAGTGCAGCTTTGAGCAGGCATGCTGAACTCCTATTCCTTCCACATCTGCCCTGGACACCGCCAGGACCAGCGCACAGGCCCATCCCTCCCAACCCATCAGGACTCCAACAACCAGACCTTGCCCAGCCCACTAAAAACCCAGAGGCAGGACCACAGACACTCCCCTGGCATGGTGGCATCTGGACCTGAGGTTTCTCTGAAGATAGTGACCTGTACAGGCCCAAAGAAGCCAGGATTGCTGCTAGGTCATATGCGATCAATATCGATGGGGAAGCTGGGCACCCCGAGGCTGCTGGAGAGGAGAGTGTCTGTGGCATCCGCACAGCCCCAGCCAGCCAGCAGCATGTCACATGTCCTCATGTGTGCCCATTCATGTGACAGAGCCTCTCTCACATGGCAAGCATCCTAGACCCACGGGGCCGCGATCCAGCCCAAGCCCTCTCCAACCAAAGCCCTAAAGGAAAAAGGACTCGCGGGATCCATGGATGCCCCAGAAACAGCTAAGATAGACACACAGGTCTGAGCTTCCTGGCACACTGGCCAGAACTAGACTGTGGCCCAAGGCAGGGCAAGCCCCTTAAAGCAGTGTGTGGGTACACAGGGCCTGTGCATGCCTGGCAGTGCCAAGTCAGTGACGCTGCCAGGCTCAAAGAGCAACCATCCATGTCGGCCATGTTGGGTCAGGAGCAGGTGGACCAGCCCCCTGCCTCATCAACTCAAGGAATCAGGGATGGCTGGGTTCCCAGGCCCTGAGAGCTCACCACCTGACCATTAGTGAGGCAGAGACATGTGACCAATCACATGGTCCTGGGGCCCTGCTTCCACCTCACAAGAACTGCTTCAGCTCACAGCACCAAGAAAATCCTGGCCAGTGAGAGTCGAGGAGGCCAGGGCCCTACATCTGTTCTTCTTGGCAGGTACATTTTGTGGTCGGAAAAAGTCAGAAAAGGTGGCCTCAGTCCATATAACCAGGCTCCAAAGTGGGCACCAGAGCTGCAGGGGGAGAAGGAGTTCCTGGCAGCACTGGAATAGGCTCCGGCAGAATCCCAGAGTCTCTGGTTCTGTCTTCTGTTTCTTTTTCCTTGAGTGCCTGGAATCTTCCGCACTTTACATTGAGTCTGCAGCCATGGACAATCAGTTTATTAGAGGACTCCTCAGCAGTCACTTCTGTAGCCACCCTTATGAAAAGCACACTGCTGTCTCTGCACAACAGTGACCATGGGGATCTCTCTGACAGGAAGAGACAATTTCTGAAATCTATCTGAGTAATGGTATCTGCCACACCACCAACATATAGTGTGGTGTCAGCCTTGGTGAGTCGAGATGAAGCGTGGTTGAAGCCTGCTTTAGAAGCTTATCTGCTACAGGGTCATTGTTTCTACAATATTGATCTTTAATATTCTGACCAACAAGGGGTGTCATCTAGATCTGCAGGCTTCTCATGTCTTTGCGGACAATCCTCTCCTTTCACCAGGAAAGAACAAATATAAGGCTTATTCCTCAGCCAGTACAGTGTGGTCCAGGCCAGTTTGAGCAGCATCTCACTACTGGATGCAACTTTCCCCAGCATAACAACTGGCCGTGTTCTATCAGGGTTATAAATTCCTCTGTCCATATCTGTAGTCACCTTTAAAGGCAAATATATGACATAAACCTGTTTGGGCAGTCATACCTGTCTAAGAGGCAGGTCTGACAGACATTTCCTGCAGGCTTGGCCCCCTTCAGTCTTCTTGGGATGCATGTGCTCCCCAGGGCACCAGCCGAACACTGAGTGGTCTGACACAGAGTTTGCATTTTTTATCATAGTTCTCCTTGTTCATGTTTCTCTGACACATGTCTGGCATAGAATAGAGAAATCGACGTCCTCCCAGTTTTGCCTGTTTTAGGTGTTGGAATCCAGAGAGGCCACCATCTTGAGAGGGTCAGTAGGCAGCAGCAGATTTCCAGGTGGAAGAGAGGACTCACACAATCCCGCCAGATCCAGCTCTTCTTCCTGGTGCTGTTCTTGAGCCCCTGGGCAATTGCCTTTGACCATATGTCATTGATCTTTCTTGTGTCAATGTGAACCTCACTTCCAAGGAATCCCCATTCTTGTAGGACACTCTGTGCTTCCTGGTCTCTCCGGGAACTGGCTAAATTCCATGTTTTTCAATTGGAATACTGAGATAGACAACCTTGAAGCACAGTTTCTTTACAAGTGTCTTTATCCATACATGACGTTAATTTCCCATTTGGTAGGAGAACTATAATCTTATTTTCATCAGTATGTATAGTGTATGTTACTGCACGGCATGAACCTTAGAAGAAGACTTCTAAGTTGAGATGTGAAATGCATCAAGAGCTTGTGTGGAGTTAATAAACCTACTCTACATCTATGAGTGTCAGCTTCCTCACCCATGAAACAGGGATCACACAATGACTTCTTCAAGTTGTTGCCAGAGTTAAATTCACCAAGATCTTTTTTTAATTTTTATTTTTTTATTATAATACTTTATGTTCTAGGGTACATGTGCACAACGTGCAGGTTTGTTAAATATGTATATTTGTGCCATGTTTGTGTGCTGCACCAATCAACTCGTCAGCACCCATCAACTCGTCATTTACATCAGGTATAACTCCCAGGGCACTCCCTCCCCCCTCCCCCTTCCCCATAATAGGCCCCAGTGTGTGATGTTCCCCTTCCCGAGTCCAAATGATCTCATTGTTCAGTTCCCACCTATGAGTGAGAACATGCGGAATTTGGTTTTCTGTTCTTGCAATAGTTTGCTGAGAATGATGGTTTCCAGCTGCATCTATGTCCCTACAAAGGACACAAACTCATCCTTTTTTATGGCTGCATAGTGTTCCATGGTATATATGTGACACATTTTCTTAATCCAGTCTGTCACTGATGGACATTTGGTTTGATTCCAAGTCTTTGCTATTGTGAATAGTGCCGCAATGAACATACATGTGCATGTGTCTTTATAGCAGCATGATTTGATGCAGTTTCTTCCTAACATCGATGGTCTTTACATTTTGGCATGTTTTTGCAATGGCTGGTACCTGTTCTTCCTTTCCATGTTTAGTGCTTCCTTCAGGAGCTCTTGTAGGGCAGGCCTGGTGGTGACAAAATCTCTCAGCATTTGCTTGTCTGTAAAGGATTTTATTTCTCCTTCACTTATGAAACTTAGTCTGGCTGGATATGAAATTCTGGGTTGAAAATTCTTTTCTTTAAGAATGTTGAATATTGGCCCCCACTCTCTTCTGGCTTGTAGAGTTTCTGCCGAGAGATCTGCTGTTAGTCTGATGGGCTTCCCTTTGTGGGTAACCCGACCTTTCTCTCTGGCTGCCCTTAACAGTTTTTCCTTCATTTCAACTTTGGTGAATCTGACAATTATGTGTCTTGGAGTTGCTCTTCTCAAGGAGTATCTTTGTGGCGTTCTCTGTATTTCTTGAATTTGAATGTTGGCCTGCCTTACTAGGTTGGGGAAGTTCTCCTGGATGACATCCTGAAGAGTGTTTTCCAACTTGGTTTCATTTTCCCCCTCACTTTCAGGCACCCCAATCAGACGTAGATATGGTCTTTTCACATAATCCCATACTTCTTGAAGGCTTTGTTCATTTCTTTTTCCTCTTTTTTCTTTAGACTTCTCTTCTCACTTCATTTCATTCATTTGATCCTCAATCGCTGATACTCTTTCTTCCAGCTGATCGAGTCGGTTACTGAAGCTTGTGCATTTGTCACGTATTTCTCGTGTCATGGTTTTGCCCAAACCGTGTCACACCCTCCTCAGTGCCCAGCCCAGAACTGCCTCTCATGGCCCTCTCCGGACTCACTTCTCATGGCCAGGAGGTGGCACATGATCAGTAGCCAGCATCACTCTTCTGTACAGTTAAATTCTTATTGACTACCGTCTCCTGGTTGTGATATCAAATAGGACGTCTTATTCATTCCTTCTAACTTTCCTCCTAACTATGTTTTTTGTACCCATTAACCATGCACACCTCCCCCAAGCTCCCCACTACCCTTCCTAGCCTCTGGTAACCATCCTTCTACTCTCTATGTCCATGAATTGAATTGTTTGGACTTTTAGATCCCACAAATAAATGAGAACATTTGATGTTTGTCTTTCTGTGAATGGATTATTTCACTTAACGTATTGATCTCCAGTTCCATTGATGGTTTTGCAAATGAATGACTCTCATTCTTTTTTATGGCTGAAGAGTGCTCCATTGTGTGTATGTACCACATTTTCTTCATTCCTCTCTTGCTGGACTCTTAGGTTGCTTCCAAATCTTAGCATTGTGAACAGTGCTGCAACAGACATGGGAGAGTAGATATCTCTTTGTTATACTGATTTCCTTTCTTTGGGGTATATACCCAGCAATAGAATTGCTTGATCATATGGAAGCTCTATTTTTAGTTTTTAGACAAACCTCCAAACTGTTCTCCATAGTGGTTGTATATTACATTTCCACCAACAGTGTATGAGGGTTCCCTTTTCTCCACATTCTCACCAGCATTTGATATTGAGTGACTGTTGGTTAAAAGTCATTTGAACTGGGGTGAGATGATATCTCACTGTAGTTTTGATTTGCATTTCTCCAAAGATCAGCGATGCTGAGCACCTTCTCATATGTCTGTTTTCCATTTGTATGTCTGCCTTTGAGAAACATCCACTCAAATCTTTTGGCCATTTCTTGATCTGATATTAGATTTTTTCCTATAGAATTGTTTGAGCTTCCTGTATATTCTGGTTATCAATCCCTTGTGAGATAGGTAGTTTGCAAATATTTTGTCCTATTCTGTGTGCTGTCTCTTCAATTTGTTGGTTGTATCCTCTGCTGTGCAGAAGCTTTTTAACTTGATGTGATCTCATTTGCCCGTGTTTGCTTTGGATTCCTGTGCTTGTGGGGCATTGCTCAAGAAATTTTTGCCCAAGGAAATCTACAATCTAAATGTCTTGTAGAGTTTCCTCAATATTTTATTGTAGTAGTTTCATAGTTTGAAAGCTTAGATTTCTTTAATCCATTCTGATTTGATTTTTGTATATGGTGAGAGATTGGGGTCTAGATTCATTCTTCTGCATATGGATATCCAGGTTTCCCAGTACCATTTGTTGATGAGACTCTCTTTCCCCAGTGTATGTTCTGGACACCTTTGTGGAAAATGAGTTCACTGTAAGTGTGTGGGTTTGTTTCTGGTTTCTCTACTCTGTTCTGTTCTCTACTCTGTTTTAATGTCAGTACTGTGCTGTTTGGGTTACTATCTCTCTGTAGTATGATTTGAAGTCAGGTAATGTGATTCCTCCACATTTGTTCTTTTTGTTTAAAATAGCTTGGCTATTCTGGGTCATTTGTTGTTCCCTATGAACTTTATGATTGCTTTATCCATTTCTTTGAGAAATGTCACTGTCTTTTTTTTTTTTTTAGGGATTGCATTAAATCTGTAGATTGCTTGCTTGTATATGTTTTAGGATGAGTTTTGCTAGCTAGTGTCCTTCAAATAATTCTTTCAGTCAATATAAAGTTTCTGGATAACGTTTCTTGTAAGGTTCCCTGTTGTACATTTAATATCTGAAGGATCTGTACTGACGTAACAAACCTCTGGGTTTACTGATATTGATAATTTGTAGTCTCTGTGTCTCCCTGTCTCATCAGTCTGGATAAAGGTTTATTAATTTGCCTTGTCTTCTCAAAGAAATGATGTCTGGGTTTCACTGATATTTTCTATAGATTTTTATCAATTCTATTTATTCATTTTTCCTCATGTCATTTAGATTTTTTCCTTCTTTTTATTCTCCTTTTTTTTTTTTTTTTAACAGAATCTCGCTCTGTCACCCAGGCTGGAGTGCAGTGGCGTGATCTTGACTCACTGCAGCCTCCACCTCCCAGGTTGAAGCGATTCTCCTGCTTTAGCCTCCCCAGTAGCTGAAACTGTAGGCGTGCGCCACCAGCCCAGCCATCTTTTGTATTTTTAGTAGAGACAGGGTTTTACCATGCTGCCCAGGCTGGTCTCAAACTCCAGACCTCAAGGAATCTGCCCACCTCAGTCTCCAAGTGTGCTGGGATTACAGGCATGAGCCACTGTGCGCGGCCTAACACTTTTCCTTCTTACTTTGGGTATAATTTGATTTTGTTTTTCTAGTTTCTTAATGTGGAAACTTAGATAATTGATTTGAGACTTCTCTTCCTTTATGACATAAGTATTGAAGGATATAAATTTTCCTCTATGCTTTAATTTCATCTTGCAAAGTTTGATAAGTTGTGTTTTCATTTTAAAATTTTTTCCTGCAATTTCTTCTTTGATCTCTGAGTTACTCAAATGTGAAGTTTAATTTCCAAGATTTCATGAAATGCACACATCTTTCTACAACTTATTTCCATTTCAATTTTTTTGTCATAGAACATATTTTAGAAGGTTTCATTCCTTTTGAATTTGTGGAGATTTGTTTTTTGGCCCACAATACGGTCTATCTTGGTGATCATTCCATGAGCACTTGAGAAGAATGTGCATTCTGCTGTTGCTCTATGAATATCAATTAGGCCATGTTGTTTCATAGTGTTGTTCAAGCCTTCTGTATTTATATATGCTGATTTTTTGTACACTTTTTCTACTGAATGCTAGGTGTAATGCGGAAGTCTTCTACTAGATGTACATGTGTTTATTTATTCTTTGTGATGTATCAGTTTTCCCTCAAGTATTTTGAAGGTGCCTACATATTCATGGTGTTTCTGTCTTCCGAATCAATGCACCTCTCTGTGATTATTATGTAATGTCCCACTCTGTCCCTTGTAATAATCTCCACTATAAAATGTGCTTTGTGAGGTATTAATTTGACACTTTGAGTTTATGTGATTCATATTTGCAGGTAATATCTTCTTCCATCCTTTATTTGCAACTTATTTATTTTTAGAGGGCGCTTCTTATTTTCAAGATACAGATGACAGATAAATATACTGTGAAAATCAAGATCTCCTTACAACTGTGCAACAACAATAAAAATACCAAAAAATTACATGCAGAAGTCAATATAGAACTAAATTGTTAACACAGAAATCCACAGAATAATTTGCTAGATTCTTCAAAAGTACCTCAAACTCTTTGACAGTCTTCATAGAAAGATATCTTGACACTAAATGAAAAATATAATTTTATCCCCGTATTTTCTAAGTAGGGTTTTGGATAAAATTTCATTTCACAAAAGTGTTCTTTTGCTAAAAATTCTTTGAAAAACAACTATATAAAACGATCTCTCATGGCTCTCTTAGCTTTGAAATTTGGAGATTCAAATGTCCCTCTGTAGATTGAAGAGGAAAAGTAAATATATATATAATATAAAATATAATATTATAAATTATATTATAATTATATTATAATATTACAAATTATATTATATTATAATATTATAAATATAATAATATAAATATATCTATCTCTATCTCTATCTCTCTCTCTCTCATCGGGGAGGAAACATTCATCTCCTACACTTTTCTTTTCTTTTTCTTCCTAGACTAACCAGTCTGTGTTGGTCCTCAGCTGGGCTGTTAATCCAGGGAAGAGTTGCCCTTCTGGAGAATACATGGATTTAATGGAGACGAAGGCAGGTTTGAATCGCTCAGAAACAACAGACAGAACAAATTTTGAAGGGCTGTAAATGAAGAGATTAAAACCCTCTGATTTATGTTACTTTTCACTCAAGTTTCTAAAAGTGACTTCCCATCAAGAGCTGTTTGGCTAGGCACAGAAACGTTTGTTCAGACCTATTTTTCTCCCTTTCTTTCCTTCTTTCCTTCTTTCCTTCTTTTCTTCCTTCCTTCTTTCTTTCCTTCCTTCCTTCCTTCTTTCCTTCCTTCCTCCCTTCCTCTCTCACTCCCTTCCTCCCTCCCTTACTTCTTTCCACCCTCCCTCCCTCGCTCCATTTGTCCTTATCATTTCCCTTCCTCCCTCGCTCCCTTCATGCCTCACTCCCTTCCTTCTTTCCTTCTTTTTATAAAAAGAAATGAACTGATATTTTTGAAGTAGAAAGATCAGAAGAGTTCATGATTTTTTGCGAGTTTTCTTTTAACTTTTAGTTTAGGCTCGGGAGCGCATGTGCAGTTTTGTAATATAGGTAACCTCATGTCATGGGGTTTGTTGTACAGATTATTTCATCACCCAGGTATTAAGGCCAGTGCCCATTCGTTATTTTGTTCATCCTCTCCCTCCTCCTAGCCTCTACCCTCTGATAGGTCCCAGCATGTTGGCCCTGCCTGGGTGTTCACGTGTTCTCAGCAATTAGCTCCCATTTATAAATGACTTCATGTGGTATTGGGTTTTCTGTTCCTACATTAGTTTGCTAAGGATAATGGTCTCCAGCTCCATCCGTGTTCCTGGAAAGGACATGATCTCACTACTTTTTATGGCTGCATAGTACTCCATTGTGTATATATACCACATTTTTAAAAGTGCAGTCTATAATTGATGGGCATTTAGGTTGATTCCATGTCTTTGCTATCGTAAGTAGTGCTGCAAGGACCATAGATGTGCATGCGTCTTTATAATAGAAGGAATTATGTACCTTTGGGTACCGTCCCAGCAATGGGACTGCAGGGCCAAATGGTATTTCTGTTCTTAAGTCCGTGAGGAATTGCCACACTCCTTTCCACAATGGTTGAACTAATTTATACTCCAACCAACAGGGTGTAAGTGTTGCCTTTTCTACACAAACTCACCAGCATCTCTTATTTTTGTTCTTGCTTTTTATCCAGTCTTATAGACTCTGACTCTGTGTTTTCAGACAGGATCTCTTTCTGTCTGTGAACCTGAATTCCACTGGTGTCTGAGACTTCCCAGGATTCCAGCTCTCTCAAATGCCTGTGTTTGAACTTTATGAATTTGTTACATTTTCAGTGGTTTTCTTCTTACCCCCTGTTATGGCTGTCACTTCTTCCACACATGCTCTGCCAGAGGTGGTGTAGTTTGTGTGTCTCATCCCTCCTCAGAGGGACTAGTCACCGTTTTGTATCAGTTCCCATGGCTGCCTTGTTACCTCAGGACTCTCATGACCTAAAAACAAAGCAAAACAAAAGATAACATTATAGATTATTAGGCCTTTTCTCTTTTTCAGGGCTAAAGTGACTTTCTCTTGAGGCTTTCTAAATCTTACCTGGTAGTAGAACTCTCCTTTGTTAATATTTTGACTTCTGGTACAAAAATACAGCATTTAAACATGTGAAGTAAAACATAATCCAGGGGCTAGCTGACTATGGTTTGAGATCTAAATACAGCCCATGACTTGTTTTGCATAGCCATTGAGATAAGATTTTTTTTTCCATTTGAAAGTATTATTTCTAAAAAACACAACAATACGCCACAGAAACTACATGACCCACAAAGACTGACATAATTACTATCAGATCTGTTAAAGCAAAATTTGGTGACATATTTAATCAAATACCTGTTATTCTGCTTCTCATTATCGCACACATCTTTTCATCCATTAATTAATTTCTTTACACACAGATTGAAAATATGGATGTTACTCTATCCCCTGAAGAAGCATCCAGCTTTATGATACCATGGTTTCAGTCTGGGAAGCTTGTCCCAGGGATCAGGTCAATACAAAAACATATATTTGAGATAGGAGACTGGCAGGACTTGCTTTCTGCTCATAACTGAGCCTAGAGCCTACAATCAGAATCTATGGCTATTTCTGAAACATACACTGTCTGAATGACCTACAGATAAATTCAGGGAAATCAGTTACCAGTCTAGAGATTTAAATGTGAAGTAACACAATCTAAAAAGAAAAAAGTAAACAAGTGTGAATGTATTTAGTCTACAGAAGAATTTATTCAATTACATTAATTGGAAGCATGGCAGAAAACCCAGAACCAGAGAACAAACCGATTAATAAAAGCATTTATAAAACTGGCCAAGGTGGGACGATCGCTTGAGCCCCGGAAATTGAAACCAGCATAGGCAACACAGTGAGACCACTATCTAAAAAATAAAGAAACCAATTACCCAGGTGTGGTGTCTGCACCTGTAGTAGCAGGGACTGGGGAGGCTACATCGGGAGGATTGTTTGAGCCCAGAAGATGGAGGCTTCATTGAGGTGTGGTCCTGCCACTGTCCTCTAGCCTGAGCAACAGAACCACACTCTGTCTGGAAAAATAAAAATAAAAAAGAATTTATAAATAAAGATATGAAAATAATTTATTTCTTCCACAGAAGGTCTTTCTGAGACACATCCTTCAGTAAGGGACTGTCTGTTCCCAACGTTTCTGAATGCATGAGATTGGACAAAGAGAAACGAAAACTCTCAAGTCCCTTTTTTCTACTACAAATGCCCTGGGGAGGCGGGTCTGGGAACAGTGGAAAGCCCTACCCTGCCCTGCAAAGTCCCTGGCTCAATGTGCATGTCCCTTTCTATGAAAGTTCCTTGCTTCCCATGCGCCTTGCTCTCTGCCTTCTGTCCCTGAACAGCTGTCAAAGGAGATATCCTGACTTCCTTCTTTTATGCTGACTACGACTTAGCCAGTAGGTCTGCAGATCAGTCCTCCCAGAAGTTTAAGTGTGAGTGAGTGTGAGGGGGAGCGGGCGGGCTTCCTGTGCGTTGTGCCACTTGGTCCATTGCCTCTGAGGTCGTCATCTTTCTACTAAACCTCAGCAATACCGCTGTGGCCTTGTGGCTGTGGGGTCCCGGGCATGGGAAGGAGGAGGGCCGTAGAGGACAGTGGAGGAGGGTCAGGTGAACACGGAGTGACTTTTTCTTTGTTTTGTTTGTTTGTTTGTTTGTTTGTTTGTTTGTTTTCACGGAGTCTTGCTCTGTCACCAGGCTGGAGTGCAGTGGCGCAATCTCGGCTCACTGTAACCTCCACCTCCCGTGTTCAAGTGATTCTCCTGCCTCAGCCTCCCGAGTAGCTCGGACTACAGGCACACGCAACCACACCCAGCTAATTTTTGTATTTTCAGTAGAGACAGGGTTTCACCATGTTGGCCAGGATGGTCTCGATCTCTTGGCCTCATGATCCACCCGCCTCGGGCCCCCAAAGTGCTGGGATTACAGGCGTGAGCCACCACGCCTGGCCATGGGGTGAGTTGTGAAGGGTGACATTATTTGGGGTATTTGAGTCCTGGGTGGGGTGCAGCCCACACACAGAAAGGAGGCATTCCAAAGTCGTTCATGGGGACCTGGGAAGGAGCACAGGATAGGGCCAGGCGGGATAAGGAGGGGCACCACAGCCCTTAAGGCAAGAGGGGACCTCACTGCGCATGCTCCTTTGGTGCCCGCCTCTGTGCGCATGTTCCCTAGGTGTCCTCCCATCGGCCCCTTTGCCAGTGTGGGGAATGCGGCGGAGCTGTGAGTGGGCAACTCCCATCCCCTGAGATCTGGATTCTTTCTCCCCTACTGAAACACACAGCGGGTAGGTTCACAGGCAGATCCAACTGGGAGTTGAAGTGTGAGTGAGAGTGAGGAGGAACCAGTGGGCTTCCGGAAGGTCGCGTGGTCGGTGACTCAGAGTGAGAAGGGCCTCGAAGTCGTCGTCCCTTTCATGAGGCGCCCCGCCCATGGACCTTCTTGTCTCCTTACAGCCATAACTAGGAAGGAAGGAAGGCTGAGGACTGGAGGGGCTCAGGTGAAGCTGGGGCGATGCTGGGGTTCAGTTGGAGGTATCCGAGTCCCAGAAGCACCTGGAACCCTGACAGAAGATTCTAGACTCCCCAGACGGGACCAGGGGAGGGACCGCATGATCGGTATGGAAGGGTCCTGGAGACGGGGAACGCTGCGGGCTAGTGACCGCAGCCCCGAGGTCTGTAGAGTGCCTGGCATAGTGTCCTGTGAGGAGTGCCTACTGCTGTGTAGCAAATTCGCAACTCCACTGTGGAGATTCCAGTGGGTGGGGCTCTGAGTTCCTAAAAAAGTGATTTTGGTGATGGCAGAAAGTGGGCCTAGCAAATCATTATGTGACAAAATTCGTGGTCACTTCAGTTTTAATTCTCTAGCTGTAATTTCCTACTTATCTCCCTGATGGAGTGAAACCAACCTCATGGGAAATACCCTGTGGTTTTTGCCAGGAGCCTTAAGACATTGCTCAGCTAGATAGACCTACTTAAGTGGCTTTGCAAGGATTCGATTCAAAAGTTGCACACACTTATAATTGCCACGGGACTTTCGGAGAATTTCTAAATAAAATAAAAAATGACCAAGTTAACATTTGACCATTAAAGTGGTTGAATCTAGCTGTCCTGTCAAGTGCATTTTCCCAATCACAGTATTCTGCTTGCAGAGTGAAATATGTGTTGATGAGGAAGATCAACATATAGGCCTAGACCAAGAAGTTCACAACCTCCTGTGCTCATTGTGCCTCTGCTTATGAATGTCTTAACATTCGACATTTCTCTTATCAGAAAGTTATTTTTCTGATAGTGTTGTTGGACTATCAGAATGGTAGTCCATTGTTTATGGTCTCCCATTTATAATGATCTGTCATGCTGATAAAAAATGATCATGGCATCCCATGAAGGAAAGATTCGTCCAGAATATTTGGGGTTTGTGTGGATGGATGATCGTGTGTGCCCAGATTTTGTCCTTAACTTCCTCCTCATGCTTATTCAGAACAGATTACACAGGTTCATCCCAACATAGATTAAAACAGCTTCTCAAGTCCTTGAGGATATCTGTTTTTGAGGAACCTCTCTGAGGAAAGAATAATGTTATGAAGAATAGGTATACAGCTTAGTGTTGGATAAATGTCTCTAGATATTTATGTATTCTGTATATTTATATTATTGAAGTCTATTAATAACAAAACTTTTTATCTGCACATACACACACACACACACGCAGTGCCAGTCCCAGGAGCCCAGTAATGGAGAGTCCCAAGAAGAGGAACCAGCAGCTGAAAGTCGGGATCCTACACCTGTTCCGGAGACAGAAGAAGATCAGGATACAGCTGAGATCCCAGGTGCTGGGAAGGGAAAGAAAGCATGTCTATGAGGTGGGAGAAGGTCTATGTGTGTGTCAAGGCCAATGCCATGAACAATAACAGGAGGAAAGAGAACACTAGGAAAAGATACAAATATTTGCTCAAAGTTGGCTGGAAAGGGGAGAGTATAGTTTGCAGCTTCATGATGTCCCTGGATATAAGGAATCTTCTCTTGTTCTTCGAGATGGATTTTCTATGCTTTAAAATACAGTCCTTACTTAATCACTTGAAACCAGTTAATTTGGTGTATAAAAATATACATTATTTCACTAGTTTAATTTGATCTTCTTAGAATGTTGCTATATGATCTTCTCAGCCATGGTGTCCACAGTGTTGTAAGCACCCGTTAATTGCGTGTAGAGTGCCAAGTCACCCGACCTCATAACACCGTGAATAAGGCCCATTTGCAAAGGGATGTTAGCCCCATTGTATAAATAAGAAAACCGAGGCTCAGAGATTGAGGCTTGCAAAGAACACTTGACTCATGAAGAAGGAATTCATATTTTGTTCAAGGGTTTGTGTTCTTCCTACAATCCATGTTGTAATAATAAAAAGTGAGCAGTTTGCCTAAGATGCATAACACTCGATTGTGTCTGTACTGTAAGGTACTTCAGTATTGGTTCAGGACAAAACAGTTCAGTGAAGCAGGATAGCAACTCCAGAAAAGAGCTCAATGAATGACAGCCACTCTTTCCTTTGATCAGTCTTTTTTGACAGTATGTTGGATAAAAGTCGGATAATTCAGGACACCAGCATACAAGGAGCTATATTAGTATGATTTTAAGGGGGATTTAACAGTTGTTTTAAAGCTTTCATAATTAAAAACCTCAAAGTATGATAAGATATCTTGAAACAGAAAATGTATCCTCAACAGATAGCATTTTCAAGCTAAACATTGACAGAATTTGAGCCATTGATTATTTTAGCAATTCACTGTTGTTTCCAGATATGACTGTCAGTCAACAATGCCCATTAATTTCTTTGCACTCAGCTTTCCGTACTCTCACTGCAAGACAATGATTTTCCTGTTATTTTTGGTACATTGTTCTAAGTGGGATTCATTAATGTAAAGTTACATATAGGGTTCTTGGACCTAAGCATAGCATAACGTTTTATGCTATAGCATAGCAAACAATTTCCAAGTTACCTCAACAAGGGATGGGTGTCACAACTGTAGGATTTGTCAGAGGTCTGCCAATACATTGATCTAATTCTTCAGATAATTACATTTCACTTATGATTAAAGTGGTATTCATGCAGCTGACTTCAGATTTCATAGATAGTTGATACTGGCTGTTCATAATACACATTGGAAAGGTGTGGGAAAGTTATGTGTAGTGTGATTTATCCTCAGATTGCAATTTAAAATAACACATTGGGCCAGGAGCTCACGACTGTAATTTCAAAATTTTGGGAGGCTGAGTTGGGTAAATCCCTTGATCCCAAGAGTTCAAGACCAGCCTGGACAACATTGAGAAATCCTGACTCAAACAAAACAAACAAACAAACAGAAATTAGCCTTGGCGGTGGGGTGCACCCATAGGATCAACTACTCCGGAGGCTAAGACAAGAGGCTCTGTTGAGCCTGAGAGGTTGGGCTCAGAGTGGGCCTTGATCGTGCCACAGCACTCCAGCCTGGATGACAGAGTGAGACCTAGACTCAAAAAACAGTAAAATAAAATAAAATAAAGCAAAATATTATAAAATAGCATAAAACAGGAAAACAAAGGTGTACCATCTTTGCATGACATTCATTACCACGCTGACAGAGTTTTTTCTTTCTCTTTTCTTTTTTCGTTTTTATTATGTGGCACAGTCTCATCTATCACCCAGCCTGGATTGCTGTGGCATGATCTTGGCTCACTGCCACCTCCAGCTCTAGGGTTCAAGTGAACTCGCCCTCCCAAAGTGCTGAGATTACAGGCATGAGCCACCACACCCGGATCAGGCTTTATTCCATATCACTAAGGAAAAGATTATCATTTCCTTATTTACATTTCATGTTGGAATGCTTAAATCGATAACCTTTGTATTTTGAAGTGTGTGACATGGAATGTGATCTGCAGGAGCTGCGTCAGTCAAAGACCAGGGATAAATCTGGATTTGGGTGCTGGCGTCAAGGTGAAGATTATACCCAAAGGAGAACACTGTAAAATGCCAGAAGCAGGTATGTTATCCATCAAGATGCAAATTCATGTGCTTTCTCATTTACACAGTATTATACTTTTGGTAATAGAGGGATAATATTACTGCTACTTTAAAAACACAGTGCAAATGCAAACTTTCTTTGAAACGCCGTTCAGACCCAAATGCCAGATTGCAAGACTTAAACACGATCAGATACAGAAACAAACTGGGTCAAAGCCATATTGAATCATCAAACATGGCAGCATTTTCTTAGTTTGGTGTATAACCAACAGCTAACAATTTTCAGATTCTTTTCTCATTTCTGCTTTTAACAAATACATAATGCATTTGTAACACCAGTTTGTGTGAAGTGTGCTGAGCCCTGAAACGGATTCTAGTACTGACTCTACCACAATTTGTGAGACTCTGGATGAATTGTATAAATTCCACAAGCATCCTTGATCTTATTGAAAAGAGTGGATGCGCATCAGATAAATTAAAATCCATTTCATTGCTGATCTCTGCATGCTGCAGTTCTGTTGGATAGAAAACCAAGATACTCTGATTTTCATTATTTGTTTATCACAAAAATCAGCTTCAGTTGAATTATAATGTCTGAGTTGAGATTCATGGTTCCTAAGAAAATGAGTGGGCACTCTGCTTGATGTTTGTTTTCCTGTATGGAGCCCTGTATGAGTGTTCTTGGATTTTGTCAAATTCTAAATTCTCTGGCTCTTAAAGAATAATTGCATTTTAAAACCTTCCCACAGTGAAGCCTTGAATGACTGAATGATAAAATGGCAAGAGATCATCAGGTTTCTGTGGCCAGTGAAGTAGGGAGAATGCATGTAGGTCAGTGATGCTCAAGGTGGGTGTAAGATGCTTCTGCTAAGCATGCCCCCTGCCCTCCTGTCAGTCTTCATGAGCTACTTCGTGTAATTAGATTGAAGACTTATATAGTAGAGTCACCTCTAACCATACCATAGGTTACATATTACAGGTTTCTACCTTGAGACATTAGATGATAGGGTTTAAAGTTCAACAACATCAATGTGTTAATTCCTGAGTAGTTGACATAAGTCTGTTTTACACATATTTTCCAAATTGGTGACTGTTAATTATAGTACCTCTTGAAGTTAAAGGAAACACCCCATGTTTAAGGGAGAAATTACCTAAATGTTTTTACTCTACTCTGCTGAACCATTCCATTACACTATTTACATTAAAAGATAGTTCTCACATGATTTCCAGGAGCCTATTGAACAAGCCTCAGTTGTATTCTTAGGGAGATCATAGCTTTAAATGCACGTCTTATTAAAATAAATAGCAAATTACTTGATAAAGGAAAAGAATACTATGAAATAACAATAAAAGAGCCACAGAATAAACTAAAAGGAAAAAGAAAGAGGTAAGGAATAAAAGACAGGTATGAATGATTAGTCAAAGGAAAAGTAGTTCAAATGTCATAAATTTAAAAGATTGGTGTTTTGAAAATTAGCTATAGATAGAGTATTCAGTAGTTTGCACAATCTTGAAGAAAATGGAAAAAGCACAACATGGAATATGAACAAGAGAGAGTGATTTAATATAGGGCTTTATTGAAAGTGAGTACAGTCTTGAACTCTAATATTTTCAGAGTATGCATGAAATGGTTGATATGCTAGGAAGGCACACATTATTTATTTCTGTAATACCTGATTATTTAAGTGTCACAAAGCCTGTGGAAGAAACTGTGAAATTTTCCAGTTGTCCCTCAAACAAATTTATTTTTAGAAACAAATTTTGGGTTTTTCAGCTGTCCTACTCTTGTTTTCCATTTCCGTATCCCTCCATTTTTTCATGTGTGACACAGTTCATAACACTATCACATATTGATGACAAAACTGATAGTGATAGCTTAAGAGTAATGAGACCATATACTTAATTATACAAATGGGAAGACTTTCAAGTGTAAAAAGAGGCATGATTCATGTTGACATCACGGTAGGAGAACACTGGGGACAAACGGTTACGGTACCTTAAAAACCACAGAAGGGTAAATGAGCCCAAATAAATATTTTTGCACTTCTGCACAATAGAGTAAAATCAAATGCAGTGCTGGCCTTTCTATTCACTTCACTTATGCAGTTCCTAAGGTGACATTAACTGTTTTCTTCCAAGATAGTATTCAGACCAAAAGAGTGTTTGTCAAAAATTTTCATTTTCCGTAGATTATTTTTTGTTTCTCAGGATTTTTGTGTGGCGCTGGTATTTTCAGTAAAACTATGCACAATGTTTACTTTCTACTTTAAAACCATCTTTAGTAAGTTCACTTCATTTAATGTATTTGGACCTCGGACTGTCTTGCTTTCCTTGTAGCACTAGAAAGCAGGGTGTGTTTGAAAAATATCTTTAATGCATCCGCTTGGATGACTATTGTTAAAGTCTCTACAGAGGTCTACCTGAATGTAAGCAAAAGGGTGACTCTTAGGCTTCTGGTTTTGTCCATTGTAGAAAACTAAAACTTTGGTGTCCTTTCCATATCCTTAATGTCATCTAAACACAGTTCTGCTAGTAATGTTCCCACCTGTTATGTTTCTATTATAGGTGAAGGGCTACCACAAGTTTAAATGAAGACAAGCTGAAACAACACAAACTGGTTTTATATTAGGTATTTGACTTACACTATCTCAACAAAGTTTTGCAGCTTTCACCAAAGAAGTCTTGCACATCTTTTGTTCACTTCCTTCCCAGGTATTTGATAATATTGAAAATCGTGGCTGGGTGCGGTTTCCCACGCCTGTAATCCCAGCACTTTGGGATGCTGAGGCAGGAGGATTGCTTGAGCTCAGGAGTTTGAGGCCACATGGGGCAACAGAGCAAGACTCTCTCTCTACAAAAGTAAAAGAGTGAATGCATGAATGTATGCACGTCTGTATGTAGCTGTAGTCCTAGCTACTCTAGAGCCTAAGGGTGGAGGATGCCTCGAGCCCAGGAGGTCCAGGATGAGGTTAATTTGTTTTTGAGACAGAGACTCTATTTTTTAAAAAATTAAGTATGATTTTTGAAATTTTGTATTCTGATTGAGCTGGTATGCACAGGTGTGAAACTGTGAAATACATATTTGGTCCTAGACCCTGCTTCCTGGCACACAAGTCCTACAATTTTTAGAATCTCCACAAAGTGGTGTCTTTTTGTATGCTAGTGAGTTGCTGGCAGCACCTAGGTAGCTCTAGGCTGGGGAATAAGAGTGTTGGGACTTTCAGCACTCTGCTCAACCTTCAGGAAGGGAGAGGGGCAGAAGGTTAAGTTGATCCCCAATGGCAGCACAACCATTTAAACAGTCACACCTACATAATGAAACCCTCCATCAAAACCAAAAGGACAGGATTCAGAGCTTCTGGATCACTGAACATATGGAGGGCAGCACGCCCCTAGTGGGCACAGAAGCTCCCTGCCCCTTCCCCCATACCTCGTGTTGTGCCTCATCATCTGCTTCCTTTCCTAGAGTATCCCGCTTGCCACAGAACATGTGAGAAGTCCCTGGGCTATGGAGCTAGAATTAGGGCCTAGGTAGAAGAAAGGGTCAAGCAACCAGGGCAACTTGCTGAAGCAAGATGACTTGGGTCCTACCTACACTGTCTCTTTACAGGCTATGACATGAAGTAGCCATGGGTTTCCATCCTGCCTCTCACACAGTGCCCTTGATATGGTGGGCAATATACTTACACCCTTTGGGACTGTTTTTCCATTTCTAAAGTAGAAATTACAATATGTACACGAAAACTACCTGCTATGAAAAATAAAGGAAATTACATCAAGCAGGCTTTACATTGCAGATAAATTTGACTTCCTAGATTTCCAATTTTCCTTTAGATTTCAAACTTTTTCATCTCATTTTTCCTTACAACTACATTTCTAGTGTGATAACGTGCTTTTGAATTTTAAGTAAGAATGTCAAGCTAAAGTTTACATTTGAATTCAGAAAATTATTCGATTTAAACATGTTAATTTAGTAGCAGTATAGTGTCACCCATGGCATAGATTCTGAGGTTGATTTGTAAATAACTGAGGTGTGACAAGGCCAACCATAAGTTAATAGTATGTGCTGAAAACTTATTTGCTGTGTGTGATGCCATGAAGAATAAATCAATATTCTGTCTTTGCTACACCATGCAACTCAATACAGTAGTGTGTAAATTGCTCAAGCTGTCCCTAAGCAGCACTGTGGTATCTAACAGGGACATGAGGATCACCACTAAAGCCATTAGTTTGCTTTTTCACATATTCTTATTTTTGGCCAACACGAAGACAATGAGCCCAAACACAGATCCAAGTGGCTGATTGCTTGTATACAAAGCAAAAGCGAGATCAGCATTCTGTAAGCACCGTATCCCTATCGCCATAGTGTGACAGTGAATGGGAGGTATCAGTGATGGACGGCACAGATGGTTGGTCTTTCTGCCGGTGAAGAGCTCACACCTGTGCCCTAAGGCAGTGAGCAATTTTATACCCCACAACTGTACCCTATGATGAAGAAAGGCCTGTGCTTACCTCCAACTAGGGAGATGGATGAAGAATGGCCTGGTGTCAGCCTCAAGGCAGATAGGGAGCTGGTGCCAAAATACCTATGGCAGCTCCCACCATGCTGCCTATCTTTCCTTGTTCCAAGGACATTCAGGATATTCTGCCCAGACTCAGGTTAGCCTGTAGTCTAGCTTTGCCTACTTCCCCTATGTGGTACCTGCAGGAGCTCCAGAGCACCATGCAGAGCCTTTACCGTAGAGTGTCCAGTACAAAACCAAAGACCATATGTAAGGTGTCTAGAAACATATCTCCAATAAAGACTCCCAAACAAGGGAGATGTTTTTCTGTTAGGATCATTACAAAAAGTTAATTCATCAATTCAGTAGACATGCACGAGTGGCCTGCCATGTTACAAGAAATACTTGGGATGCTGGAAATTGGAAGAACAACCAACAACACCTGGTACTTGCTGTGGGGGCTGTCACACTATGGTGGGGCAGAGAGGCCACTAAACAGAAGAGCAGCTGAAGTGCAAAGGGATAAACACAGGGAAGGGACCCAGGGGAATAAAAACCAATCAATGTAGTGGCCAAGGGGCAGGAGGAAAATAACACTGTTTCACGAAAACACACTCTTTCTCCATTACGTATCACCTTTACTGAAAAATCAATATATCATGTCTGTGAGTCTATCGGTGAACTCCATTCTGATCTGTGGATTTTTCCAAATTACCACGTTCTCTTGATTACTATAGAATTAACATCACTCTTAATATTACGTAGTGTGAGTTCCCCAAAGTTATAACTCAGCATTGTTTCAGCTGTTCTGGTTCATTTTCCTTTCCAGGTAGTTTTGGAAAATGACTCCAATGAAGTGGATTGTATATGTTGAGGCAGTTTTGCTTTGAAGGGCAGCAGATAAATGTATTTGTAGCTATAAAAGGACATGGGGGAAGAAAGTGAGTTCCCTCCTCAGCTTGGGGAGTGATCCAATACAGAGGGAACCATTGATGGTTCAGGAGAGAGGAATGATCATTGCAGCAGCAAAGCGCTTGGGAAAGTGGGAGTTATGGGATCCTGGGCTGAGGTGAGGGGCTTGCTTCCATTAGGAGCATTGTATGCACAAGGGAGGCAGAGAATGCCAGGCCCGACAGGGGTAGACTGGATTTTTGAATGCTCTGAGAATTCCCAGCAGATAGTGTCTGTCTTCTGAATGAATCATTAGGATAGGTCATTCAAATGGAGGAGGGTTCCTGGGAATTCGTGAGAGTATTGTAGTAGTGGAAGTAGGATGAGTGTGAAAGGGAGAAGCAATTCTGTCGTGGTCATGGACTTAAGGTAAAATAATTCCCAAAGTTTGAAGTTTTCTCATCACTGCTCAGTTGCTCAGATACAGGCATCATTACATGCTCATTATATTAGTAGGAGGAGCAGGAGTTCTAAGTCATAAAATAGATAGGATAATGCTCACCTCCTGAGGGGCACTAAAAGTATTTGCATTGGTTTGTTAAGGCTGCCATCAAAAACTACCATCGACTGGGTGACTTAAACAACAAAAATGTATTTTCTCACAATTCTGGAGGCTACGCGTCTGAGATCAAGGTGTCAGCAGAGTTGGTTTCTTCTAAGGCCTCCCTCCTTGCCTTGTAGGCAGCTCTTTTCTCCCTGTGTCTTCCTTTGCCCTCCCTCTGAACATGTCTGTGTCCTCATTTCCTCTTCTTATAAGGGCACCAGGCACATTGCCTTAGACCCCACTCTAATGACCGCATTTCACTTAATTACCTGTTTAAAGACCCCATCTATCTCTCATACAGTTACAGTCTGAGGTTCTAGGGGTTAAGACTTCACCATATGAATTTTGTGCAGACACAACTCAGCCCATAACAGTATGACTGTTGGTTTTATATTAAAACTGTTTGTTTTTGAGACCAAGTCTCACAGGGTGACCCTGGCTGGAGTGCACTGACTTTGCCATGGCTCACTACTGTCTGGAACTCTTTGCTCAAGGGATCCTGCCATGTCATCTTCCTAGTAGCTGGCAGTACAGGTGTGTGACACCACAGTGGACTAAATTTTGTTAACCTTATTGTAGACAAGAGTGGAGGGTTGCGCCATGTTCCCCAGGCTGATCTGGAACTCCTGCGCTCATGCCATCCTCCCGCCTCAGCCTCCCTCCCAAAGTGCTGGGATTACAAGCATGAGTCACTGAATCTAGCCTTCTTTTACTACTATTTTTACTACTCTTATCACTATCATTTATTTCATTCTTGCAAGTACCCCGCAAGGTAGGATGTAGTCACTGAAGTCCAGAAAGCTCATCTCTTGCTGAACCTTACCAGGAATGGAAGTACTAATCAAACAGACAAAACTCATGTGTTTTTGAGTGGAGTGTAACTGAGAAAGTCAGATTTGTTACATTTCTTATCGTGAATTCATGTGTTATTAAAGTATATGTGTACAGAAAATAGTAGTGAAGAATCATCAGGTCTCATAAAACCTACAGACATAATGGAAATCATACTGGATTTGGAGTCCACTGAAATATACCTGGTGGTCAGGCAACTGGAGGAAATCTCTGCCAAATGTCTCTGCCTCCTGAAATTCTGAGGCAGGTGATTAGTAGTGGAATCCCGTAGCCATAAAAAACACTCGCACACTCATCATTCACACCTGCCTGAACACTTGCACATTCACCATTCACACCTGCCAAAACATTCCGCATTCATCATTTACACCTGCCCAAACATTCCCACATTCACTCTTCACGCCTACCCAAACATTTCACATTCATGATTCACACATGCCCAAAAATTCCACAATCACCATGCACACCTGCCTAAACATCCCACATTCACCATGCGCACCTGCCCAAAATTCCCACATTTGCCAGTCCCACCTGCCTATTCACCCTTCACACCGCAACCATTTTTGGTAGAACTAAAACATTACTTCTCATTCCCAAACCTTATAATAAGGCATATTATTAGCAACACCTGGTAAACTGTGGCACACAACCCTCTGTAAGGGATCCCAGGATGAGTAATTATCAACATTCCAACAGCAGCAGCAGCAGCAACAAGTAGCAATACAGGGGAGAGCAGAGGAGATGGGAGTGGCTGTTGTTCAAATGATTGTGGAGACTATATCTGTCAAGAGCTTTCTATGGTGTTTATTGTGAAAGCAGCCTCCTGGACAGTGAGGTTCACATGGAGATGTTTCCATAGGTGCCCTTGAAGCAGTTTACTGCACAGGAGAAGGTTAAACATTTTTTTATTGTGGCAAAATACACATAGTTTATTTTGTGTTTCCTGAAAAATTCATATGTTGATGTCCTGACCCCAGGTACCTCAGAATGTGACCTTATTTGGAAATAGGGTTATTGCAAATATAATTAGTTAATTTCAGATGAGGTTGGGTGGACCCCTAATCTAACATGACTGCTGTTATTAGAAGAGGGAGAAATTTGTACACAGACGTTGCTATGACTTGGGTATGGTAGGTTTGTCTCCAGGAAAACTCATGTTGAAATTTGACCCTCTTGCCCTGGTGCGGTGGCTCATGCCTGTAATCCCAGCACTTTGGGAGGCCAAGGCAGGTGGGCAGATCACCTGAAGTCAGGAGTTCCAAATCAGTTTGGCCAACGTGGTGAAACCCTGTCTCTATTAAAAATATATATATATACAAAAATTAGCCGGAAGTGGTGGCACGCACCTGTGGTCCCAGCTACTCGGGAGGCTGTGACAGGAGAATCACTTGAACCTGGGAAGCACAGCTTGCAGCGAGTTGAGATCACACTACTGTTCTGTAGACTGGAAAACAGAGCAAGACTCTTTCTCAAAAAAAGAAAAAGGAAAAAAAGAAATTTGCCCCCTGCCCTGCCCCTCCCGTGGCAGTGTTTGGAGGTGGGGCCTAGTAGGATGAGTTTGGTTTACGGGTGTGGATTCCTTATGAATGACTTGATGCTGATCTGTGGGTGAAATGGTGAGTTCTCAGTTTCACAAGGCTGGAGTAGCTCTTTAGGGAATGGATTCATTCCCTTTAATGTGGGTTGTTGTAAAGCCAGGACACCCCTCAGGTTTTCCCCTCTTCACAAGTTTCCACTTCCCCTTTGGCCTTCTCCACCGTGTTGTGATATGGAACAGAATTCCTCACCAAAAGCCAGAGGGCTATGCATTCCATTGAATTTCTCAGTTTGCAGAACCGTGAGCTAAATAAATGTGTTTTCTTTATAAATTACCCGGTTCTAGGTATTCTTTCTAGGAACACAATATGGACTATGACGTGCACACAGGGAAAAAAACCATATGAGTATGAAGGCAGAGATGGGGGTAATGCATCTACTGGTCAATGAATGTCAAGGATTGCCAGGAAGCCAACAGAAACTATGAGAAAGGCGTGGAACAGATTCTTCCGTTCAGCCCTCAGGGGTTAACCCTGCCCACATCTTGATTTCAGACTATTAGCCTCCAGAACTGTGATAAAATAAATGTCTGTTGTTGAAGCCAGTGAGTTTGCAGTAATTTGTTACTGCAGTCCTAGAGAACTCTCAAAGAGTGTAGTAACAGGAAATGAAGTGCTGCTCTAACAAATACCTAACAATGTGAAACTAGCTTTGGAACTGGGTCATGGAGAGATGCTGGAAGAGTTTCGAGGTACATGACAGAAAAAGCCTACACTTCCTTGATGGGGCAATTGGCAGACATATGGACCTTAAGAGAAAGTCTGGCAAATGCTCAGAAAAAAAACAGAGAGGTATACAGAAAATTTCTGTCATCTTAGAGAACACATCCAACATCAAGAACAGAATGTTGCTAGAAAAATGAATGTTAAAGGTGCTTCTGGTGAGGTCTCAGACACGAATGGGGAACATGTTGTTGGAAACATGGACTCACATTCCTTATGAGAAAATGGCAGAGAATTTAGCCAAACTGCATACTCTCAGATGCAAAGTAGAATTTGAAGTGATGAACATGGGTATTTACCCAAGATTTCTTAGCCGAGTATTGAAGATGTTGCCATGTTTCTCCCTGCTGCTGATAGCAAAATGCAAGAGATGAGAAATAAATCAACAACAGAACTGCTAAGAAAAAGAAATCAGCCTGCTATGATTTGGAAGATTCTCAGCCTATTCAGATAGCATGCCATGAAAACACAGCTGAGGATGTAGCCGGACAATTGATTGCTAAAGAAGTGAGGTATGTGAGTCATGGCTCCATCAACCATCTCAGAATGCAGGAACAGAGATGCAGTTATCCAGTAAAGACCTATGCAGGACTCAGGGTCTGTTTGCCCAGTGTCTCAAAGACACATACCATGACCTGATCCCTCAGGAACAGATGGTGTTCCAGCTTTATGGGAATGACCTTCAAGGTGTGGAGCACTTGGGGTACTTTCAAAATGCCTCAGGCTTCACTTCTCTGCTTGGAATGGAAAGCTCATCATCCATGGCAGTAAGGGAGGTAACTTTACTACTGGAGCTGACCTGTTGAATTTTTCTGTCTAGACAATGAAAACTTCTGGGAGCACTTCTAGTTTTCCGTAGCCTCTTAGTAATTGATGTCCCTAAATTCCGTATGCCCTCAGGGACCATTCCTTTGATCCTGGGATGGTACCAGCTTTCATGCTTTTATGTCTAATCCATAAAAGCCTAATTGCTAGTCTACATGAAAATAAGACCTTGTTCACATCACACATTCCAACACATTTTATTTGTGATTCCTGAATGTGGGTTACTATTTAAAAAAAAAAAAATTAAAAACCTGGTCGTGGAAGTTAGACCCTGTTATTGTACTTTGTGAAGAATTTCCTCCTTCAGGATTAATTACTGATGGGTTCATCAGCACCTTTGTAAATAAAGGGAAAAAAACCATGTGGCACCTATGAATGTGGCAAGATGAGGAAGTATAGGGAGACCACAGCACAACGGCTCTTCTCTTGTTGGAGTGAAGAACCTGCATCCCTCACCCATCCATCAATATTCTCACCCTACTCCTGAGCGTTCCCAATTTAGGTGGGAGTTTCTAAATGGCTTGTCCACAAGTGTTGGTAGGGATGTTCTAACGCGAGGGTAGCCATCATTGGTCATCGTAAAACAAAGATGAATGGAGAGGAGAGTTTTGTGATCTGTTTTCACATGCACTGCTTTTGGGTGTATTGATGCAAAATCATGTGCTCTCAGCAATCCCACAGCAGCTATCTCAGTTGTCCTTATGCCAACACGGTTGCTGTTTCAGAGCCAGAAGCTCCTTGTGGTTTGGTGTCTTCTAACTTAGATTTGTGGCCATGACCCTCCTCTGCTCACCCAATTCCCAGTATTATCTGCTGGGTTTCACGGTTTCTTCCAGTGCTCCCTGAGAACCAGTTGTGTAATGACATTACAGATTCCGCCCTCACAACACCAGTTCCTCTACAATGGCCATGTACTTACCTTCTTGGAGCCCCGACGTGTGTCCTCTTCCGTAGGGTTCCGAAGAAATCTGCTTAAATATAGATCTCATTCTGATGTTCATCAGGCTACTTAGAAAGCTGCTCATCTCATCTTAGGATATGTGTACTTTATTCCTTTTGTGTACTTTGAAATCTGACGCTATTTTATTAATGATGTGGACCCTTGCAGCTAGGTACTTTTAAATATCTTGGCGAATTTAACTCTGGCAACAACTTGAAGAAGTCATCTTGTGATCCTCATTTTACGGGTGAGGAAACTGACACTCGTAGAGGTAGAGTAGTTTTATTAACTCCACATACGCTTTTGATGCATTTCACATCTCAATGTAGAAGTCTTCCTGTAGGGCTGATGCTGTGCACTAACAGGCCCTACACATACTGATGAAAATAAGACTATTACCCTCCTACCAAATGGGAAATTAATGCCATGGCCGGATGAAGACAGTTGTAAAGAAACTGCACTTTAAGGTTGTCTGTCTCAGTATTCCGATGGAAAAACATGGAATTTAGCCAGTTCTTGGAGAGACCAGGAAGCCCAGAGTGTCCTACAAGAATGGGGATTCTTTGGAAGTGAGATTCACCTTGATACAAGGAAGATGAATCATATGTGGTCAAAGGCAATTGCCCAGGGCCTCAAGAACAGCACCAGGAAGAAGAGCTGTGTCTGGTGGGATTGTGGGGGTCCTCTCTCCCGCCTGAAAATCTACTGCTGCCTGCTGATCCTCTCAAGATGGCAACTTCTCAGGGTTCCAGCACCTAAAACAGTCAAAACTGGGAGGATGCAACCTTCTATATTCTGCAACAGAAGTGTGTCAGAGAAAACCTATATTATCTGAATGACCAAGGAGAACTATGAGAAAAAAATGCAAACTCTGTCAGGCCATTCGGTGTTTGGCTGGTGTCCTGGGGAGAGCATGCATTCCAAGAAGACTGAAGGGTGTCAAGTCAACAGGAAATGTCTTTCAGACTTGCCTCTTAGACCTAGAGTATGACTGCCCATCCAGGTTCATGGCACATACGTGCCTTTAAAGGTGACTGCAGATATGGAAAGAGGGACTTCTTTCTTTCTTTACTTTCTTTTTCTTTCTTTTCTTTCTTTCTCTCATTCTTTCTTTCTTTCTTTTTTCTTTCTTTCTTTCTTCATTTCTCTCTCTTTTTTTGACAGAGTTTCACTCTTTATTTTCCAGATTGGAATGCAATGGCCCTATCTCAGATCACTGCAACCTCCGTCTCCTGGGTTCAAGCAATTCTCCTGCCTCGGCCTCCCCAGTAGCTGAGATTATGTGCATACACCACCACACCTCGCTAATTTTTGTTTTTAGCAGAGATGGGGTTTCACCATGTTGGCCAGGCTGGTCTCATACTCCTGACCTCAGGTGATCCACCTACATCACACACAGCAAACAAATCTTCAGCACACACTGCTGACGTTCATTTGGCCTTGTCACAATTCAGTTATATTCTATTGCTTTGCGGTGGAGAGTTCTGTAGATGTCTATTAGGTCCACTTGGTGCAGAGTTGAGTTCAATTCCTGGATATCCTTGTTAATGTTCTGTCTCGTTGATCTGTCTAATGTTGACAGTGGGGTGTTAACATCTCCCATTATTATTGTATGGGAATCTAAGTCTCTTTGTAAGTCTCTAAGGACTTGCTTTATGAATCTGGGTGCTCCTGTATTGGGTACATATATATTTAGGACAGTTAGCTCTTCCTGATTAATTGATCCCTTTACCATTATGTAATGGCCTTCTTTGTCTCTTTTGATCTTTGATGGTTTAAAGTCTGTTTTATCAGAGACTAGGATTGCAACCCCTGCTTTTTTTTGTTTTCCATTTGCTTGGTAGATCTTCCTCCATCCCTTTATTTTGAGCCTATGTGTGTCTCTGCATGTTGGATGGGTCTCCTAAATACAGCAAACTGATGGGACTTGACTCTTTTTTTTTTTTAATTTATTTATTATTATTATACTTTAAGTTGTAGGGTACATGTGCATAACGTGCAGGTTTGTTACATATGTATACTTGTGCCATGTTGGTGTGCTGCACCCATCAACTCATCATTTACATCAGGTATAACTCCCAATGCAATCCCTCCCCCCTCCCCCCTCCCCATGATAGGCCCCGGTGTGTGATGTTCCCCTTCCTGAGTCCAAGTGATCTCATTGTTCAGTTCCCACCTATGAGTGAGAACATGTGGTGTTTGGTTTTCTGTTCTTGTGATAGTTTGCTAAGAATGATGGTTTCCAGCTGCATCCATGTCCCTACGAAGGACACAAACTCATCCTTTTTGATGGCTGCATAGTATTCCATGGTGTATATGTGCCACATTTTCTTAATCCAATCTGTCACTGATGGACATTTGGGTTGATTCCAAGTCTTTGCTATTGTGAATAGTGCTGCAATAAACATACGTGTGCATGTGTCTTTATAGCAGCATAATTTATAATCCTTTGGGTATATACCCAGTAATGGGATGGCTGGGTCATATGGTACATCTAGTTCTAGATCCTTGAGGAATCGCCATACTGATTTCCATAATGGTTGAACTAGTTTACAATCCCACCAACAGTGTAAAAGTGTTCCTATTTCTTCACATCCTCTCCAGCACCTGTTGTTTCCTGACTTTTTAATGATCGCCATTCTAACTGGTGTGAGATGGTATCTCATTGTGGTTTTGATTTGCATTTCTCTGATGGCCAGTGATGATGAGCATTTTTTCATGTGTCTGTTGGCTGTATGAATGTCTTCTTTTGAGAAATGTCTGTTCATATCCTTTGCCCACTTTTTGATGGGGTTGTTTGTTTTTTTCTTGTAAATTTGTTTGAGTTCTTTGTAGGTTCTGGATATGAGCCCTTTGTCAGATGAGTAGATTGCAAAAATTTTCTCCCATTCTGTAGGTTGCCTGTTCACTCTGAGGGTAGTTTCTTTTGCTGTGCAGAAGCTCTTTAATTTAATGAGATCCCATTTGTCAATTTTGGCTTTTGCTGCCGTTGCTTTTGGTGTTTTAGACATGAAGTCTTTGCCCATGCCTATGTCCTGAATGGTACTACCTAGGTTTTCCTCTAGGATTTTTATGGTATTAGGTCTAACATTTAAGTCACTAATTCATCTTGAATTAATTTTCGTATAAGGAGTAAGGAAAGGATCCAGTTTCAGCTTTCTACTTATGGCTAGCCAATTTTCCCAGCACCATTTATTAAATAGGGAATCCTTTCCCCATTTCTTGTTTCTCTCAGGTTTGTCAAAGATCAGATGGCTGTAGATGTGTGGTATTATTTCTGAGGACTCTGTTCTGTTCCATTGGTCTATGTCTCTGTTTTGGTACCAGTACCATGCTGTTTTGGTTACTGTAGCCTTGTAGTATAGTTTGAAGTCAGGTAGCGTGATGCCTCCAGCTTTGTTCTTTTGACTTAGGATTGTCTTGGAGATGCGGGCTCTTTTTTGGTTCCATATGAACTTTAAAGCAGTTTTTTCCAATTCTGTGAAGAAACTCATTGGTAGCTTGATGGGGATGGCATTGAATCTATAAATTACCTTGGGCAGTATGGCCATTTTCACGATATTGATTCTTCCTCTCCATGAGCATGGTATGTTCTTCCATTTGTTTGTGTCCTCTTTTATTTCACTGAGCAGTGGTTTGTAGTTCTCCTTGAAGAGGTCCTTTACATCCCTTGTAAGTTGGATTCCTAGGTATTTTATTCTCTTTGAAGCAATTGTGAATGGAAGTTCATTCCTGATTTGGCTCTCTGTTTGTCTGTTACTGGTGTATAAGAATGCTTGTGATTTTTCCACATTAATTTTGTATCCTGAGACTTTGCTGAAGTTGCTTATCAGCTTAAGGAGATTTTGGGCTGAGACAATGGGGTTTTCTAAATATACAATCATGTCATCTGCAAACACGGACAGTTTGACTTCTTCTTTTCCTAACTGAATACCCTTGATTTCTTTTTCTTGCCTAATTGCCCTAGCCAGAACTTCCAACACTATGTTGAATAGGAGTGGTGAGAGAGGGCACCCCTGTCTTGTGCCAGTTTTCAAAGGGAATTTTTCCAGTTTTTGCCCATTCAGTATGATATTGGCTGTGGGTTTGTCATAAATAGCTCTTATTATTTTGAGGTACGTTCCATCAATACCGAATTTATTGAGAGTTTTTAGCATGAAGGGCTGCTGAATTTTGTCAAAAGCCTTTTCTGCATCTATTGAGATAATCATGTGGTTCTTGTCTTTGGTTCTGTTTATATGCTGGATTATGTTTATTGATTTGCGAATGTTGAACCAGCCTTGCATCCCAGGGATGAAGCCCATTTGATCATGGTGGATAAGCTTTTTGATGTGTTGCTGAATCCGGTTTGCCAGTATTTTATTGAGGATTTTTGCATCGATGTTCATCAGGGATATTGGTCTAAAATTCTCTTTTTTTGTTGTGTCTCTGCCAGGCTTTGGTATCAGGATGATGTTGGCCTCATAAAATGAGTTAGGGAGGATTCCCTCTTTTTCTATTGATTGGAATAGTTTCAGAAGGAATGGTACCAACTCCTCCTTGTACCTCTGGTAGATTTCAGCTGTGAATCCATCTGGTCCTGGACTTTTTTTGGTTGGTAGGCTATTAATTATTGCCTCAATTTCAGAGCCTGCTATTGGTCTATTCAGGGATTCAACTTCTTCCTGGTTTAGTCTTGGAAGAGTGTAAGTGTCCAGGAAATTATCCATTTCTTCTAGATTTTCCAGTTTATTTGCGTAGAGGTGTTTATAGTATTCTCTGATGGTAGTTTGTATTTCTGTGGGGTGGGTGGTGATATCCCCTTTATCATTTTTAATTGCGTCGATTTGATTCTTCTCTCTTTTCTTCTTTATTAGTCTTGCTAGTGGTCTGTCAATTTTGTTGATCTTTTCAAAAACCAACTCCTGGATTCATTGATTTTTTGGAGAGTTTTTTGTGTCTCTATCTCCTTCAGTTCTGCTCTGATCTTAGTTATTTCTAGCCTTCTGCTAGCTTTCGAATGTGTTTGCTCTTGCTTCTCTAGTTCTTTTAATTGTGATATTAGAGTGTCAATTTTAGATCTTTCCTGCTTTCTCTTGTGGGCATTTAGTGCTATAAATTTCCCTCTACACACTGCTTTAAATGTGTCCCAGAGATTCTGGTATGTTGTATCTTTGTTCTCATTGGTTTCAAAGAACATCTTTATTTCTGCCTTCATTTCGTTATGTATCCAGTAGTCATTCAGGAGCAGGTTGTTCAGTTTCCATGTAGTTGAGCGGTTTTGATTGAGTTTCTTAGTCCTGAGTTCTAGTTTGATTGCATTGTGGTCTGAGAGACAGTTTGTCATAATTTCTGTTCTTGTACATTTGCTGAGGAGTGCTTTACTTCCAATTACGTGGTCGATTTTGGAGTAAGTGTGATGTGGTGCTGAGAAGAATGTATATTCTGTTGATTTGGGGTGGAGAGTTCTATAGATGTCTATTAGGTCTGCTTGCTGCAGAGATGAGTTCAATTCCTGGATATCCTTGTTAACTTTCTGTCTCGTTGATCTGTCTAATGTTGACAGTGGAGTGTTGAAGTCTCCCATTATTATTGTATGGGAGTCTAAGTCTCTTTGTAAGTCTCTAAGGACTTGCTTTATGAATCTGGGTGCTCCTGTATTGGGTGCATATATATTTAGGATAGTTAGCTCTTCCTGTTGAATTGATCCCTTTACCATTATGTAATGGCCTTCTTTGTCTCTTCTGATCTTTGATGGTTTAAAGTCTGTTTTATCAGAGACTAGTATTGCAACCCCTGCTTTTTTTTTTGTTCTCCATTTGCTTGGTAAATCTTCCTCCATCCCTTTATTTTGAGCCTATGTATGTCTCTGCGTGTGAGATGGGTCTCCTGAATACAGCAGACTGATGGGTCTTGACTCTTTATCCAGTTTGCCAGTCTGTGTCTTTTAATTGGAGCATTTAGTCCATTTACATTTAAGGTTAAGATTGTTATGTGTGAACTTGATCCTGCCATTATGATATTAACTGGTTATTTTGCTCGTTAGTTGATGCAGTTTCTTCTAGCCTCGAAGGTCTTTACATTTTGGCATGTTTTTGCAATGGCTGGTACCAGTTGTTCCTTTCCATGTTTAGTGCTTCCTTCAGGGTCTCTTGTAAGGCAGGCCTAGTGGTGACAAAATCTCTAAGCATTTGCTTATCTGTAAAGGATTTTATTTCTCCTTCACTTATGAAACTTAGTCTGGCTGGATATGAAATTCTGGGTTGAAAATTATTTTATTTAAGAATGTTGAATATTGGCCCCCACTCTCTTCTGGCTTGGAGGGTTTCTGCCGAGAGATCTGCTGTTAGTCTGATGGGCTTCCCTTTGTGGGTAACCCGACCTTTCTCTCTGGCTGCCCTTAAGATTTTTTCCTTCATTTCAACTTTGGTGAATCTGGCAATTATGTGTCTTGGAGTTGCTCTTCTCGAGGAGTATCTTTGTGGCGTTCTCTGTATTTCCTGGATTTGAATGTTGGCCTGCCCTACTAGGTTGGGGAAGTTCTCCTGGATGATATCCTGAAGAGTGTTTTCCAACTTGGTTCCATTTTCCCCCTCACTTTCAGGCACCCCAATCAGACGTAGATTTGGTCTTTTTACATAATCCCATACTTCTTGCAGGCTTTGTTCATTTCTTTTTCTTCTTTTTTCTTTTGGTTTCTCTTCTCGCTTCATTTCATTCATTTGATCCTCAATCGCAGATACTCTTTCTTCCAGTTGATCGAGTCGGTTACTGAAGCTTGTGCATTTGTCACGTATTTCTCGTGTCGTGGTTTTCATCTCTTTCATTTCGTTTATGACCTTCTCTGCATTAATTACTCTAGCCATCAATTCTTCCACTTTTTTTTCAAGATTTTTAGTTTCTTTGCGCTGGGTACGTAATTCCTCCTTTAGCTCTGAGAAATTTGATGGACTGAAGCCTTCTTCTCTCATCTCATCAAAGTCATTCTCCGTCCAGCTTTGATCCGTTGCTGGCGATGAGCTGCACTCCTTTGCCGGGGGAGATGCGCTCTTATTTTTTGAATTTCCAGCTTTTCTGCCCTGCTTTTTCCCCATCTTTGTGGTTTTATCTGCCTCTGGTCTTTGATGATGGTGATGTACTGATGGGGTTTTGGTGTAGGTGTCCTTCCTGTTTGATAGTTTTCCTTCTAACAGTCAGGACCCTCAGCTGTAGGTCTGTTGGAGATTGCTTGAGGTCCACTCCAGACCCTGTTTGCCTGGGTATCAGCAGCAGAGGCTGCAGAAGATAGAATATTTCTGAACAGCGAGTGTACCTGTCTGATTCTTGCTTTGGAAGCTTCCTCTCAGGGGTGTACTCCACCCCGTGAGGTGTGGGGTGTCAGACTGCCCCTAGTGGGGGATGTCTCCCAGTTAGGCTACTCAGGGGTCAGGGACCCACTTGAGCAGGGAGTCTGTCCCTTCTCAGATCTCAACCTCCGTGTTGGGAGATCCACTGCTCTCTTCAAAGCTGTCAGACAGAGTCGTTTGCGTCTGCAGAGGTTTCGGCTGTGTTTGTTATTGCCCTGTCCCCAGAGGTGGAGTCTACAGAGACAGGCAGGTTTCTTTGAGCTGCTGTGAGCTCCACCCAGTTCGAGCTTCCCAGTGGCTTTGTTTACCTACTTAAGCCTCAGCAATGGCGGGCGCCCCTCCCCCAGCCTCGCTGCTGCCTTGCCGGTAGATCACAGACTGCTGTGCTAGCAATGAGGGAGGCACCGTGGGTGTGGGACCCTCCCGGCCAGGTGTGGGATATGATCTCCTGGTGTGCCTGTTTGCTTAAAGCACAGTATTGGGGTGGGAGTTACCCGATTTTCCAGGTGTTGTGTGTCTCAGTTCCCCTGGCTAGGAAAAGGGAATCCCTTCCCCCTTGCGCTTCCCAGGTGAGGCAATGCCTCGCCCTGCTTCAGCTCTCGCTGGTCAGGCTGCAGCAGCTGACCAGCACCGATCGTCCGGCACTCCCCAGTGAGATGAACCCAGTACCTCAGTTGAAAATGCAGAAATCACCAGTCTTCTGTGTCGCTCGCGCTGGGAGTTGGAGACTGGAGCTGTTCCTATTCGGCCATCTTGCTCCGCCCCCCAGGGTCTTGACTCTTTATCCAATTTGCCACTCTGTGTCTTTTAATTGGACCATTTAGTCCATTTGCATTTAAGGTTAATGTTGTTATGTGTGAACTTGATCCTATCATTATAATATTAGCTGGTTATTTTGCTCGTTAGTTGATGCAGTTTCTTCCTAGCATTGATAGACTTTACATTTTGGCATGTTTTGCAATGGCTGGTACCTGTTCTTCCTTTCCATGTTTAGTGCTTCCTTCAGGAGCTCTTGTAGGCAAGCCTGGTGGTGACAAAATCTCTAAGCATTTGCTTGTCTGTAAAGGATTTTATTTCTCCTTCACTTTTGAAACTTAGCTTGGCTGGATATGAAATTTGGAGTTGAAAATTCTTTTCTTTATCAGTGTTGAATATTGGCCCCCACTCTCTTCTGGCTTGGAGAGTTTCTGCCGAGAGATCTGCTGTTAGTCTGATGGGCTTCCCTTTGCGTGTAACCCTACCTTTCTCTCTGGCTGCCCTTAACATTTTTTCCTTCATTTGAACTTTGGTGTATCTGACAATTATGTGTCTTGGAGTTGCTCTTCTCGAGGAGTATCTTTGTGGTGTTCTCTGTATTTCCTGAATTTGAATGTTGGCCTGCCTTACTAGGTTGGGGAAGTTCTCCTGGATGATATCCTGCAGAGTGTTTTCCAACTTGGTTAACTTGGTTCCGTTTTCCCTGTCACTTTCAGGCACACCAATCAGACGTAGATTTAGTCTTTTCACATAATTCTGTATTTCTTAGAGGCTTTGTTCAGTCTTTTCACATAATTCTGTATTTCTTAGAGGCTTTGTTCATTTCTTTTTACTCTTTTTTCTCTACACTTCTCTTCTTGCTTCATTTCATTCATTTGATCTTCAATCATTGATACTCTTTCTTCCAGATGATCGAGTCAGTTACTGAAGCTTGTGCATTTGTCACATAGTTCTCATGTTATGGGATCTCTATCAGTTCTTTTAAGGACTTCTCTACATTGGTTATTCTAGTTAGCCATTTGTCAAATCTTTTTTCAAGGTTTTTGGTTTATTTCCGCTGGTTACATAGTTCCTCCTTTAGCTCTGAGAAGTTTCAACGACTGAAGCCTTCTTCTCTCAACTCGTCAAAGTCATTCTCCGTCCAGCTTTGTTCCACTGCTGGCAATGAGCTGCATTCTTTTGGAGGGGGAAATGTGCTCTGATTTTTTGAATTTCCAGCTTTTCTGCACTGCTTTTTCCCTATCTTTGTGGTTTTATCTGCCTTTGGTCTTTGATGATGGTGACGTACTGATGGGGTTTTGGTGTGGGTATCCTTTCTGTTTGTTAGTTTTCCTTCTAACATTCAGGACCCTCAGCTGCAGGTCTGTTGGAGTTTGCTTGAGGTCCACTCCAGACCCTGTTTTCCTGTATCAGCAGCAGAGGCTGCAGAAGATAGAATATTGCTGAACAGCAAGTGTTGCTGTCTGATTCTTGCTCTGGAAGCTTCATCTCGGGGTGTACCCAGCCGTGTGAGGTGTGAGGTGTCGGTCTGCACCTGGTGGGTGATGTCTCCCAGTTAGGTTACTCAGGGGTCAAGGACCCACTTGAGCAGTCAGTCTGTCTGTTCTCAGATCTCAACCTCCGTGCTGGGAGATCCACTGCTCTCTTCAAAGCTGTCAGACAGGGACATTTACCTCTGCCAAGGTTTCTGCTGCTTTTTGTTTAGCTATGCCCTGTGCCCAGAGGTGGAGTCTACAGAGGCAGGCAGGACTCCTTGAGCTGTGGTGGGCTCCACCCAATTTGAGCTTCCCAGCAACTTTGTTTACCTACTTAAGCCTCAGCAATGGTGGGCACCCCTCCCCCAGCCTCGCTGCCACCTTGCAGTTAGATCTCAGACTGCTGTGCTAGCAATGAGGGAGGCTCCATGGGCGTGGGACCCTCTGGGCCACGTGTGGGATATAATCTCCTGGTGTGCCATTTGCTAAGACCCTTGGTAAAATGCAGTATTAGGGTGGGAGTTACCCAATTTTCCAGGTGTTGTGTGTCTCAATTTCCTTTGGCTAGGAAAAGGAATTCCCTTCCCCCTTGTGCTTCCCAGATGAGGCAATACCTCACCCTGTTTCAGCTCTTGCTGGTCGGGCTGCACCCGCGGACCAGTATCAACTGTACAACATGCCCCAGTGAGATGAACCCGGTACCTCAGTTGAAAATGCAGAAATCACCCATCTTCTGTGTTGCTCACACTGGAAGCTGGAGGCTGGAGCTGTTCCTATTCGGCCCTTTTCACATTCACTCTTTTATTTTTGTAGAGAGTGTTGCTCTGTTGCCCCATGTGGTCTCAAACTCCTGAGCTCAAGCAGTCCTCCTGCCTCAGCATCCCAAAGTGCTGGGATTACAGGCATGGGAAACTGCATCCAGCCACGATTTTCAATATTATCAAATACCTTGGAAGGAAGTGAACAAAAGATGAGGAAGAATTCTTTGGTGAAAGCTGCAAAACTTTATTGAGATAGTTTAAGTCAAATATCTAATATAAAACCAGTTTACATTGTTTTGACTTGTCTTCATTTAAGCTTGTGGTTGCCCTTCACCTATAATAGAAACATAATGGGTGGAAACATTACTAGCAGAACTGTGTACAGGTGACATTAAGGATATGGAAAAGACACCAAAGTTTTAGTTTTCCACAATGGGCAAAAACCAGAAGCCTGAGTCACCCTTTTGCTTACATTCAGGTAGACCTCTGTAGAGACTTGGACAATAGCCATCCAAGCGGATGCATTAAAGATATTTTTCAAACACACCCTGCTTTCTAGTGCTACAAGGAAAGCAAGACAGTCTGAGGTCCAAACACATTAAATGAAGTGAACCCACTAAAGAGGGGTTTAAAGTAGAAAGCAAACATTGTGCATGGTTTTATTCAAAATACCAGCACCACACAAAAATCCTAAGAAACAAAAAAAGAATTTATGAAAAATATATAATTTTTGGCAAACACTCTTAATGTTCTGGCTTGAATCTGTGGTCTGGATGCCAAATGGGCTCCTGGAAATGGTCTGAATACTATCTTGAAAGAAAATGGTTAATGTCACCTTAGGAACTGCATAAGTGAAGTGAATAGAAAGGCCAGCATTGCATTTGTTTTTACTCTGTTGTGCAGAAGGGCAAAAACATTTATTTGGACTCGTTTACCCTTCTGTGGTTTTTAAGGTACAGTAACCATTTGTACCCAGTTTTCTCCTACCATGATGTCAACATGAATCATGCCTCTTTTTACACTTGAAAGTCTTCCCATTAGTATAATTAAGTATATGGTCGCATTACTCTTAAGCTATCACTATCAGTTTTGTCATCAGTATGTGATAGCGTTATGAACCGTGTCACACATGAAAAAATGGAGGGATACAGAAATGGAAAACAAGAGTAGGGCAGCTGAAAAAGTCAAAATTTGTTTCTAAAAGTAAATGTTTTTGAGGCACAACTAGAAAATGTCAGTCTCTTCCACAGGCTTTGTGATGCTTACTCAGTTGTTACAGAAATATAATAAATAATGTATGCCTTCCTAGCTTATGAACCATTTCATACATACTCTGAAAATATTAGCGTTCAAGATTGTATTCACTTTCAATAATGCCCTATATTAAATCACTCTGTCTTGTTCATATTCCATGTCGTGCTTTTTCCATTTTCTTCAAGATTGTGTAAACTACTGAATACCCTATTCATAGCTAATTTTCAAAACACCAATCTTTTAAATTTATGACATTTGAATTACTTTTCCTTTTACTAATGATTGGTACCTGTCTTTTATTCACTACCTCTTTCTTTTTCCTTTAAGTTTATTCTGAGCCTCTTTTATTGTTATTTCATAGTATTCTTTTATTTTATCCTGTAATGTGCTATATATTTTAATAAGACGTGCATTTAAAGCTATGATCTCCCTTAGAATACAACTCAGGCTTGTTCAATAGGCTCCTGGAAATCATCTGAGAACTATCATTTAATGTAAATAGTCTAATGGAAAAGTCTAGCAGAGTAGAGTAAAAGCATTTAGGTAATTTCTCCCTTAAACATGGGGTGTTTCCTTTAACTTCAAGAGGTATTGTAATTAATAGTCACCAATTTGGAAAATATGTGTAAAACAGACTTACGTCAACTACTCAGGAATTAGCACACTGCTGTTGTTGAACTTTAAATCCTATCATCTAATGTCTCAAGGCAGAAACCTGTAATATGTAACCTATGCTATGGTTAGAGGTGACTCTACTATATGAGTCTTCAACCTAATTAAGCGCGAAGTAGCTCATGAAGACTAACAGGAGGGGAGGGAGCATACTTAGCAGAAGCATCTTACACCCACCTTGAGCATCACTGACCTACATGCATTCTCCCTACTACACTGGCCACAGAAACCTGATGATCTCTTGTCATTTTATCATTAGGTCATTCAAGGCTTCACTGCGGGAAGGCCTTAAAACGCAATTATTCTTTAAGAGCCAAAGAATTCAGAATTTGACAAAGTCCAAGAACACTCATACAGGGCTCCATACAGGAAAACAAACATCAAGCAGAGTGCCCACTCATTTTCTTACGAACCATGAAATCTCAACTCAGACATTATGATTGGACTGAAGTTGATTGTTATGATCAGCAAATCATGAAAATCAGAGTATCTTGGTCTTCTATCCAACAGAACCAGAGCATGTGGAAATCACAATGAAATTGATTTTAATCTATCTGATTTGTATTCACTCTTTTCAGTAAGAGCAAGAATGGGTGTGGAATTTATACGATTCATCCAGAGTCTCACAAATTATGGTAGAGTTGGTACATGGCTCGGCATATTATGGTTGAGCTGCTTCAGGACTCAGCATATTTCACACAAACTAGTATTACAAATGAATTATGTATTTGTTAAAAGCAGAAATGAGAAAAGAATCTAAAAATTGTTAGCTGTTGGTTATACACAAAACTAAGAAAATGCTGCTATATTTGATGATTCAATATGGCTTTGACCCAGTTTGTTTCTGTATCTGATAGTGTTTAAGTCTTGCAATCTGGCATTTGGGTCTGAACCACGTTTCAAAGAAAGTTTGTATTTCAACTGTGTTTTTAAAAAGCAGCAATGTTGTCCCTCTATTATCAAAACTATAGTATTGTATAAATGAGAAAGCACATAACTTTGCATCTTGATGGATAACATACCTGTTTCTGGCATTTTACAATGTTCTACTTTTGGTATAATCTTCGCCTTGACACCAGAACCCAAATCCAGATTTATCCTCAGTATTTGACTGATGCAGCTCTTGCAGATCACCTTCCATGTCATGCACTTCAAAATACAAGGATTATCGATTTAAGCATTCTGACATGAAATATAAATAAGAAAATGATAATATTCTTTTCCTTAGCATTATGAAATAAAGCCTGAGCCAGGAGTGATGGCTCATGCCTGTAATCTCAGCACTTTGGGAGGGTGAGTTCACTTGAACCCAAGAGCTAGAGAAAGCAGTGAGCTGAGATCATGCCACAGCAATCCAGGCTGGGTGACAGATGAGAAAAGAAAGAAAGAAAGAGAGAGAGAGGGGAAGGAAGGAAGGAAGGAAGGAAGGAAGGAAGGAAGGAAGGAAGGAAGGAAGGAAGAGAGAGAAGAAAGAAAAAGAAAGAAAGAAAGAAAGAAAGAAAGAAAGAAAGAAAGAAAGAAAGAAAGAAAGAAAGAAAGAAAGAAAGAAAGAAAGAAAGAAAGAAAGAAAGAAAGAAGGAAGGAAGGAAGGAAGGAAGGAAGGAAGGAAGGAAGGAAGGAAGGAAGGAAGGAAAAACTCTGTCAGCGTAGTAATGAAGGTTGGGCAAAGATGTTACACCTTTGTTTTCCTGTTTTATTATTTTATTTTATTTCATTTTATTTCATTGTTTTTTGAGTCAGGGTCTCCCTCTATCTTGCAGGCTGGACTTGATTGCCACAGCACAATGAAGGCCTACTGTGAGCCCAACCTCTCAGGCTCGACAAAACCTCGTGTCTCAGCCTCCGGAGTAGCTGAGCATACAGGTGTACCCCACTGCCAAGGATAATTTCTGTTTGTTTGTTTGTTTGTTTGTTTTGTTTGAGACAGGATTTCTCAATATTGTCCAGGCTGGTCTTCAACTCCTGGGATCAAGGGATTTGCCCAACTCAGCCTCCCAAAATTTTGCGATTACAGTCGTAAGCAACCGCTCCTGGCCCAATGTCTTTTTTTAAATTACAATCTAAGAATAAATCACACTACACGAAAATTTCGGATACTTTACCATTGTGTATTATGAACAGCGAGTATCAACTATCTGTGAAATCTGAAGTTAGCCGCATTAATACCACTTTAATCATAATTGAAATGTAATTATCTGAAGAATTAAATCAATGTATTGGCGGGCCTCTGACAAATCCTACAGTTGTGACACCCATCCCTTGTTGAAATAACTTGGAAATTGTTTGGATCATTAATTAACATTATGCTATGCTTAGGTCCAAAAACCCTATATGTAACTTTACATAAAGGAATCCCATTTAGAATAATGTACCATAAATAACAGAAAAATCATTGTCTTGCATTAAGAGTACAGAAAGTTGAGTGCAAAGAAATTAATGGGCATTGTTGACAGTCATATCTGGAAACACCTTTACAGTAAATTGCTAGAATAATCAATGGCCCAAATTCTGTCAATGTTTCACTTGAAAATGTTATCTGTTAAGGATATGTTTTCTGCTTCAGGATAATCTTATCTTACTTTGAGTTTTCTAATTATGAAAGTATTTAAACAACTAGTAAAACCTCCTTAAAATCATACTAATATAGCTCCCTGTATGCCAGTGTCCTGAATTATCCAACTTTTATCCAACATACTGTCAAAAAGACCGATCAAAGGAAAGAGTGGCTATCATTCATTGAGCTCTTTTCTGGAGTTAATATCCTGCTTCACTCAACTGTTTTGTCCTGAGCCAATACTGAAGTACCTTACAGTACAGACACAATCGAGTGCTATGCATCTTAGGCAAACTGTTCACTTTTTATTATTACAACACGGATTGTAGGAAGAACACAAACCTTTGAACAAAATAAGAATTCCTTCTCCATGAGTCAAGTGTTCTTTGTAAGACTCGATGTCTGAGCCTCGGTTTTCTCATTTATACAATGGGGCTAACATCCCTTTGCAAATGAGCCTTATCCACAGTGTTATAAAGTAGGGTGACTTGGCACTCTACATGTTATTAATGGTGCTTACAACACTGTGGACACCATGGCCGAGAAGATCATACAGCAACATTCTAAGAAGATCAAATTAAACTAGTGAAATAATGTACATTTTTATACACCAAATTAAATGGCTTCAAGTGATTTAGTAAGGACTGTATTTTCAAGCTACAAAATCCATCTCGAAGAATAAGAGAAGATTCCTTATATCCAGGGACAGCACGAAGCTGCAAACTATACTCTCCCCTTTCCTGCCAACTTTGAGCAAATGTTTGATATCTATTCCTAACGTTTTCTTTCCTCCTGCTACTCCTCATGGCATAAGCCATGAGCACACATAGACCTTCTCCCACCCTATAGACATGCTTTCTTTCCCTTCCCAGCACCTGGGATCTCAGCTGTATCCTGATCTCATTCTGCCTCCTGAATAGGTGTAGGATCCCGACTTTCAGCTGGTGGTTCCTCTTGTTGGGGCTCTCCATTACTGGGCTCCTGGGATTGGCTGTGTGTGTGTGTGTGTGTGCAGATAAAAAGTTTTGTTATTAATACATGTCAATAATATAAATATACAGAATACATGGACATTTCTTATCACAAGTATGTCTAGAGACATTTCTCCAACACTACCCTGTATACCTATACTTCATAACCTTATTCTTTCTTCAGAGATGTTAGTCAAAGACTGATATCCTCAAGGGCTTTGGTAGCTGTTTTAATCTATGTTAGGATGAATGTGTGTAATCTGTTCTGAATAAGCATGAGGAGGAAATTATGGACAAAATCTGGGAATACATGATCATCCATCCGCACAAAACTCAAATATAATCCTCTGGACTAACCTTCCCTTCATGGGATGCCATGATCATATTTTATCAGCATGGGAGACCCTTATGAGTGTATCTATACTGGTCCAACAACACTATCAGAAAAATAACTTTCTGCTAAGAGAAAACATTGAATGTTAAGACATTCACAAGCAGACAAGCAGAGTCTCAATGAGCTGAGGTGGTTGTGAACTTCTTCTTGATATAGGCCTATACATTGATCTTCCTCATCAACACATATTTCACTCTACAAGCAGAATACTGTGATTGGGAAAATGCACTTGACAGGACAACCAGATTTGACCACTTTCATGGTCAAATGTTAATTTGGTCATTTTTTTTTTAAATTTAGAAATACTATGAAAGTTCCGGGACACTTATAAGTGTGTGTGACTTTTGAATTGAATGCTTGCAAAGCCCCTTAAGTAGGTCAAGCTAGTTGTGCAATGTCTTAAGGCTCCTGGCAAAAGACACAGGGTATTTCCCATGAGGTTGGTTTCACAACTGGACACTCCATCAGGGAGACAAATAGGAAAATACAGACGAAAATTTAAAACTCCAATAAGCTTGGATTTTGTCACACCCTCATTTGCTAGGCCCATTTTCCCCATAAAATCATGTTTTAGTAACTCAGAGCGCGGCCCATTCGAATCTCCACAGTGAAGTTGAGAAGTTGCCACACAGTGCTGGGCGCTCCTCGCAGGACACCTATGCCAGACACTTTACAGACCTCGGGGCTGCTGTAACCAGCCCGCAGCGTTCCCCACTTCCAGGCCACTTCCATACTGCTCAGGCCGGTCCCCTCTGGGGAGTCCAGAATCTGTCTTCTTTCAGGGTTCCAGGTGCTTCTGGGACTCGGGTACCCCCCAACGTCACCCCTGCATTGTCCCAGCTTCACCTGAGCCCTTCCACTCCTCTGCCTTCCTTTCTCCCTAGTTGTGGCCCCAAGAAGACTAAGGTCCACGGCCGTGGTGCTACATGAGAAGGACGATGACTTCGATGCCCTTCTCCCTCTGAGTCACTGACCACACTGCCTGACCCTCTGGAAGACCGCTGGCTCCTCCTCACTCTCACTCATACTTCATCTCCCAGTTGGATCAGCCTGTGGACCTATCCACTGCGTCTCAGTAGGGGATAAAAAAATCCAGACTTCAGGGAGCTGAGTTGCAAGCTCACAGCTGTGCACCTTTCACCATGTGAGCTAATGGGCTGTATTTAGATCTCAAGCCATAGTCAGCTAGCGCCTGGATTATCTTTTACTTCAAATATTTGAATGCTGTATTTTTGTACCAGTAGTCAAAATAGTAACAAAGCAGAGGACTACCATCAGGTAAGATTTAGAAAGCCTCAGGATAAAGTCACTTTAGCCCTGAAAATGAGAAAAAGCCTAATAATCTATACTTAATCTTTTGTTTTGTACTTAGAGAGACCTGAGGTAACAAGGCAGCCATGGGAACTGATACAGAAGGGTGACTAGTCCCTCCGAGAAGAGATGAGACACAGAAACTGCATCACCTCGGACAGAACATGTGTGGAAGACATGACAGTCATAAGAGGGGGTAAGAAGGAAACCACTGAAAATGTAACAAATGCATAAAGTTCAAACACAGGGAATTGAGACAGCTGGAATCTCAGGAAGTCTCAGACACAAGTAGTATTCACATTCAAAGACAGAAGGAGATCCTCTCTCGAAAAACAGAGTCAGAGTCTCTACAACTGGATAAAAAGCAAGAACAAAAATAACAGATGCTGGTGAGTTTGTGTAGAAAAGACAATGCTTGCACCCAGGTGGTTGGAATATAAATTTTTTCAACCATTGTGGAAAGGAGCGTGGCAATTCCTCACAGACCTAAGAAGAGAAATATCATTTGACCCAGCAATTCCATTGCTGGGACTAAACTCAAAGGTATATAAATCTTTCTATTATAAAGGCACATGCACAGATATGGTCATTGCAGCTCTAGTCAGAATACCAAAGACCTGGAATCAACCTAAATGCCCATCAATAGTGAGAGGTGAAGCCAGCTGGACTTCCTGTGTCCAGTGGGTACTTGAAGAACTTTTCTGTCTAGCTAGAGGATTGTAAATGCACCAATCAGTGCTATCTGTCTAGCTGAAGGATTGGAAATGCACTAATCTGCACTCTGTAAAAATGCACCAATCAGCACTCTGTGTCTAGCTAAAGGATTGTAAATGCACAAATCAGCACTCTGTAAAATGATCCAATCAGCACTTTGTAAAATGGACCAATCAGCAGGACATGGGCAGGGCCAAATAAGGGAATAAAAGCTGGCCAGCAGAGCCAGCTGCGGCAACCCACTCGGGTCCCCTTCCACGCTGTGGAAGCTTTGTTCTTTTACTCTTCACAATAAATCTTGCTGCTGCTCACTCTTTAGGTCTGCACCACCTTTAAGAGCTGTAACATGCACTGCAAAGGTCCCTGGCTTCATTCTTGAAGTCAGCGGGACCACGAACCCACCAGAAGGAAGAAACTCCAGATACATCTGAAGGAAGAAACCCCAGACACACTATCTTTAAGAGCTGTAACACTCACTGCGAAGGTCCGCGGCTTCATTCTTGAAGTCAGGGAGACCAAGAACCCACCGGAAGGAACCAACTCTGGACACATTTTGGCAACCCAGATGGGACACATTTTGGTGACCACGAAGGGACTATCACTAAGCGGTGAGTACCATTGGACCCCTTTCACTTTCTATTCTGTCCTATTTTTCCTTAGAATTCAGGGGCTAAATACCGGGCACCTGTCGGCCAGTTAAAAGCAACTAGTGTGGCCACCAGACTAAAGACACAGGTGTCAGGCTTTCTGGGAAAGGGCTCTCTAACAACTGGTATGCCTGGAACCAGCTTCTGCTTTTCCTGTACTTCCAGGCTGAGCCGAGGGTCAACAGAGAGGAAAGCCATTCAGCTCCAGGTTCCCAACAAAAAGTTGGTTGACCCTGCGGCCATGAGTGGAATTCTTAAAGTTACGTCGCCCAATTGTGAATGGAAGTTCATTCCTGATTTGGCTCTCTGTTTGTCTGTTACTGGTGTATAAGAATGCTTGTGATTTTTGCACATTAATTTTGTATCCTGAGACTTTGCTGAAGTTGCTTATCAGCTTAAGGAGATTTTGGGCTGAGATGATGGGGTTTTCTAAATATACAATCATGTCATCTGCAAACAGAGACAATTTGACTTCTTCTTTTCCTAACTGAATACCCTTGATTTCTTTCTCTTGCCTGATTGCCCTAGCCAGAACTTCCAACACTGCGTTGAATAGGAGTGGTGAGAGAGGGCATCCCTGTCTTGTGCCAGTTTTCAAAGGGAATTTTTCCAGTTTTTGCCCATTCAGTATGATATTGGCTGTGGGTTTGTCATAAATAGCTGTTATTATTTTGAGGTACGTTCCATCAATACCGAATTTATTGAGCGTTTTTAGCATGAAGGGCTGTTGAATTTTGTCAAAAGCCTTTTCTGCATCTATTGAGATAATCATTTTGAACTTCCATTCCCAATTGCTTCAAAGACAATAAAATATTTAGAAATCCAACTTACAAGGGATGTAAAGGACCTCTTCAAGGAGAACTACAAACCACTGCTCAATGAAATAAAAGAGGACACAAACAAATGGAAGAACATACCATGCTCATGGATAGGAAGAATCAATATCGTGAAAATGGCCATACTGCCCAAGGTTATTTATAGATTCAATGCCATCCCCATCAAGCTACCAATGAGTTTCTTCACAGAATTGGAAAAAACTGCTTTAAAGTTCATATGGAACCAAAAAAGAGCCCGCATCTCCAAGACAATCCTAAGTCAAAAGAACAAAGCTGGAGGCATCACGCTACCTGACTTCAAACTATACTACAAGGCTACAGTAACCAAAACAGCATGGTACTGGTACCAAAACAGAGACATAGACCAATGGAACAGAACAGAGCCTCAGAAATAATACCACACATCTACAGCCATCTGATCTTTGACAAACCTGAGAGAAACAAGAAATGGGGAAAGGATTCCCTATTTAATAAATGGTGCTGGGAAAATTGGCTAGCCATAAGTAGAAAGCTGAAACTGGATCCTTTCCTTACTCCTCATATGAAAATTAATTCAAGATGGATTAGAGACTTAAATGTTAGACCTAATACCATAAAAATCCTAGAAGAAAACCTAGGTAGTACCATTCAGGACATAGGCATGGGCAAAGACTTCATGTCTAAAACACCAAAAGCAAAGGCAGCAAAAGCCAAAATTCACAAATGGGATCTAATTCAACTAAAGAGCTTCTGCACAGCAAAAGAAACTACTATCAGAGTGAACAGGCAACCTACAGAATGGGAGAAAATTTTTGCAATCTACTCATCTGACAAAGGGCTAATATCCAGAACCTACAAAGAACTCAAACAAATTTACAAGAAAAAAACAAACAACCCCATCAAAAAGTGGGCAAAGGATATGAACAGACATTTCTCAAAAGAAGACATTCATACAGCCAACAGACACATGAAAAAATGCTCATCATCACTGGCCATCAGAGAAATGCAAATCAAAACCACAATGAGATACCATCTCACACCAGTTAGAATGGCGATCATTAAAAAGTCAGGAAACAACAGGTGCTGGAGAGGATGTGAAGAAATAGGAACACTTTTACACTGTTGGTGGGATTGTAAACTAGTTCAACCATTATGGAAAACAGTATGGCGATTCCTCAAAGATCTAGAACTAGAAGTACCATATGACCCAGCCTTCCCATTACTGGGTATATACCCAAAGGATTATAAATCATGCTGCTATAAAGACACATGCACACGTATGTTTATTGCGGCACTATTCACAATAGCAAAGACTTGGAATCAACCCAAATGTCCACCAGTGACAGACTGGATTAAGAAAATGTGGCACATATACACCATGGAATACTATGCAGCCATAAAAAAGGATGAGTTTGCGTCCTTTGTAGGGACATGGATGCAGCTGGAAACCATCATTCTTAGCAAACTATCACAAGAACAGAAAACCAAACACCGCATGTTCTCACTCATAGGTGGGAACTGAACAATGAGATCACTTGGACTCGGGAAGGGGAACATCACACACCAGGGCCTATCATGGGGAGGGGGCAGGGGGGAGGGGGGAGGGATTGCATTGGGAGTTATACCTGATGTAAATGACGAGTTGATGGGTGCTGACGAGTTGATGGGTGCAGCACACCAACATGGCACAAGTATACATATGTAACAAACCTGCACATTATGCACATGTACCCTAGAACTTAAAGTATAATAATAATAATAATAAATAAATAAATAAATAAAAGTTACGTCACCCAACTGAGACTCACCCATCTATCCTATTTATCCTGACCCTTGCCTCCTGGGTCCTAATGCCTGACAGACAGACTTCCTCTTGCCTCTCTTCTCTGAGGCTAGTCCCGCTTCTAAAAACCACTCCCTGTCTCTGGTGTTTTTCTGGTTTCTCCTATAAGAATAATTTCTAGTATAAACTTTGAGACTTTATTCCCTTCTTTAGGCACCCGGGCTCACTAATTAGAAAGACATAATTTTTGCCCAAAGCCCCATTGGTGATGGGGGGACTATCTTATCCGGAATTTTAGGATCCCTCCTCAGACTAGCAGGCCTAAAAAAAGCTATTGCTGAAGCTAGGATATGGGGAGCCTCAGAAATTGTATCCTTCCTATTCATATAAGTGAGGACAAAAGGCGTCACTCTTCTAACCCTGGAGATCCCTTCCCTCCCTCAAGGTATGGCCCTCCACTTCATTTTTGGGGCATAACATCTTTATAGGACAGTGGTAAGGTCCCAATACTAACAGGAGAACACTTAGGACTCTAACAGGTTTTTGAGAATGCATCAGTAAGGGCCACTAAATCCGACCTTCCTCAGTCCTCCTTGTGGTCTAGAAGAAAAACTAGTGTTTTTGCTGCTGCATCCGTGAGCACAACTATTCCAATCAGCAGGGTCCAGGAACTGTTGCAGGTTCTTGGGCAAGAGGTGTTTCTGCTGCTGCATTGGTGAGCGCAACTATTCCAATCAGCAGGGTCCGGGGACCATTGCGGGTTCTTGGGCAAGAGGTGTTTCTGCTGCTGCATTGGTGAGCACAACTATTCCTGTCAGCAGGGTCCAGGGACCATTGTGGGTTCTTGGGCAGGGGGAGAAACAAACAAACCAAAACTGCAGGCAGTTTTGTCTTTCAGATGAGAAACACTCAGGCATCAACAGGCTCACCCTTGAAATGCATCCTAAGCCACTGGGACCAATTTGACCCACAAACCCTGAAAAAGAGGCAGCTCATTTTATTCTGCACTATGGTTTGGCCCCAATATTCTCTCTCTCATGGGGAAAAATGGCCACCTGAGGGAAGTATAAATTACAATACTATCCTGCAGCTTGACCTTTTCTGTAAAAGGGAAGGCAAATGGAGTGAAATACCTTATGTCCAAGTGTTCTTTTCATTGAAGAATACACAACTATGCAAAGTTTGCAATTTACATCCCATAGGAAGACCTCTCAGCTTACCCCCGTATCCTAGTCTCCCTATAGCTCCCATTCCTATTAATGATAAGCCTCCTCTAATCTCCCCTGCTCAGAAGGAAACAAGCAAAGAAATCTCCAAAGGACCACAAAACCCCCCAGGCTATCAGTTATGTCCCCTTCAAGCTGTAGGTGGAGGGGAATTTGGCCCAACCCGGGTACATGTCCCCTTCTCCCTCTCTGATTTAAAACAGATCAAGATAGACCTGGGGAAGCTTTCAGATGATCCTGATAGCTATACAGATGTACTATAAGGTCTAGGACAAAACTTCGATCTCACTTGGAGAGATGTCATGCTATTGTTAGATCAAACCCTGGCCTTTAATGAAAAGAATGCAGCTTTAGCTGCAGCCTGAGAGTTTGGAGATACCTGGTATCTTAGTCAAGTAAATGATAGAATGACAGTTGAAGAAAGGGACAAATTCCCTACCAGTCAGCAAGCCATGCCCAGTATGGATCCCCACTGGGACCTCAACTCAGATCATGGGGACTGGAGTCACAAACATCTGTTGGCCTGTGTTCTAGAAGGACTAAGGAGAATTAGGAAAAAGCCCATGAATTATTCAATGATGTCCACCATAACTCAGGGAAAAGAAGAAAATCCTTCTGCCTTCCTCAAGTGGCTACGGGAGGCCTTAAGAAAATATACTCCCCTGTCACCCAACTCCCTCGAGAGTCAATTGATCCTAAAAGATAAGTTTATTACCCAGTCAGCCACAGATATCAGGAGAAAGCTCTAAAAGCGAGCCCTGGGCCCTGAACAAAATTTGGAGGCATTATTAAACCTGGCAACCTCGGTGTTCTATAATAGGGACCAAGAGGAACAGGCCAAAAAGGAAAAGTGAGATCAGAGAATGGCCGCAGCCTTAGTCATGGCCCTCAGACAAACAAACCTTGGTGGTTCAGAGAGGACAGAAAATGGAGCAGGCCAATCACCCGATAGGGCTTGTTACCAGTGTGGTGTGCAAGGACACTTTAAAAAAGATTGTCCAGCAAGAAACAAGCTGCCCCCTCGCCCAAGTCCACTATGCTGAGGAAATCACTGGAAAGTGAAAAAGTTCTCTGGGCCAGAAGCCCCCAACCAGATGATCCAACAACAGGACTGAGGGTGCCCAGGGCAAGCGCCAGCTCATGTCATCACCCTCACTGAGCCCCTGGTACATATAACCATTGAAGGCCAGGAAATTGACTTCCTCCTGGACACTGGCACGGCTTTCTCAGTGTTAATCTCCTGTCCTGGAGAGCTGTCCTCAAGGTCCATTACCATCCGAGGAATCCTGGGATGGCCTGTAACCAGGTATTTCTCCCACCTCCTCAGTTGTAATTGGGAGACTTTGCTACAGATGGTAAGTATGCTTATCTAATCCGACATGCCCAGGCTGCAATATGGAAAGAAAGGAGTTCCTAACCTATGGGGGAACCCCCAATTAAATATCACAAGGAAATCATGGAGTTATTGCATGCAGGGCAAAAACCCAAAAAGGTGGCAGTCTTACACTGCCGAAGTCATCAAAAGGGGAAGGAGAGGGGAGAACAGCAGCATAAGCGGCTGGCAGAAGCAGGGAAAGACCAGCAGAAAGGAAAGAGAGAAAGAGACAGAAAGTCAGAGAGAGAGAGAGAGAGAGAGAGAGAGAGAGGAAGAGACAGAGACAAAGAGGGAGTCAGAGACAGAGAGAGAGACAAAGAAGAACTCAAAAAGAAAGAAAGAGACGGAAGTAGTAAAGAAAAAACAGTGTACCCTATTCCTTTAAAAGCCAGGGTAAATTTAAAACCTATAATTGATAATTGACGGTCTTCTCTGTAACCCTATAATACTCCAATACCACCTTGTTGTCCGTGCAAACAAGGGCATAGCCCAAAAGCATTGAGGCCACTGACAACCCATAGCCTTCCTATCAAAAATTCTTAACCCAGCAGGTTTCCTAACAGGGGATCTTAATTAATTACCATACAAAGGTCAGACCAGATCTAAGAGGAACTCCCTTCAGGACAGGACCATAGATGGTTGCTCCTGGGTGATTAAGGGAAAAAGCCACAATGGGTATTCAGTAAATGATAAGGAAACTCTTATTGAAGCAGAGTTAGGAAAATTGCCTAATAATTGGTCTGCTCAAATGTGCCAGCTGTTTGCACTCAGCCAAACCTTAAAGTACTTACAGAATCAGGAAGGAGCCATCTATACCAATTCTAAGTTAATATGGACCGAATGAGGTCTTGTTAATAGCAAACAATAATTGAAATCCCAAACTTACAAGGTTTTCAACAAAACTAAAGTTTGCTAAAAGTTAACAGTGTAACATGTATTATCCTACTACCACACACTCTCAAAGGATTTTTCAGAGAGTTTGCAAGAAATAATTAAATCTATCCTTACTCTACGATCCCAAATAGACTCTTTGGCAGCAGTGACTCTCCAAAATCGCCAGGGCCTAGACCTCCTTACTACTGAAAAAGGAGGACTCTGCACCTTCTTAGGGGAAGAGTGTTGTTTTTACACTAACCAGTCAGGAATAGTAAGAGATGTCCTTGGCGTTTACAGGAAAAGGCTTCTGAAATCAGACAATGCCTTTCAAACTCTTATACCAACCTTTGGAGTTGGGCAATATGGCTTCTCCCGTTTCTAGGTCCCATGACAGCCATCTTGCTATTACTCACCTTCAGGCCCGGTGTTTTTAACCTCCTTGTCAAATTTGTTTCCTCTAGGATCGAGGCCATCAAGCTACAGATGGTCTTACAAATGGAACCCCAAATGAGCTCAACTAATGGCTTCTACCAAGGACCCCTGGATTGACCTGCTGGCCCTTTGATTGGCCTAAAGAGTTCCCCTCTGGAGGACACTACAACTGCAGGGCCCCTTCTTCACCCCTGTCCAGCAGGAAGTAGCTAGAGTGGTCACTGCCAAATTCCCAACAGCAGTTGGGGTGTCCTGTTTAGAGGGGGGATTGAGAGGTGAAGCCAGCTGGACCTCCTGGGTCGAGTGGGGACTTGGAGAACTTTTCTGTCTAGCTAGAGGATTGTAAATGCACCAATCAGCACTCTCTGTCTAGCTAAAGGATTGGAAATGGACCAATCAGCACTCTGTAAAAATGCACCAACCAGCACTCTGTGTCCAGCTAAAGGATTGTAAATGCACAAATCAGCACTCTGTAAAAACGTACCAATCAGCACTCTGTATCTAGCGAAAGGACTGTAAATGCACCAATCAGCACTCTGTAAAATGGACCAATCAGCACTTTGTAAAATGGACCAATCAGCAGGACGTGGGCAGAGCCAAATAAGGGAATAAAAGCTGGCCAGCAGAGCCAGCTGAGGCAACCTGCTCCGGTCCCCTTCCACGCTATGGAAGCTTTGTTCTTTTGCTCTTCACAATAAATCTTGCTGCTGCTCATTCTTTGGATCCACACCACCTTTAAGAGCTGTAACACTTGCTGCGAAGGTCCGTGGCTTCATTCTTGAAGTCAGCGAGACCACGAACCCACCAGAAGGAAGAAACTCCAGACACATCTGAAGGAAAAACTCCGTACACACCATCTTTAAGAGCTGTAACACTCACGGCTTCATTCTTGAAGTCAGCGAGACCAAGAACCCACCAGAAGGACCCAACTCCAGACACAATAGTAGACTGGATTTTTTTAAATGTTGTACGTATACACCATGGAATACTGTGTAACCATTAAAAAGAGTGAAATCATGTCCTTTAGAGGAATATGGGTGGAGCTGAAGGCCATAATGCTTAGCAAACCAATGCAGGAACACAAAACCCAAAAACATATGAACTCACTTACAAATGGGAGCTAATTGATGAGAACACATGGACACCTACAGAGGGCCAACATACCAGGAGCTATCAGAGGGTGGAGGCTGAGAGGAGGGAGTGGGTCAGGAAAAATAACTAATGGGTACTGGCCTTAATTCCTGGGTGATGAAATAGTCTGTACAACAAACCCCATGACATGAGTTTACCTATATTACAAACCTGCACATGCACCCCTGAACCCAAAATAAAAGTTAAAAGAAAACTCACCAAAAAATTGTGAAATAATCTGATCTTTCTACATAAAAAATATCAGTTCATTTCTTTTTATAAAAAGAAGGAAAGAAGGAAGGGAGTGAGGGACAGAGGGAGCGAGGGAGGGAGGGAAGGAAGGAAGAAAAGGAAGGAAGGAAGGAAGGAAAAGAAAGAGAGAGAGAGAGAGAAAGAAAGAAAGAAAAAGAAAGAAAGAAAGAAAGGAAAGAAAGGAAGAAAGAAAGAAAGGAAAGGAAGGAAGGAAGGAAGGAAGGAAGGAAGGAAGGAAGGAAGGAAGGAAGGAAGGAAGGAAGGAAGGAAGGAAGGAAGGAAGGAAGAAAGGAAAGAAAGAAAGAAAGAAAGAAAGAAAGAAAGAAAGAAAGAAAGAAAGAAAGAAAGAAAGAAAGAAAGAAAGAAAGAAAGAAAAGAAAAGAAAAGAAAAGAAAAGAAAGAAAGCTGAACAAATGTTTCTATCTCTAGCCAAACAGCTCTTGATGGGAAGGAACGTTTAGCAACTTGAGTAAGAAGTAACATAAATCAGAGGATTTTAATCATCTCCATTTACAGTCTTTCAAAAGTTATTCTGGCTGTTGGTTCTGAGTGATTCAAACCTGCCTTAGGCCCCATTGAATCCATGTATTCACCAGAAGGTCAACTCTTCCCTGGATTAACAGCTCAGCTGAGGACCAACACAGACTGGTTAGTTTAGGAAGAAAAAGAAAAGAAAAATGCAGGAGACCAACATTTCCTTCACCATGATATTGTTCTTTTTACTTTCCTTCCTCAATCTACAGAAGGATATTTGAATCCCCAAATTTCGAAGCTAAGAAAGCTCTGAGAGATCATCCTATATAGTTGTTTTTCAAAGAATTTGTAGCAAGAGAACACTTTTGTGAAATGAAATTTTATCCAAAACTTTACTGTAGAAAACAGGGGGATAAAATAATATTTTTCACATAAATGTACCACTTTAGTGTCAAGATATCTTTCTATGAAGACTGTCAAAAAGTTTGATTGAGGTTCTTTTAAAGAACCTAGCAAATTTTTCTGTGGATTTCTGCATAACCCTTTAGTTCTGCATTAATTTCTGCATCTAATTTTTTGATATCTTTATTGTTGTTGCACAGTTGAAAGAAGATCTTGATTTTCACAATATATTTAACAGTAATCTGTATCTTGATAAAAAAGAACCACACTGTAAAAAGAAATTAGTTACAAGTAAAGGATGGAAGAAGATATTTCCTGTTACGAATTGCATAAACTCAAAGTGTCAAATTAATATCTCACAAAACACATTTTATAGTGGAGATTATTACAAGGGACAAAGTGGGACATTACATAATAATCACACAGAGGTGCATTGATTCAGAAGACAGAAACACCATGGATATGTAGGCACCTTCAAAATACTTGAGGGAAAACTGATACATCACAAAGAAGAAATAAACACATGTGCATTAAGTAGAAGACTTCAACATTACTCCTAGCATTTGGTACAAAAAGTGTACAAAAAATCAGGATATATAAATGCAGAAGGCTTGAACAACACTATCAAACAACATGGCCTAATTGATATTCATAGAGCAACAGCAGAATGCACATTCTTCTCAAGTGCTCATGGAATGTTCACCAAGATAGACCATATTGTGGGCCAAAAACAAATCTCAACAAATTCAAAAGGAATGAAACGTTATAAAACATGTTCTATGTCCAAAAAGAATTGAAATGGAAATTGGTTGTAGAAAGATGTCTGCAATTCACGAAATATTGGAAATTAAACTTCACATTTGAGTAACTTAGAGATCAAAGAAGAAATTGCAGGAAAATATTTAAAATGAAAACACAACTTATCAAACTTTGCAAGATCAAACTAAAACACATAGGGAAATTTACACCCTTCAATACTTATGTCAGAAAGGAAGAAAAGTCTCAAATCAATTATCTAAGTTTCCACAGTAAGAAACTAGAAAAATAACATCAAATTATACCCAAAGCAAGAAGGAAAAATTTTAGGCCGGGCGTGATGGCTCACGCCTATAATCCCAGAACCCTGGGAGGCTGAGACAAACAGATCACCTGAGGTCTGGAGTTCGAGGCCAGCCTGGCCAACATGGTGAAACCCTGTCTCTACTAAAAATACAAAAATTAGATGGGCGTGCTGTTTCACGCCTATAATCCCAGCTACTCGGGAGGTTGATGCCAGAGAATTGCTTAAACCTGGGAGGTAGAGGCTGCAGTAAGCCAAGATGACGCCACTGCACTCCAGCCTGGACGACAGAGGGAGACTCAGTCACAAAAAAAAAAAAAAAAAAAGGAAAAAAAAAAGAAAGAAAAAGTTTAAAAGACATGAGGAAAAAGGAATTAAATAAAATTCATAAAATCTATAGAAAATACCAATGAAACCAGAAATCATTTCTTTGAGAAGACAAGTCAAATTAATAAACCCTTATCCAGACTGATGAGAGAGGCAGACACAGAGAATACAAATTATCAATATCAGTAAACCCAAAGGTTCATTAAGTCAATACAGTTCCTTCAAATATTAAATGTACAACAGGGAATATTACATGAAATGTTATCCAAAAACTTATATTGAGTGAAAAAATTATTTGAAGGGCACTAGCTAGCAAAACTCATTCTAAAAGATACATATGCAAACAATCTACAGATTGAAAGCAATCCCTTAAAAAAATGACAGGATGTTTCTCACGGAAATAGAAAAACCAATCATAAAATTCATATGGAACCACAAATGACCCAGAATGACCAAGCTAATCTAAACAAAAAGAAAAAATTAGGAGGAATCACATTACTTGACTTCAAATCATTCGACAGAGAGATAGTAACCAAAACAGCATTATACTGGGATTAAAACAGACATATAGACCCATTGAACAGAATAGAGAAACCAGAAACAAACCCACACACTTACAGTGAACATATTTTCCACAAAGGTGTCCAGAACAAACACAGGGGAAAGACAGTCTCATCAATAAGTGGTACTGGGAAACCTGGATATCCATATGCAGAAGAATGAATCTAGACCCCAATCTCTCACCATATACAAAAATCAAATCAGAATGGATTAAAGAAATCTAAGCTTTCAAACTATGAAACTACTACAATAAAATATTGAGGAAAATCTACAAGACACTTATATTGTAGATTTCCCTGGGCAAAAATTTCTTGAGCAATGCCCCACAAGCACAGGAATCCAAAGCAAACATGGGCAAATGAGATCACATCAAGTTAAAAAGCTTCTGCACAGCAGAGGATACAATCAACAAATTGAAGAGAAAACACACAGAACTGGACAAAATATTTGCAAAATACCTATCTTACAAGGGATTAATAACCAGAATATACAAGAAGCATGAACAATTCCATAGGAAAAAAGTCTATTATCTGATCAAGAAATGGCCAAAAGATTTAAGTGGATATTTGTCAAAGGCAGACATACAAATGGAAAACAGGCATATGAAAAGGTGCTCAGCATCACTGATCTTCAGAGAAATGCAAATCAGAACTACAATAAGGTATCATCTCACCCCAGTTAAAATGGCTTTTAACCAAAAGTCAGGCAATACCAAATGCCGGTGAGGATGTGGAGAAAAGGGAACCCTCATACACTGCCGGTGGGAATGTAACGTACAACCACTATGGAGAACAGTTTGGAGGTTTCTCAAAAAACTAAATAAAGCCACCATATGATCAAGCAACCCTATTGCTGGGTATATACCCCAAAGAAAGGAAATCAGTATATCAAAGAGATATCTGCACTCCCATGTCTATTGCAGCACTGTTCACAATGCTAAGATTTGGAAGCAACCTAAGTACCCAGCAAGAGAGGAATGAAGAAAATGTGGTACATACACACAGTGGAGCACTCTTCAGCCATAAAAAAGAATGAGAGTCACTCATTTGCAAAACCACGAATGGAACTGGAGATCATTAAGTGAAATAATCCAAAAACAGAAAGATAAACATCAAATGTTCTCATTTATTTGTGGGATGTAAAAATCAAAGCAATTCAACTCATGGACACAGAGAGTAGAAGGATGGTTACCAGAGGCTGGGAAGGGTAGTGGGGAGCTTGGGGGATGTGTGGATGGTTAAAGGGTACCAAAAACATAGTTAGAAAGAATGAATAAGGCATACTATTTGATAGAACAACCGGGTGACAATAGTCAATAAGAATTTAACTGTACAGAAGAATGATGCTGGCTACTGATCATGTGCCACTTCCTGGCCATGCGAAGTGAGTCCGGAGAGGGCCGTGAAAGGCAGGTTTGGGCTCCTCACTGAGGAGAGTGTGACATTGCGAAGTACACCTTGCCTTTGCCCAAACCTGCTCAGTTTGGTTTCCTCTCCACCCGCACCCAATGTCTTTCCAGAGTATCACGCCTCCTCCAGCCTAAAGATCCACCTGCTTTTGAAAGGAGCCGGGCACATTCCTCAGCCCCGGGCTCAAAACAAACAAGCCCAGTACAAACACATTCCATCCTCCCATCCCACCACATATCGCCATATATCTCTCAAACTTCCTGAGCCCAGTACAAACACCACCTGGAAAGTCTCCGATAAGGAGACAGCTGTTCAAAGTTTTACTGAAAGCGCGGGAACAAAAAGAATTCCTTTGTTCCCCTGTAACTTTCGGGCTATAAAAAAGCAAGCACTCGCATTGTTCGGGGCCCTCTTGTATGCTGTGGAATGGAGGGACCAGGTTCGAACTTGTAATAAAGATCCTTGCCGCTTGGCTTTGACTCTGGACTCTGGTGGTCTTCTTTGGGGAACAAACGGTCTGGGTATAACACTTTCCTAAGCTGCTATGGAACTGGCCTGAGGGCCCAGACACTGTCAATTGTGCTCCTGCCCTCTGCTCTCTTCAGCCACAGCCCAGGTTCAGCCACTTTCAGGAGAAGTCCGCTGCCTGGGCCCGCGCACAATTTCCGAGCTTTACAGGGATTGACATGGGCTCTGGTTTCCTGGAAAGGTCATCCTCACCATTACCTTTATCAAAGATGTGATCGTTGAGGCAGGAGGGAAGGTAATTATTGGTTTACCCAGGAGATGCTATGAGCAGAGGAGAAAACCCCAGTTCCCAGGTGTGTATCTATCTGGTGGGCCATTTTCACCAACCCATGTAAGTGGAGAGGCCTCCAAAGAGCTACATAAAGATGATTGATGTTTTATGCATTTTACACTTGAAATCATTGGCCTCATCTCAACTGAGAGCTAACTGCCCAGTGTCTCAAAGACACAGTATGCGACCTGATCCTTCAGGAACAGATGGTGTTCCAGGTTTGTGGGAGGGACTTTCAAAGTGTGGAGCACTTGGAGTGCCTTTGAAATCTTTCAGGCTTCATATATCTGCTTTAAATGGTAAGCTCATCCCCCACGGAAGTCAGGGAGGTACCTTTACTCACTGGGGTTGATCTGTCGAATTGTTCTGTCTAGACAATGAAAACTTTGGGGAGCACTTCTAGTTTCATGTAGCCTCTTAATAATTGATCTCCCTAAATTCCATATGTCCCCAGGGACGTTTCCTTTGATTCTGGGATGGTACCAGCTGTTATGCTTTTATGTCTATTCCATGAAAGCCTAGTAGCTAATCTACATGAAAATAACACCTTGTTCATGTAACATATTCCAACAGATTTCATTTGTGATTCCTGAATGTGGAAGACTATTTTTTTAAAAAATTAAAAAACATGGTCATGGAAATTAGACTCTGTTATTATTAGACATTTTTGTCTAAAAATGCTGAATCGCTAAGGAGGTGGACAAAATTGGGTTCTCACCTGAATTCGCATATATTCTATAGCAACATTTATTAACCATTGAGGATATTCTCTGAAAAGGCTTTAATCATTTCTAAACTGGTTTTTAATCCATGGTGGATCATTAGATTAATGTTGTCAGCCACAAACAGCATTTTAAAGAACGGAGATGAAATAAATTGCTAAATAGCGTTCACTGTATATAGAATATACAAATGCACTGCACATCCTCATGCACATACATATATTTACTTGCCTAGTCGACTATATATAAACTGTGTATTTCTCACACATTGTCATAAAAGAGTTTGAACATCACTACTTTAGCGGCTATCAGACAAAATGTTTACAGGCCATTTTTTTAGCCATCTGTGAAGATGATGGATTAAGACGTGCTCAGAATAAGTTCACTGTTGTCTATAGCTTTCTACATAATGCTTGAAATGGCACTCAGTGATGTTTAAATTAGTCAGTATTACTGTGGGCATTTGACCCTCAGCAAACTCACTTGTGAACTCATGAGCTGGTGAGAAGGAAGGCTGATGAGTTGTGGGGCTTTACTTCCTACCATGTCTTTCCGCAGCTGCAGGGTGTGTTCATGTGTGTGCTTCTGCACTCGTCTGATACTGCTTTGATAGGTTCCCTTTTATTTTCCCCTTTATTATTGACTGTGTCTTATGGTTCCTATTATGCACTTCATTCGCATCCAGTGACAGTGACACCTGGTATTCAGTGTTGATCCACTTTACACGAATTTTTAAAAAAATTTTCAAGCATGAATATTTTTTCTTACCAACTTTCCTTAAGTGCTGCGAGGAGAACAAAGCAATTAAATATTAGTAGTTGATATTAGATCTCACTGGGCTATAATCCTGCTAAATTGCTAATCATACTAACAGTTGCTACACCTGAGCTTTTATGTCTTTCCTAAAGATGCAGTGCTTCTTTAAGTTTAATTAATATGTAACTATTATATGTATTTATGGGGTACAATGTGATGTTTTGATATATGTATACAGTTTAAAAGATACTTCAGTTGTAAAAGGCACTGGTTAGAAGTGCAACACATTGTTTACTTCGGACTGGAGAAACTGTGGTTGTTAGTGTTTATTCTGCTATTCCATATTTTATAATTTTCTATAAAAACATCTACTTGTTTTTTAATCAGAAAAGAAATATTACTTTACATCAAGAAAATCAATATTAAATTCCCTTAGAATATACAATCACAAATCTTTGATAAAATAAGTTGCAGTGTGCTATCTTGAATACATTTCCTTGGCATATTTGTAAGGGTTCTATAGAGGGTCAGAACTAATAGGATATATATCATATAATATATATATATATGAGTTTATTATAAACTCACACGATCACGAGGTCCCACAATAGGCCATCTGCAAGCAGGGGAGCAAGGAAAGCCAGTCCAAGTCCCAAAACTGAAGAACTTGGAGTCTGATATTTGAGGGCAGGAAGGTTCCATCCCGGGAGAGAGAAGTAGGCTGGGAGACTAGGCCGGTCTAGCCTTTCACACTTTTCTGCCTGCTTTATATTTCTAGCCACACTGGCAACTGATTAGATGGTAGCCACCAAGATTTAGGGTGGGGTCTGCCTTTCCCAGCCCACTTACTCAAATGTTAATCTCCTTTTGCAACACCCTCACAGACACACCCAGGATCAACACTTTGCATCCTTCAATCCAATCAAGTTGACACTCAGTATTAACCATCACACTTGGTTATGTCAATTTTCCTTTTTAGGTATCATTTGGGGGGTGGAGGATAGAGAGGACCTTAGTTTCCATTTTTTCTTGGTTAAAATTAATGGAATGTTGATTTCCATGCAAGAAAGAAGGCCACAAAATTTGCTGTAATAGTATTTCCTGACATCAATACCATCTTTATCTTCATTTCTTTCATCACTATGGCAGAGGCAAAGAATCATGGTGCTCAGTCATCAGACAAGAAGCAAAAGTCCATCAATGTGAATGCCCAAGGATATTTCTGCTTCTCAGAGTAGCCATTTAGCAGTCTGTCATCTGTAAATTTGCCTTAGCCTCTTCCAAATATTTCCTTATCTATCATCATTTAGGGGTTCAGAAAGTGGCTATTTTCGTATTTGTTTTTGTCAAAAACATACTTAGGTTGGCTCCTTTACTAACTCCCAATCTTCTCCACTGTCATGACCCTGGAGCCAGTCCCTTTTCTGTGAAAGCAGCATCAATGACATTGATTCTTCCACTAATGGGTTCTCTGTGTTTAGCTATTACAAGATCTTGAAGGAACCAAAAGCCCATGGCACATGTCTTAGTGGGCACTGAGCAAAGAGATGAAAGCAGTTCTACCCTCTGTTTTTCTACCTCAGACCCACTGGATAACAAAATTAATGAAATTTCTAAATTCAAAATTGGAATGAAAATATTATAGAACTAGCAGTGGCTAAATTATGTAACTCCAAGCAGTTAACAATTAAGAGAAACTTTGTCCCTCAAAGAGTGAAAATTACCTTCTTCACGTTGATTTCTTTTCAGAATGTTTTCTGAACTGAAAATGTAACAAATTCATAAAGGCCAAACACAGGCAAATTGTCTATTTTTTTAATTTTTAATTTTTGTGAGTACATAGCAGGTTTATATATTTATGGGGTATATGAGATATTTTGACACAGGCATACAATGCATAATAATCACATCATGGCAAATGAGGAATCCATCCCCTCATGGACTTTAATTTTTAATCCGAATTGTTAATTCTGCCTTTAGGTTTTTTATCATATTTTGTAGCATCCATCTTTTTTTGTTGTTCTTGTTGTTGTTGTTTGTTTGTTTGTTTGTTTTTTTGACAGAGTCTCTCCTGCCTCAGCTCTCTTTTTTTTTTAGACGGAGTCTCACTCTGTCACCCAGGCTGGAGTGCAGTGGCAAGATCTCGGCTCACTGCAAGCTCAGCGATTCTCCTGCCTCAGTCTCCCAAGTAGCTGGGACTACAGGAGCCTGCCACCATGCCCGGCTAATTTTTTGTATTTTTAGTAGAGACGGGGTTTCACCATGTTAGCCAGAATGGTCTCGATCTCCTGACCTCGTGATCCACCCTCCTCGGCCTCCCAAAGTGCTGGGATTATAGGTGTGAGCCACCGCACCCGGCTCCTGCCTCAGCTTTCTGAACAGCTAAGATTACAGATGCCTGCTACCACGCCTGGCTATTTTTTCCATTTTTAGTAGAGACGAGATTTCACTGTGTTGGCCAAGCTGATCTCAAACTCCTGACCTCAAGTGTTCTTCCCACCTCAGCCTCCCAAAGTGCTGGGATTACAGGTGTGAGCCACTGTGCCTGGCCAGCATCCATATTTTCAATGACTATTTTAGTCTTAAAAAGAATGAGTTTCCCTGAACACTATTCCTTTGAAAAAAAAATGACAAAATTAAATTGAATTATGCAATTTTAAAAATTACAATGATAAATTTACATGTCTCTCTGGGCTGGGTTTGATGGTTCACACTTTTTTTTTTTTAATTGTTTACACTTGTAATCCCAGTCCTGTGGAAGGTCAAGGTGGGAGGATCACTTGTGCCCAGGAGCTCAAGGCTGCAGTGAGGTAGCAACACACCACTGCAGTCCAACCTTGGCAACAAAGCCAGACGCTGTTCCAAAACCAAACTAACAAAAGCATTAATTAATTTATGTGTGTCCTTAACCAAATTGTAAACTCCTTGAGGGAAAAGGCTATTGAACATCCTTTTACCTCCCCATAACTTCTAATACCTAAACCTATAATGATGGATCAATGCTCCAAAGGAAAGAATATAGAGCAAAGCCAAGGAATACATGAAAACTGACAGACAGAAGCGAGGACAACAAAATCGAGGAATATAAATCCAGAAAGAGAACTGAAGTTTTATGGCATGACCAAAATAGACACCTGGCCCAGTGGAACAGAGAAGAGAGCCGAGAAATAAATCCATGCACTTACAGTCAATTTATTTTTGACAAAGGTGCCAAGAACACACAGTGAGGGAAGGGCATCCTTCAGTAAATGGTATTTGGAAAACGGTATATCCACATGCAGAGGACTGAAATTCCATCCTCATCTCTCACCATATACAAAAGTCAACTTAAAATGAATTAACATATTATAATGTAAGACCCGAATCTATGAAACTACTAGAAGAAAACATAGGGAGAGAGCTCCATGACATTGATCTGGGCAATGATTTTTTTGGATACAATCCCCAAAGCACAGGGAACAAAAGCAAAAGTAAAGAAATGAGATTATCTCAAACTCAGAAGCTTCTGCAGAGCAAAAGAAACAATCAACAGTGTGCAAAGATAACCTATGGAATGAAAGAATATATTTGCAAACCATACATCTGAGAAGGGGTGAAAATCCAAAATACATAAGGACCTCAACAGTAAGAAAACAAATAACCTAATTAAAAACTGAGCAAAAAGCCCAGCACAGTGGCTCACACCTGTACTCCCAGCACTTTGGGAGGCCAGGTGGAAGGATCACTGGAGCCCAGGAGTATGAGACCAGTCCAGGCAACATAGTGAGACCCTGATTCTACTGAAAATAAAAATAAAAATAAATTAGCTGAGGTAGCAAGGCAGCCATGGGAACCGAGCATGTGTGGAAAAAGTGACCATCACAAGAGGAGGTAACAAGGAAACAACTTAAAATGTAACAAACTCATAAAGGCCACACTCAGGCAATTGGGAGAGCTGGAATCCCTGGAAGTCTCAGACAGAAGTAGAATCCATGTTCACTTGCCAGCTTTTTCCTGCACACCTCTATCTGGCATTCATGGGGTAGATTGGAGGAATCCATGGAGGCATGGGGGTACCCTCAGTGGGTGAAACCCTGATTGCTTCTAAAACCTTGTTGTTTTTTTTTTAAAAATAATTTTTACTGTGTATATTTGAGGTTTACAACATGATGCTATGGGGTACATAAAGATAGTAATGTGGTTACTGTAGTGAAGCAAATTAACCTATCTCACAGGGACTTTTTTGTGACAAGAACAGCTAAAATACACTTATTTAACCAAAGTGCCAAATATCACACATTAACAGCAATCCTCATATTGTACCTTAGATTTCTAGACCTGTTCATCCTACATATCTGCTACTTTGTATCCTTGGACCTTCATCTCCCCATTTCCTCCTCCACCCTCCCCTGTCCCTGATCACCACCAATTTACTCTCTATCTCCCTATATTCTACCTTTTTCTTTCTCTTTCTCACTCCCCTCCCCTCCCCCGCTTCCCTTTCCTCCCCTTCCATCTTTTGTTTTCTTTCTTTTTCTTTCTTCCTTTCTCTCTCCCTCTTTCTCTTTCTTTCTTTCAGCTTTCTTTCCCTCTCTTTCTCTTTCTTTCTTCCACCCCTCTTTTTTTCTGATTCCACACATAAGTGAGATCATGCAATACTTTTCCTTCTGTATCTAGTTTATTTCACTTAGCATAATATCCTCCACATCCATCCATATTGTGGAAAATGAAAGGATCTCCTTACTATTTACCGCTGAGTAATATTCTCTTGTATAAATACACCAAAAAAACCTTCTCTTACAGAAGCAATGTCACCAGTCATTGGAAGAGGGACAGGAAATTCTCTCAACATAAGTCCCTAGTGAAAGTCTAAGGAGGAATGGAAGCAAAGATGTTTGAGCCTGGAGATGGAGCAGGAAATCTAGTTCATCCCACTAACCCATACTAATATAAAACAGAAGTCTACTGTTCAGGGGGAAGGAACAAAAAACTCCCACACAAGATCCCCCAGTGAAACAGGGAAGAATTTGGCCAACACAAAGGGAGGCTCACAGGAATGCTGAGAAAGTCCTGCTCCTGAGGGTTAAGCACAAAGGACTTGCCTAAGACTGAGGTTGAGCAGGAAAACTGAGAACCGCCCCCTGGCTCCAACAAGAGCAGCAGCAATCACCCCCTGGGGGAGAGTCTATTGTGGCCCAGCTGTGTATGCCATGCTGAGTGCCACATCAGGAGTAGGGTTATAAGCGGTGGAAGGTATCCAAGTTACCAGCAGCAAATCCATGTGGATAGGCAGCAACCTCAAATCTTGCCTCCTCAGGCAGAAGGAGAGACCGAGGCAAGTTTCAGAGCAGGAGTGAAAGCTTATTAAAAAGCTTTAGCTCAGTAAGGACAAGAGGGAAACAAAAGAAAGGAAGGAAAGTACACTTGGAAGAGGGCCAACTGGGCAACTCGAGAGGCCAAGAACATGGCTTGACCGCTTGACTTGGAGTTTTCTACGTTGGCATACTTCCGGAATCTTGTGTTACTTCTCCCCACTCCTGAGATCTTATTGGGAAGCTGCTGATCAGTTTCAGGTGATTTCTATCTATTGGGAGTCTGCCTTTCCCTGGTGCTGGCTGTGACCAATTATTACTTTAGAGAAACAGTTAACAACTGCCTAACCATCACTTGATGGTTTCCCAATACTCCCGGTGTGTGCTGGGGAGAGAACACAATTGAAACCCAGCTCAGCTACTCACAAGATTGGCTCAAATACCAATGCTAATGTCCAGAAGAAGAGAAGGAAAAAAACAGACATGTTACATATAGAAAAACAAACTTAAGAAGGGAGGTAGACTTCTTATCAGAAGATATACAACCCAAGATTCTCTAATCAATTCTAGCATTTTCCAATAAATAAACATAAAACAAAAACTTTAAACAAGCAAGCAAATAAGCAGAAAGCTGACATTATTCATTGTCAGTAGATCTGCCCTACAAAATTTGTTGAAGAAGTTCTTCAAGCGAGGGAAAATTGTATCAGAAGGAAATTTGGAACAACAAAAAGGACTGAATGGAGCAGGAAGTGATAAAATTGTGGCTAAATGCAAATACTTTTCTTATATTTAATCTCTTTAAAAGATAATTGGCAGCTTATGGCACAAATAGTAACAATGTACTATGAGGTTTTTCACATGTGTAGAATTAAAATGTAAGACAATAAGAGTATAAAGAACAGAAGGAAGGAAAGGGAAATAAGGCATTGCACTGTACATGTAGTGTTGTAATATTATTTGAAGGCTTACTGTGACTTAAATAGATAGATAGATAGATAGAGATATATAGTAATTCTTAGAGCAATCCCTATAAAACAAAGGTATATAACTAAAAAGCCAACAGTGGAGATGAAAATGATATAGTAAAAAACGTTAAACTGGTCTAAAAGAAGGGAAGAAACAGGGAAAACAATAAAAAATAGATGTGATAAATAAAAATATATAGCACGTTGGAAGATTTAAGGTAAACTGCTTCCACATTAACTTGCTTACACTTGTCAATTAAAAGTCAGAGACTGGCCAGGCACAGTGGCTCATGTGTCTAATCCCAGCCCTTTAATCTCAGCACTTTGGGAAGCCAAGGCAGGAGGATCCCTTGAGGCCAGGAGTTCAAGACCATCCAGGGTAACATAGTGAGACCTTGTCTCTACAAATATAAAAAATACTAGGCAGGTGTGGTGATGCACACCTCTAGTTCCAGCTGCTCCTCTTGAGGTGGGAGGATCACATGAGACTGGGAGGTCGAGGTTGCAGTGAGCTATGATCACACCACCGCATTCCTGTCTGGGTGACAGAACAAGACCTTGTCTCACATGTTAAAAGTTAGAGATTGTAAGGCTGGATAAAAAAAAAAAACAGAACGAATTATATACTGTTAAAAACAAAAAGACCCCACAGTTTAAAAATAAATGAGTTAAAAGTAAAGGATGTTAAAATTAAGTTAAAAGTTAAAAGGTGCTCAATTAATACCTCATAAAGCACACTTTATAGTGGAGATTATTACAAAGGACAGAGTGGGGCATTATATAATATTTATAGAGAGGTGCATTGATTCAGAAGACAAAAACACCATGAGAATGTATGCACCTTCAAAATACGTTAGGGAAAAACCAATACATGAGAAAGAAGGAATAAACACACCTGTACTTACAGTAGACTTCAACATTCCTCCCAGCAATTGGTAGAAAAAGTGTACAACAAAATCAGGATATATATATATGCAGAAGGCTTGAACAACAGTATCAACCAACTTGGCCTAATTGATAATTATAGAACAACAGCAGAATATACATTCTTCACAAGTGCACATGGAATGTTCACCAAGATAGACAACATTGTGGGCCAAAAAACAAATCTCAACAAATTCTAAAGGAATGGAATCTTACAAAACATGTTTTTGTGACCACAAAAGAATTGAAATAGAAATTAGCTGTAGAAAGATATCTGGAATCCATGAAATATTGGAAATTACACAGCACTTTTAGGCAATGCAGGGATGAAAGAAGAAATTGCAGGGAAAATTTTAAAATGAAAACAACATATCAAAAAATGCAAGATGACACACTAAAGCAGTGCACAGAGGAAAATTTATAGCATTCAATACTTATATCAGAAAGGAAGAAATGTCTCAAGTCAATTACCTAAGTTTCCACATTAAGAAACTAGAAAAATAGTTGGCCGGACGCAGTGGCTCATGCCTGTAATCCCAGCACTTCGGGAGGCCAAGGTGGGCAGGTGACATGAAGTCACGAGTTTAAGACCAGCCTGGCCAACATGGCAAAACCCTATCTCTACTAAAAAGACAAAAATTAGCTGGGCATGCATGGTGGCTGAGGCAGGGGAATCACTCGAACCCAAGAGGTGGAGGTCGCAGTGAGCCGAGGTCGCACCACAGTCCAGCCTAGGTGACAGCGCCAGACTGTCTCAGAACAACAACAACCAAAGAAACCTAAATAAATAAATAAAAATAAGAAACTAGAAAAATAAAATCAAATTATATCCAAAGCAACAAGAAAGAAAAATTAATAAAGATATGAGGAGAAACAAATTAAATAGAAATGAGAAAATCTATAGAAAAAAACCAGCGAATCCAGAAGTCGCTGCTTTGGGAGGATCAGTCAAATTAATAAACCTTTATCCAGCCTGATGAGAGAGGTGGACAGAGAGAGAATACAAATTATAAATATCAGTAACACCACAGGGCACATCGATACAGATCCTCCAGATATTAAATGTGTGATAAGGAACATGGTGAAAAGCAGTATCCAAAAATTTATTTTTTAAACGGAATGGTAATGTTCCTTGAAGGACACTAGCTAACAAACCTCAGTCCCCCAAAATAAATAGATGACATATATAGAGCTTGTACCAATAAAAGAAATTGAATTCACTAAAACCAACAAAGAAATGAAACAAAATTTTTTTCTCAAATAAATTTCACATCTCTGGCGATTTCACTGGATAATTTTGCAAAACGTTTGTGGAAAAAATAATGTCCATTCTACACAAACTCTTAATGATAATTGAAAAGAGATCACGCTTTTCAAAGCATTTTACAAAGCCTGCATCAGCCTGATATCAAAACCAGACAAACATTATGAGAAAAAAACATCACAGACTAATATAACTCATGTTCATAATAGCATAGATTTATGTTTATGCTATAGTAATAGCAGTTCAAAACTAGGAATATATTAGAAATTTGCATCATAGCCAAATGAGATTTACCCCATGACTTGAATATATATGTGAGTTTAGCAAAATAATATGGTACACGATTAAGTATGCAAAAGTCAATGTGATTTTTATATATCAGCAACAAACAATTGAAAAATCAACAACACTTAATATAGCAGCAAAAACCCATGAAATATTTAGTGGTAAAATTTAACAAAATATGAGCAGGACCTGCACTCAGAAGCCTAAAAAACATTACTGTGAAATAGTAAAGCAGGCTGAAATCAATGGAGAAGTATACTGCATTAACGGATTGCAAAACTCAAGATTGTGAATATGTCAGTTTCTCCCTCCCAAATGAACTATACATTCAGTGTAAACACAATCAAAATCCATGCAGCCTTTTGTTTCTATAAATTGACAAGCTGACCTCAAAATTTATATGGAAAAGCAAAGGGACTGGAATAGTCTAACAATTTGATAAAGAACAAAGAATATTGGAGGACTCATTACCTGTTTTCAAGGCATATTTCATAACTGTGGTAATCAGGACAGTGTGATATTGGCATAAGAAAACAAATAAGGGGCCAAAGCTAGACCTATACAGTCAAGTTAAGTGGATTTTTTCCATAGGTGCCAAGATAATTTAGTGGGAAAAGATGTTGTATTCAGAGAATGATGGTGGAACAATTGAACATTGACACACAAGCAATGAACCTCACCCTTTATCTCACACCATCTACAAAAGTTAACTCAAAATGCATCATAGAACTTAATGTAAAAGCTAATGTTATCACACTTCTAGAAGAAAACTCAAAATGCATCATAGAACTTAATGTAAAAGCTAATATTATCACACTTCTAGAAGAAAACTCAAAATGCATCATAGAACTTAATGTAAAAGCTAATGTTATCACACTTCTAGAAGAAAATGTAGGAGAATCTATGGCATCATGTAAAACGAAGACAGGCTATAAAAACAGAAATTACAAAATAGAAAATTCATAATCTTTTAAATATTTACATACTTATGTGCTATCCTTATCCAGTCACTAGATACTTTTCCAAGCATTATACAAATCACATGAAGAGGTCATTAGTGTTTCGATTTCCTAGATAAATTTCCATTCAAATTTTTCGCACAACCTAATGATGATGAAACTCCAGCATTACAATTAGGCTCCATAACACCCTGTAAGGAGAGCTGAATATTCATTATGCTCATAAAAATATGACCTCCTCCTGCCCCACAGACTCAGTCCTTGAGTCCCTGAAGAAATGAAGTGATAATCAAAAGATCATCGAAGGGGTCAAAGGTAGTCGTGACATTGTATCTCCGGAACATGCTCCAGGGAAATGTGGGAACAGCAACAATATTAACAGCAAAACAGTAACAGCTAGAATTGATTGGAAACTGACATATGTCAGGGACTGTCCTGACAACTGGGCATGTCTTCACACAGTCATTGCTCTAACTGTCCCAAGAATGCTCCATTATGCCTGGATGTTTTTAAAATGTTTTGTCGAGACGTGGGGTCCCTATGTTCCCCAAGGCGCTGGCGTGAGCCACCATGCCTATCCCTGAACCACTTTCTTATCACAAAAAGTACAGCAAGACAGAGGAGGAAGGTGCCTGTAATCCCTTCTGGGGAACATTATGTCCTCCTGCTTGGTGCCATGTTATTTCCTTTGTACCGACCTCAATATTCCTACTCTTTTGACGTAAATAAGAAGTTTGACGATAGTTTTTTTCAATCCTAAACTCGTGGTTTGTAGCCAGAATATAATCGCCTACTTTGGGACATATTGGACGTTTCTGAGTACAGCTGTGGTTGTTGGAATGATTGGTAGGGGCTACTGGCATTTGAGGACTGAGTATTACAGGGATGCAAACATCTTTTTCAAGAGCATTCAATAAACTGGATTTTCCATACATGTCACTTCCCTGTAAACTGAGGGAGGCTGGTATGTTGCTACATCTGGGAAGTTATGAAAGACTTATTGACTGCTTTGGAAAATCACATCACTGCAGACCATTCCATTCTTGGATCCCAGTCTGACACAACATTCCAGTATCAGTTTTCTCTGTAGCTCTGTGTGCCTGGGGAAAAAAATGAGGGGAATCCAACTTACCTAGCAACAGGATCTTTTCCGGGATAAGCTTCACCGCACACCTCAGCTGGCCCCAAAGCACTTGTTGCTGTTTCAGATGGGGTCTGTCGCTCAGTCTGGGGTGCAGTGGAGAAACCATGACTCACTGCAGCCTTAACCTCCCAGGCTCAAGTGATCCTTCCATCTCAGCCTCCCAAGTAGCTGGGACAACGTGCAGGTTCCACCATCCCTGGCCAATTTTTTTTTTTTTTTTTTTTGGTAGAGGTGGGGTGTCCTTATGCTGTCCAGGCTGATCTCAAACTCCTAGGTTCAAGCAATACTCACGCCTCGACCTCCCAAAGTGCTGGGATTAGAGCCATGAACCACCCCACCTATCACCAAACTACTTTCTTATCACAGAAAGCAGGACAGAGGAAGAAGGTCCCTGCAAGCCCTCCTGGGGAAAATTGTGTTCTTCTCCCTGCTACCCTGCTATTTCCTCTGTACCAACGGCAACATTCCTATTCTTTGGATGTCAGTAAGAAGTTTGAGGATACTTCTTTTCAATCCTAAACTTGGGGTTTATAGCCAGAATATCTTTGCCCACTTTGGGTCATTTTGGAAATTTTTGAGGGCAGCTGCAGTTGTTGGAATGAGTGGTAGGGGCTACTGGCATTTGGGTACTGAGTGTTACAGGGAAGCAAGTGTCTTTTTCTAGAGTCTTCAATAAACTCGATTTTCCATACATGTAACTCCCCGTAAACTGAGGAAGACCTGTATGTTAGTCCATCTGGGAATGTATAAAGACTTATTTTATGGCTGCATAGTATTTCATGGTGTATATGTGCCACATTTTCTTAATCCAGTCTATCATTGATGGACATTTGGGTTGGTTCCAAGTCTTTGCTATTGTGATTAGTGCCACAATAAACATATGTGTGCATGTGTCTTTATAGTAGCATGATTTGTAATCCTTTGGGTATATACCCAGTAATGGGATCACTGGGTCAAATGGTATTTCTAGTTCTAGATCCTTGAGGAATCGCCACACTGTCTTCCACAATGGTTGAACTAGTTTATACTCCCACCAACAGTGTAAAAGCATTCCTATTTCTCCACATCCTCTCCAGCATCTGTTGTTTCCTGATTTTTTAATTATCGCCATTCTAACTGGTGTGAGATGGTATCTCATTGTGGTTTTGATTTGCATTTCTTTGATGGCCAGTGATAATGAGCATTTTTTCATGTGTCTGTTGGCTGCATAAATGTCTTCTTTTGAAAAGCGTCTGTTCATATCCTTTGCCCACTTTTTGATGGGGTCGTTTGTTTTTTGCTTTTAAATTTAAGTTCTTTGTAGATTCTGGATATTAGCCCTTTGTCGGATGGGTAGATTGCAAAAATTTTCTCCCATTCTGTAGGTTGCCTGTTCACTCTGATGATAGTTTCTTTTGCTCTGCAGAAGCTCTTTAGTTTAATTAGATCCCATTTGTCAATTTTGGCTTTTGTTGTCATTGCTTTTGGTGTTTTAGTTATGAAGTCTTTGCCCATGCCTAGGTCCTGAATTGTATTGCCTAGGTTTTCTTCCAGGGTTTTTATGGTTTTAGGTCTTACATTTAAGTCTTTAATCCATCGTGAGTTAATTTTTGTATAACGTGTAAGGAAGGGATCCAGTTATAGCTTTTTACATACGGCTAGCCAGTTTTCCCAGGACCATTTATTAAATAGGGATTCCTTTCCCCATTTCTTGTTTTTGTCAGGCTTGTCAAAGATCAGATGGTTGTAGATGTGTGGGGTTGTTTCTAAGGCCTCTGTTCTGTTCCATTGGTCTATATCTCTGTTTTGGTACCAGTACGATGGTGTTTTGGTTACTGTAGCCTTGTAGTATAGTTTGAAGTCAGGTAGCGTGATGCCTCCAGCTTTGTTCTTTTGGCTTAGGATTGTCTTGGCTATGCGGGCTGTTTTTTGGTTCCACATTTTGGGTCCGGTTTGGGGGTGCGGGGCTGGGGGAGGGATAGTGTTAGGAGACATACCTAATGTAAAAGACGAGTTGATGGCTGCAGCAAACCAACATGGAACATGTATACCTATGTAACAAACCTGCACCTTGTGCACGTGCACCCTAGAACTTAAGGTATATATTTAAAAAAAGACCTATTGACTGTTTCAGAAATCACATCACTGCAGTGCATTCCACTCTTGGATGGCACTCCAATACAACATTCCAGTATCAGTTTGCTTTTCATGTGTGCATTCCTGGGGAAAATAGAATAAGGGGAATGCAACTTACCTATGAATCTGATAACTTCCAGGATAAGCTGTTAGTTGATGGGGAACCTTAAGTGGGACATGTTGGTAGTGTGATCTCTCATGAGTTGGTGAACATACTGCCTATACCCATTGCTGTTACTACTGTTGCAGATGTATCACCCTCACCAGGCTCCCAGGTCCTTCCTGGAAGAATGGAAACATACCCAGTAGGTATCTGTGTCCTCAGGATGGAACAAAGGACCTCACAGGCAGATGGAGGGCAGGGAACACCTGTGGAATTGTAGTGATCTCTATATGGTTGGATGACCAAACCCAAAGTCACAGTGATGAGCCACATGGATGTCCCTGTGCAGAGGGTGGGAGGGGAACACCACAGGCGTCTGCCTTAGGAGCCCTGCAGCAGAGTGAGACCAACCTGCAGTACTGATCTCAGTGATGCCCTTCAAGGGTCCCAAATGTAACCAGCCTATTGGTTGGGGTTCCTCGGTGTGTGTGTGCATGCACATGTGTGTGTGTGGGTGGGTGGAGAGAGAAAGAGAGAGAGACTGAGTCTGAAGACCTAGCCCATGGAAGTGTTGCAACTGGCAAGTCCAAATCTCACAGAGCAGGATGTCAGGCTGGAGACCCATGGCAGAGGTGATAGGAGAGCTCAAATCTTTGGGTGCGCACCTCAGTGCACATGTTCACCAGGCATCTTCTACTCTACCTCTTCATCCACGTGGTGAATGCCTCCGAGCTGTGAGGTCAAGTTCCTAAGGTCTGGATTCTTTCTCTCCTACTGAGACACAGCAGGTAGATCCACAGGCCAATCCAACTGGGAGTTGAAGTGTGAGTGAGGGTGAGAAGGAGCCAGTGGGCTTCTGGAGAGTCGTCGGTGGGAGGGAGACTCAGAGGGGAAGGGCCTCGAGGTCTTCATCCTTTACATGTGGCACTGCAGCCATGGGCCTTCTTTTCTGTCGGGGCCACAACTAAGGAGAAAGGAGGGCCTTGACGTGGAGGGGATTGGGGTACGATGGGGTGCGTGCTGGGGGTGCTGTTGAAGGTATCTGAGTCCCAGAAATGCCTCAAACCCCCGACAGAGGACAGATTGTAGACTCCCCAGCGGGGACCCAGGCATGGACAGCGTGGGCAGTAAGGAAGGGGCCTGGGAACTGGGAATGCTGCGGGTTGGTGACCTCAGCCCCGAAGTCTGTAGAGTGCCAGGAACAGGTGTCCAGTGAGGAGCACCCAGTGCTGTGTTGCAACTTCCCAACTCCACCATGGAGGTTCGAATGGATGGGACTCTGTGGTCGAGCAAAACTTCATTTTAGGGAGGAACTGGGCCCAGGAAATGGGTGTGTGACAAGCACTGTGGTCACTCCCAGTTTAATTCTCTAGCTCTATTTTCCTAAACGTCTCCATGATGGAGATTCCAGTTGTGAAACCAAACCACATCAGGGATATCCAGTGTCTCTTACCAGGAGCCTTAAGACATTACTTTGCTAGCTTGATTACCTTAAGTGACTGTGCAAGCATTCTATTCAGAAGACACACAAACTTATACTTGCCCTGGGACTTACCTTCAAAGTATTTCCAAACTTCAAAAAAGTGACAAGTTAACATTTGGCCATGGCAGTGCTCGAATGGAGCTATCCTCTCAAGTGCCATTTCCCAATCACAGTATTCTGTATTCTCTTTGCAGAGAGAAATATAATTTGGCGAGGAAGATCAACATGTAGGCCTAGACCAAGACGAAGTTTACAACATCCTGAGCTGATCGGGAGTATGTGTGAGTGCTTTAACATTCGTTGTTTTCTATTAGCAGAATGTTTTGTGTGTGATAGTGTTGTTGAACTAGTATACATACACTGTTAAAGGTCTTCTGAGCTGATAAAAAATGATCATGGCATCTCATGAAGGAAAGACTGATCCAAGAGGATTACGTGTTGTGTGTGTGTGTGTGTGTGTGTGTTGTGTGTGTGCGTGTGTGTGGGTGGGTGTTTTGGAGATGGAGTCTTGCTCTGTCACCCAGGCTTGGCTCACTGCAACCTCCGTCTCCTGGGCTGAAGCAATTCTCCTGCCTGAGCCTCCCGAGTAGCTGGGACTACAGGTGCACGCTGCCACGCCCAGCTGATTTTTGTATTTTAGTAGAGACGGGGTTTCACCGTGTTGCCCAGGCTGTTCTTGAACCCCTGAGCTCAAGCAATCCACCTGCCTCGGCCTCCCAAAGTGCTGGGATTACAGGCCTGAGCCACTGCGCCCAGCCTACGTTCTGGTTTTGCCTGGATGGATGACCTTGTGTTCCCCAGATTTTGCCCATGACTTCCTCCGTATGCTTATTCATAACAGATTGCACACATCCATCCCAACATAGATTAAACCACCTTCCAAAGCCCTTGAGGGTAACTCCGTCTTAGAGTAACCTCTCTGTGGGAAGAATAACTTGATGAATAATAAGTATATGAATAGTGTTGGAGAAATGTCTTTAGACTTACTTATGATCAGAAATATCTATGTATTCTGTTTATTTGCATTGTTGACATGTATTGATAACAATTTTTTTTTTTCCCGAGACAGAATCTTGCTCTGTCGCCCAGGCTGGAGTGCAGTGGTGTGATCTCGGCTCACTTGCAACCTCTGCCTCCGGGGTTCAAGCGATTCTCCTGCCTCAGCCTCCCAAGTAGCTGGGATTACAGGCATGCGCCACCATGCCTGGCTAATTTTTGTATTCTTAGTAGAGACAGGGTTTCAGCGTGTTGGCTAGGCTGGTCTCGAACTCTTGACCTCGTGATCTGCTCGCCTTGGCTTCCCAAAGTGCTGAGCGTGAGCCACTGCGCCCAGCCAAAACTTTTTATTTGTACACACACAACCACGGTCCCAGGAGCCCAGTGATGAGGAGCCTCAACAAGAGGAACCACCAACTGAAAGTCGGGATCCCACACCTGGTCAGAAGAGAGAAGATCAGGGTGCAGCTGATATTCGAGGTGCTGGGAAGGGAAAGAAAGAATGTCTATGCGGGGAGGAAGCCTATGTGTGCATCATGCATTATGCCGTGACCAGTAACAGGAGGAAAGAAAACATTAGGAAAGGATCGCAAACATTTGCTGAAAGTTGGCTGGAAAATTGAAGAGTATAGTTTACAGCTTCATGCAGTCCCTGGATATAATGAATCTTCTCTTACCTTTGAAATATATTTTGTACGCTTGAAAATACAGTCCTTGCTAAATCAGATGAAGCAGTTTAACTTTATGCATAAATATGCAGTATTTCACTAGTTTAATTTGTTCTTCTTAGAATGTTGCTGTATGATCTTCTAAGGCATTGTGTCAATGGTGCTGTAAGCACCCTTTAACAGCATGTGGAGTGCCAAGTCATCCTACCTTATAACACCCTGAATAAAGCCCATTTGCATAAGGATGTTAGCCTCATTTTATTAATAAGAAAACCGAGGCTCTGAAATGGAGGTTTACCAAGAACCCTTGTACTCATGGAGACAGAATTCATATTTTGTCCCAAGGTTTGTGTTATCCATGTTGTAATAAGAAAAGGTCAGTGGTTTTGCTTAAGATACTTATTATTTGAATGTGTGTGTACTCTAAGGTAGTTTAGTATTGGCTCAGGACAAAACACAGTTCAACGAAGCAGAATAGAAACTCCAGAAAAGAGCTCAATAAATGACAGCCACTCTTTGAGTGGTATCCTTTGATCGGTAATTTTTCAGGATGTTTGGTAAAAGGTGGATAACTCAGGACACTGGCATACAGGTAGCTATATTAGCATGATTTCGAAGGGGCTTTTAAAAGTTGTCGAAGCACTTTCATCATTAGAAAACTAAAAGTACCATAAGTTTATCCTGAATCAGAAGTTGTTTACTCACTAGATAGTACTTTTGCGTTCAACACTGGCAGAATTTGGGCCATGGAGTATTTTAGCAATTCGCTGTTAAGAGGTTTCCGGAATATGACTGTCAACAGTGACCACTAATTTCTTTGCACTCAACTTCCTGTACCCTCACTGGAAGACAGTGATTTTCCTGTTATTTTTGGTACATTATTCTAAATGTGATTCATTTACGTAAAGTTACATACAGGGCCCTTAGACCCAAGCATAATGTTAATTTATCTAAATAATTTTCAAGTCACCTCAACAAGGGATGGGTGTCACAACTGTAAGATTTCTCCTAGGCAGGCCAATACATTGATCTAATCCTTCAGAAAATTACATTTCATTTATGATTAAAATTCTATCCATGTGGCAGACTCCAGATTTCTTAGATAGTCGATATTCACTATTCATAATACACAATGGTAAAGTATGGGAAATGTAGGTGTGGTGTGATTTATCCTCAGATTGTCATTTAAGATAAGAATTCATAATACAGGAAAACAAAAGTGTGCCATCTTTACATCACATTTATTACCACACTGGTCTACAGGCTTTTATTTCATAACACTGAGGAAAAGAGCACTATCTTTTCCTTATTTGTCCTTCTTGTTTGCCTGTTTCAATCAAGAACCCCTGTATTTTTTAGTGCCTGACCTGGAAGCTGATCTCCAGGAGCTGTCTCAGTCAAAGACTGGGGATGAATGCGGAGATGGTCCTGATGTTCAGGGGACAATTCTGCCAAAAGCAGAGCAATTTAAAATGCCAGAAGGAGGTATGCTATCCATTAAGATGCAAAATTACGTGCTTTCTGTTTTTCACAATATTATACTTTTGGTAATAAAAAGAGAGAACGTTACTGCCCCTTTAAAAACACAATTCAAATGCAGGCCTTCTTTGAAAAGTTGTTCAGACCCCAAATGCCTGACCAGAAGACCTAAACACTATCAGATACAGAAACAAATTGGGTCAAAGCCGTATTGAATCATCAAATATGAAAGCATCTTCTTACTTGTGACTATAACCAATAGCTAACTGTTTTCAGATTCTTTTCTAATCTCTGCTTTAAACAAATACATAATGCATTTGTAATACCACTTTGTGTGAAATATGCTGAGTACTGACGGAGGTTCTAGTACCAGATCTAACATAATTTGTGAGATTTCAGATGAATTCCAAAAATTCTACATCCATCTTTTTCTATTGAAAATAGTAAATGCAAATCAGATATATTAAAATCTGTTTCAAGATTGATTTCTGTATTTTCATGTTCTGTTGGATAGAATACAAAGATATGATTTGTTTTTCATAACAGTTTCACTCCAGTTATAATATCTGAGTTGAGATTTCATGGTTCCTAAGAGAATGAGTGGGCAACCTGCTTGATGTTTGTTTTCCCGTATGGAGACCTAAATGACTGTTCTTGGATTCTGTTAAATTCTGAATTCTCTGGTTCTTAAAGAATAATTGCATTTTAAATCCTTCCCGCAGTGAACCCTTGAACGACTGAATAATAAAATGGCAAGAGACAGACAGGTTTCTGTTACCAATGAAGTAGGCAGCATGCATGTAGGTCAGTGATGCTCAAGGTGGGTGTAAGATGCCTGTGCTAAGCATGCCCCCTGCCCTTCTGTCAGTCTTCATGAGCTGCTGTGTGTAATTAGATTGAAGACACATATGATAGAATCCCCTCTAGCCATATCATAGGTTACATATTACAGGTTTCTGCCTTGAGACATCAGATGATGCGATTTAAAGTTCAAAGACTGTAACGTCCTCATTCGTGAGTAGTCGACATAAGTATCTTTTACACGTATTTTCCAAATTGCTGACTGTTAATTAGAAGAGCTTCTGAATTTCAAGGGAGCACTCCATATTTAGGGAAGAAATTACCTAAATGTTTGTACTCTACACTGCTGAACCATTCCATTAGACCATTTACATTCAAAGACAGTTTTCTTTGGAAGGCCGAGGCGGGCAGATCACGAGGTCAGGAGATTGAGACCATCCTGGCTAACACGGTGAAATCCCATCTCTACTAAACAAAATACAAAAAATTAGCCGGACGTGGTGGCGGGCGCCTGTAGTCCCAGCTACTCGGGAGGCTGAGACAGGAGAATGGCGTGAACCCGGGAGGCGGAGCTTGCAGTGAGCCGAGACCAGGCCACTGCACTCCAGCCTGGGCGACAGAGCGAGACTCTGTCTCAAAAAACAAAACAAAAACAAACAAACAAACAAAAAGACCTTTTTCAGTCTGTTTCCAGGAGCCTACTGAAGAAGCCTCAACTGTATTCTTAGGAAGATTATAGTCTTAAATGCATAGAAAACACATTACATGATAAAGGAGAAGAATAAAAAATAATAAAAGAACAATAGAATAAACCTAAGGGAAAAGGAAAGAGGAAATGAATAAAAGACAGATACGAATCATTAGTAAAAGGAAAACGAATCCAAAAGTAACAAATTTAAAAGATCTTTTGGGGGGGAAATAGTTATGAATAGAGTATCCAGTAGTTTACACACTCGGAGAAAATGGAAAAAGGTCAACATGGAACATGAACAAGACACAGATATTGAATATAGGTTATAATTGAAAGTGAATACTCTAATATTTTCAGTGTATGGAAGAAATGGTTGATATGCTAGGCATATATACATTATTTAATATATCCCTATAATATGTGAATACCTAAACATCACAAAGACTGGAAGAACTTCTGAAATTTGCTAGTTGTCCCTCAAAAACACTTACTTTTAGAAACAAATAGTTGGCTTCTCCAGATGTCTTACTGTCCTTTCCATTTTCCTTTCCTATCCCTCTATTTCCGTTTCTTGTTTTGTTTTGTTTTGTTTTGTTTTTTGGCAACACTGTTCATGATATATAACGGTTTCACGTTTTGACATCAGAAATGATAGTGATAGCTTAAAACTAGTGTGACCATATAATTAATTACACAAACGGGAATACTTTCAAGTGTAAGAAGGCAGTATTCATATTGACATTAGCACTTTAGGTGAAAATTGGGGGAAAATGATTACGGTACCTTAAAAACCACAGAAGGGTAAACTAGCCCAAAGAAACATTTTTGCACTTCAGATACAACAGATAAAAAACAAATGCAATAAAATGTTTTCCTAAAAGATAGTTTTCAGACTATTTCCAGGAGTCTATTGGACATCCAGAATGTAGTTTCAAGCCAAAGCATGAAATTAAACATTTTTTTTTGTAAATTCCTTTTGTTTCTTAACATTTTTTTGTGTGTTGGTTATATTTTTAGTAAAAGTATACACAATGTTTGCTTTCTGCTTTGACCACTTTTTAATAGGTTCACCTGATTTAAATTGTTCTGACCTCTAACTCTCTTTTGGTTTCCTTGTAGCACTGGAAACCAGGATGTGTTTAAAAAGTATTGATAATGTATATGCTTGGAAATCTATCTTCAAAATCTCTACAGAGGCCTAACTGCATGTAAGCCAATGGGTGACTCATAGGCTTCTGGTTTTAGTCTACTGTATGCAACTAAAACACTGGTGTCCTTTGCATACCTTTAATGTCACCTAAATACAGTTCTGCTAGTAATGTTGTTCTTCTATTATAGGTGAAAGGCAACCACAGGTTTAAATGAATACAAGCTGAAAGAATGCAAACTGGTTTTGTATTAGACATTTGACTTAAAAATATCTCAGAGGACCTCACAGGCAGAAGGAGGGCGGGGAACACTTGTGAAATTGTAGTGATCGCTACATGGTTGGATGACCAAACCCTGAGTCACAGTGATGAGCCACGTGGATGTCCGTCTGCAGAGGGTGGGAGGGGAACGCCCCTGGCCTCTGCTTGAGGAGCCCTGCAGCAGAGTGACACCAACCTGCAGTACTGATCTCAGTTACGCCCTAAGGGTCCCAGACGTAAGAAGCCTATTGGTTAGGGTTCCTCGGTGTGTGTGTGTGTGTGTGTGTGTGTGTGTGTGTGTATGTGTGCACACGTGTGTGTGGGTGGGTGGAGAGAGAAAGAGAGAGAGAGAGACTGCGTTTGAAGACCTAGCCCATGGAAGTGTTGCGACTGGCAAGTCCAAATCTCACGGAGCAGGTTGTCAGGCTGGAGACCGGGGGAAGAGGTGATATGAAAGGTCAAATCCAAGGGCAGTGTGGAGGCAGAATTTCTTCATCTTGTGGAGGACCCCAGTCTTCTTCTCTGAAGGCCTTCAAGGAACTGGATGAGGCCCACCCACATTGGGGAGGGCAATTAGGTTTACCAAAAGTCTGCTGATTTAAATGCTAGTTTTCACGTAAAGAAAACCCTTCACGGAGACATCTACCCTGGTCAAAGTGAACATTTCTCATGCATCGTGGCGTAGCAAAGTTGACACATCAAATTTCCCATCACATTCATCTTATACGAATCCTATTAATGCTGAAGGTCTATCTGACAAAGGCAGGTGACTTTCTAACTAACATTCTGTATTAACCATTTTTATCCAACTCAAGCCAGCATTTCAGGCTCAGCACAACTATGGCCAGGAAGCTGAAGTTGATGTGCACGCCTTCCAGGGATGAGGCAGTGATGGGATATTCAGGGCACACAGGTAAGAACAATCCCAGAGGGCACAGGTGATACCCCTGGACTACAAGACTTTACCCTTGTTAGGACACCCCCAGCAGGACATACAGTCATCAGGCAGAAGCTGGCCAAGGCCTCCATTGTGCCATCCCACAAAGAAACCTTTCCCTCTAGGGTTCCCCGTTCAGTCTAAACAACTGGTTTGCATCTTTGGTTTAGGGGAACTGTCAGCAGGCAAGTCAGTTCAGGGTAGTCACTGACACAGGTTCCTCCTCTTCACAAGCATGGATGACATCCCTAAGGTGTTCTGTGCGAGATGTTCGGGAGCTGGGTCACCCCTGCTGTCCCATAGTCGCAGCTCGGTAAGGTGTGATCTTGGGTTCAGGATTCAGTGTGGTTTCAAAATTGGCCTTAGGGTATGACTGTGGGCTCCTCGCAGGCAGAGAGACCCACCATCTGTACTGTCACTGAGTTTCTCCAATTCAGTGTGGTACCCTGGGACTAGGGACACAGTGCTGACACAATGCTAATCTTGCTTTTGCTGAGTCTGCAAGTAAATCAACCACTTTGATTCATTTGGGCTCATTGTCTTCTTACCCGCCAAATTGATGAATATATGACAAGCCAAAATAACAACTGCACTGGTGATCCTTGTGGCCCCGTTAGCCACCATAGGGCTGCTTAGGGACTGCCTGAGCTCTTGACACACTGTGATATTGAGTTGTGTGGTGTTGACTGACTGGAATAGACTTATTCTTCATGGCATCACACACATCAAACAAGTTTTCAGCACATAGTACTGACATAGGGTTGGCCTTGTCGCACCTCGGTTATTTACAAATCGGCTTCAGAATCAATGCCGTGTCTGATGCCAGCTACACTGCTATTTAACTTACATATTTACATGAAATCACCTTCTGAAGTCAAATGCATTTAAAAAGGTAGACTGATATTCCTACTTGAAATTCCAAAGCAGTTATCACATACTAGAGATGTAGTTGTAAAGAAAAATGGAATGAAAATATTTGAAATTTTAAAGGGATTAAGGAAAGATAACCAGTAAATTTATCTGCAATGTAATGCCTGCATCTTGTTATTTCATTTATTCTTCATAGCAAGCATTTAGTGTAAATATTCTAATTTCACTTTAAAAATGGGGAAACTGTCCCACAGGATGTAAGTATCTTGCCCACCATCTCAAGGCCAGTGTGTAAGAGGCAGGATGGAATCCCATGGCTATGTCATGCCATCGCGTGTAAGGAGACAGTGTAGGTAGGATCCAAGTAATTTTGCTTCAGCAAGTTGCCCTAGTTGCTTTCCCCTTTCTTCCACCTAGGCCCTAGTTCTTTCATCCAGCTCGATAGCCCGGGGAATTCTCACATATTTTGTGGAAAATAGGATATCCTAACAAAGGATGCAGATAAAGAGATACGTAGGGGAAGGAATAGAAGGAAGAGGCAGGGGGCTTCCGTGGCCTCTACGGGCATGCCACTCTCCATGTGTTCAGCTAGGCAAGAAGCTCTCTGAACCCTGTCCTTTTGGGTTTTGATGGAGGTTTTCATCCTACAGGCATGACTGACTAAACTGTTGGCCCGCCATTGGTAATCAACTTAACCTTCAGCCCCTCTCCCTGTCCTGAACGTTGGGGATGTGGCCGAAAAGTCCCAACCCTCTAATCCGCCATCCTAGAGCCACCTAGGAGCTGCCAGCAAATGGTCAACTCACTAGCATACAAAAAGACATCACTATGTGGAGATTCCAAAACCTGTAGGAGTTGTATGACAGTAAGCAGGGTCCAGGACCAAATATATATATTCACAATATCACACATGTGCATACCAGCTCAATCAGAATGCAGAGTTGCAAAAATGATACTATATTTTATTCAGACAGAGTCGCATTCACCCAGGCTGGAGCTGCAGTGGCGTGAACATGACTACCTACATCCTCGACCTCCTTGGCTCAAGGGATCCTCCCACCTCAGCCTCCAGAGTAGCTGGGACTACACCTACATACATATGTGCATATATTCATGCATTCATTCATCTATTTTTGTAGAGAGGGGGTTTTGCCATGTTGCCCAAGCATGTCTTAATCTCCCAAGCTCAAGCAATCTTCCTGCCTCAGCATCCCAATGTGCTTGGATTACAGGAATGAGCCACTGCACCCGGCCAAAATGTTCAATACTGTCTAATATGTGAGAATAAATGAACAACAGGTGTGTGATACTTCTTTGGAGAAAACTGGAAAACTTTATTGAGATTTTTAAAAGTCAAATATCTCGGATAAATCCAGTTTGCATTCTTTCGGTTGTCTTTGTTTAAAGCTGTGGTTTCCCTTCCCCTGCGACAGAAACATAACAGGAGGGAACATTACCAGAAGAACTCTATTCAGATGAAGTTAAAGGTATGCAAAGGACACCAAAGGTTTAGTTTTATACAATGGACTAAAACCAGAATCCGAAGAGTCTCCCTGTGGCTAAGATTCAACTAGACCTCTGTAGAGACTTTGAGGATACACTTCTAAACATACACATTAGCAACATTTTTAAAACACACCCTGCTTTTTGTGCTAGAAGGAAACCAAAAGACAGTCTGAGGACAGATCACATTAAATCAAGTGAACCTATTAGAAGGGGCTTAAAGTAGATGACAAACAATGTGTAGAGTTTTACTGAAAATACAACCAGAACACAAAAAAAAAACTAAGAAACAGAAGGAATTTCTGAAAAAATTCCTCCAGAAAAAATGCATAATTTAATGTTTTGGCTTGACGGTATGGTCTGAATGTCCAATAGGTTCCTGCAGACAGTCTGAAAGCTATCTTCTGAGGAAACTGTTAATGTCACATTAGGAAATACATAAGTGAAATGAATAGAAAGGCCAGTATTGCATTTGTTTTTTCTCTATTGTGAAGAAGTGCTATGATATTGCTTTGAGCTAGTTTACCCTTCTTTGTTCTTTTTTAACATACACTAACCATTTGCATCCAGTTTTCACCTATAGTCCTCATGTCAATATGAATAATGACACTTTTTCCACTGGAAAGTATTCCCATTTGTATAATTAATTAAATGGTCATATAAGTTTTAACGTATCACGATCATGATTGATATTAAAATGTGAAAGAGTTATACATCATAACCAGTGTGGGGAAAAAAAAAAATGGAGAGGGAAATGAAAACAGAGAGTAAGACATCTGGAAAAGCTAAATATTTGCTTCTAAAAGTAACTGTTTTTGAGGGACAACTAGCAAATTTCACAAGTTCATGCACAGTCTTTGTGGTGTTCAGATATTTAGTTATTGCAGGGATATATTAAATAATGTAGGCATCCCTAGTGTGTCAACCATTTCATCCATACTCTGAAAATATTGTGTTTAAGGATGTATTCACTTTCAATTATGCCCTACATTCAATATCTGGGTCTTGTTCATATTCCGGGTTGTGCTTTTTCCATTTTCTTCAAGATTGTTTCATCTGCTGGATGCTGTCTTCCTAGCTATTTCTCAAAAGAACGATCTATTAAATGTATTACTTTTCGATTAGTTTTCCCTTTGTTAATGATTCATACCTTTCATGTACTGCCTGTTTCCCTTTCCCTTAAGTTTATTCTGTGACTCTTTTATTATTTTTTATGTCTCAGTATTATTTTCTTGTGTCATGTAATTTGTTATCTATTTTAATAAGATATGCATTTAACGGTATGACTGTCCTAAGAATACAACTGAGGCTTGTTCAGTAGGCTCCTGGAAATCGTCTACACACTATCTATTAATGTAAATAGTCTAATGGAGTGGTTCGCCAGTGTGGAGTAAATCATTTAGATAATTTCTCCCCTAAAAATGCAGTGCATCCTTTAAATTCAGAAGTTCTTCTAATTAAGTCAGCAATTTGAAAAACGTGTAAAAGATACTTATGTGGACTACTCAGGACTTAGTACGTTATAGTCTTTGAACTTTAAATCATATCATCTGATGACTCAAGGCAGAAACCTGTAATATATAACCTCTGATATGGTTAGAGGTTACCGTATGTGTCTTCAATCTAATTACACACAGTAGCTCATGAAGATTGACAGGAGGGCAGGGAGCATGCTTAGCACAGGCATCTTTCAACCACTTTGAGCATCACTGACCTACATGCAGGCTCCCTACTTCATGGGCCACAAAACCTTGACTGTCTCTTTCCATTCTATTATTCAGTCATTCAAGGCTTCACTGTGGGAAGACTTTAAAACACAAATCATTGGGTCCAGCGAGGGAGGTGGTTCACACCTGTAATCCCAGCATTTTGGGAGGCCGAGGCAGGTGGATCACTTGAGGTCAGGAGTTCGAGCCCAGATTGGCCAACATGGTGAGCCCCTGTTTCTACTAAAAATACAAAAATTAGTTGGGCATGGTGGCATGCACCTGTAATCCCAAATACACGTGAGGCTGAGGCATGAGAATCGCTTAAACCCGGGAGGCGGGGGTCACAGGGAACCAAGATCGGACCACTGCACTCCATCCTGGGGCGGCCGAGCGAGACCTCATCCGAAACAAAACAAAACAAAACAAAACAAAACAAAACAAAAGCAAAAATAAAAATAAAACAATCATTGTTTAAGAGTCTGAGAGAATTCAGGATTTGACAAAATTCAAGAACACTCATGAAGGTCTCCTTACGGAAAAACAAACATCAAGCAGAGTGCCCGCTTGTTTTCTTAGAAGCAATGAAATCTCAACTCAGATATTACAATTGGACTGAAGCTGATCGTTATGAAAAACAAATCATGAAAATCCGAGTATCTTTGCATTCTCTCCAACAGAACCAGAGCATGTAGAAATCAGCACTGAAGTGGATTTTAATCTATCTGATGTGCATTCACTACTTTCAATAAAAGCAAAAATGGGTGTAGGATTTATGTGATTTGTCCAGAAGCTCACAAATTATGTTAAGAGTTGGTACGAGAATCTCCTTCAGGGATCAGCATATTTCATACAAAGTGGTATTACAAGTGCATCATGTTTTTGTGAAAAGCAGACATCACAAAATAATCTGAAAATTGTTAGCTGTTGGTTATACTCAGAAGTAAGAAAATGCTTTGCTATTTGATGATTCAATATGGCTTTGACCCAATTTGTGTCTGTATCTGATAGTGTTTCAGTTTTGCAGTCAGGCTTCTAGGGTCTGAATTACCTTCCAAAGAAAGTCTGCATTTGAACTCTATTTTTAAAGGGGCAGTAAGATTCTCTCCTTTTATTATCAAAAGTATAATATTATGGAATACAGACAGCACATAATTTTGAATCTTAATGGGTAACATACCTCCTTCTGGCATTTTAAATTGCTCTGATTTTGGCAGAATCTTCCCCTGGACATCAGAACCATCTCCGCATTCATCCCCAGTCTTTGACTGAGACAGCTTCTGGAGATCAACTTCCAGGTCGGGCACTGAAAAATACCAAAAGGATGTCGACTGGAGCAGCCAAACAGGAGTGATAAATAAGGAACTGATCCTTTTCTTTTCCTCGGTGTTATGCAATAAAAGCCTATAAGCTACTGTGGTAATAAATGTGAAGCAAAGATGTCCCACGTTTGTTTTCCTGTATTATGATACCTTATCTTAAATGACAATCTGAGGATAAGTCTCAGCACACCTACCTTGCCCATACTTTACCATTGTGTATTATAAACACACAGCTACCTAGGAAAACAGGACAGCCTCACGGATAGCATTTTAATCGTAACTTCAATGTAATTTTCTGAAGGATTAGATCAATGCATCGGTGAGCCTATGACAAATCTTATGGTCCTGACACTCATCCCCTGTTGAGGTATCTTGAAAATGTTGGGGTTAAACTTTATTAAAGTAATTCTTAGATCCAAAGGCCCCTATATGTGACTTTCCATACATGAATGTCATTAAGAAAAAAAGTACGAAATATAACAGCAAAACCACTGTCTTCCAGTGGGAGTACGGGAACTGAAGTGCAAAGAAATTAATGAGCATTGTTGACAGTCATATTCTGGAAACCCCTTAACAGGGAATTGCTAAAATAATCCATGGCCCAAATTCTGTCTCTGATTAGTTTGAAAATGCTATCCGTTGAGAAAACAATTTCTGTTTCATGATAATCTTATCGTACTTGGAGCTTTCTAATTATAAAAATATTGAAACAACTTTTCAAAGCCCCCTCCGTATCCTACTAATAAAGTTACCTGTACGCCAACATCCTGAGTTATCCACCTTTTACCAAACATACTGTCAAAAATATACATCAAAGGAAACAGTGGCTGTCATTCATTGACCTCTTTTCTGGAGTTGCTATCCTGCTTCACTGAACTGCGTTTTGTCCTGAGCCAATATCGAAGTACCTTATAGTACAGACACATTTGAGTATTAAGCATTTTTGAGCAAAATATCATTCACATTTTCTAAAATAGATGGTAGGAAGAATGCATACCTTGGAACAAAATACGAATTCCTTCTCCATGCGTCAAGTTTTCTTGGTAAGTCTCTATCTCTGAGCCTCAGTTTTCTTATTTATTTATTTTTATGTTTTGAGACGGAGTCTCGCTGTGTCACCAAGGCTGGGGTGCAGTGGTGTGATCTCGGCTCACTGCAACCTCTGCCGCACGGGCTCAAGAAATTCTCCTGCCTCAGCCTACTTAGTAGCTGAGATTACAGGTGTGTGCCACCACGCCCAACGAGTTCGTATATTTTTAGTAGAGACAGGATTTCACCATATTGGCCACGGTGGTCTCGAACTCCTGACCTCAAGTGATCCGCCCACCTCGGCCTCCCAAAGTGCAGGGATAACAGGGGTGAGGCACCACGCCCGGCCTCCGTTTTCTTATTTATAGAATGAGGCTAAGATTCCTTTGCAAATGGGCTTTATTTGGGGTGTTATATGGTAGGGTGACTTGGCACTCCACATGCTATCAAAGGGTGCTTACAACACTGTGAACACCATGGCTGAGAAGATCTCACTGCAACGTCCTAAGAATATCAAGTTAAACTGGTGAAATAATGTACATTTTTATACAACCAATTAAATGGTTTCATCTGATTTAGGAACGACTATATTTTCAAGCATACAAAATGCATCTCAAAGAAAAAGAGAAGATTCATCATATCCAGGGACTGCAGGAAGCTGCAAACTATACCCATCACATTTCCAGCCTCTTGCAAAACTCTCAGCAAATGTTTGAGATCCTTTCCTGTTGTTTTCTTTCGTCCTGTTACTGGTCATGGCATAAGGCGTCATGCACACACAGGCCTCCCCCCCCCATAGACATTCTTTCTTTCCCTTCCCAGCACCTTGAATCTCAGCTGCACCCTGATCTTCTTCTCTCTTCTGACCAGGTGTATGATCCTGACTTTCAGTTGGTGGTCCTTCTTGTTGAGGCTCTGGCACACTGGGCTCCTGGGACAAGGGCGGGGACATGGTGTGTGCATGTGCAGATAAAAAATTCTTCTTATCAATGCATGTCAATAACATGAATATACAGATTACACAGATACTTCTGATCATATGCATGTTTAAAGACATGCTCCAACACTATCCCAAAACTATTCCACATACTTACTCTTCATTAAGTTACTCTTCCCATAGAGAGGTTACTCTGAGACCGTTACCCTCAATGGCGTTGGAAGCCATTTTAATTCATGTGGGGTTGAATGGGTGTAACGTGCTATGAATAAGCATGAGGAGGAAATCACCAGTCAAATCGAGGAACACAAGTTCACACATCCAGGCGAAAACAGTGTGTAGTCCTCTTGGGTTACTCTTTCCTTCATGAGATGCCGTGATCATTTTTTATCAACATGGGAGACCTTTATCAGTGTATCTATACTAGTTCAACAATAACTACCACACAAAAAAACTTCTGCTATTGGAAAAAATCGAACGTTAAGTTACTCACAGGCATAGGCCCAACCAGTTGAGCAAGTCGTAAACATCGTCTTGGTCTATATCTTCTTCCTCGCCAACTCATATTTCAGTCTGCAAACAGAACAGTGTGCACTTTGCGGAGGCTGAGGAGGATGGATCACCTGAGGTCAGGAGTTCGAGGCCAGCTTGGCCAAAATGGTGAAACCCCGTCTCTACTAAAAATACAAAAACTTAGCCGGGTTTGGTGGTGAGTGCCTTAATCCCAGCTAGTCGGGAGGTTGAGGCAGGAGAACCGCTTGAACCCGGGGGCGAATGCTGCAGCCAGCCGAGATCGCGCCATTGCACTCCAGCCTGGGCAACAAGAGCAAAACTCCATCTCAAAAAAACCAAACCAAACCAAACCAAACCAAAACCCAGAATACCGTGACTGGAAAAATGCATGTGAGTGGATACTACATTTGAGCACTTCCATGGCCAAATGCTAACTTGCAATTTTTAAAAATTTGGTAAGACATTGAAAGGTAAGTCAGAGGGCATGTATAAGTGCGTATGCCTTCTGAATCGAATACTTGCACAGCCACTTATGTTCGTCAAGCTAGCTGAGCAATGCCTTAGGGCTTATGCCAAGAGACGCACGGTATTTCCAATGAGGTTTGGTTTCACAATTGGACTCTCCATCGCGAGACATTTAGGAAAATACAGCTTGAGAATTAAAATTAAAGCGCCCATGGCTTTTGTCACACACCCTTTGCTAGGGCCATTTCCCCCCAACATCGAGTTTTGTTGGAATGCATAGCCCCTCCCACCCATTCGAACTTCCAAGATGGAGCTGAGAAGTTGCCACATAGCACTGGGCAGTCCTCACCGGGCGGGCACCTCTGCGGTTCATTATACAAACCTCGGGGTGGCGGTCACCAGTCCGGAGTGTTCCCAATTTCCAGGCCCCTTCCTTACCGCCCACGACATTCCAGGCCTGATGCCCCTTGAGGAGTCTGGAATTTGTCCTCTGTTGGAAGTTTCAGGCGTTTCTGGGACTGGAATACCACCAACAGCACCCCAGCATCGCCCCAGCTTCACCTAACCCCCGTCCCATTCCGAGGCCCTGCTTCTTCCTTCGTTCTGACCCCGACAAGACAAGAAGGCCCATAGCTGCGGGGCCGCACGAGAAGGACGACGACATCAAGCCCCTTCTCACTGGGAGTCACCAATCATGCGCCCCGACCCTCTGGAAGCCCGCTGGCTCCTCCGCACTCTCACTCACGCTTCAACTCCCAGCTGGAGCGACCTGTGGACCTACTGGCTGCGTCTCAGCAGGGGAGAAAGAATCCAGACCTCAGGGACCCGAGCTGCAGGATCACAGCTCCCCGGCGTTCACCATACGCGAAGGGCCAATGGGAAGACGCCCAATGAATATGCGCACTAAGGAGGCACCAAAGGAGCATGCGCAGTGAGGTCCCCTCTTGCCTTAAGAGCCGCACTGCGCTTCCTTGTCTCCCCATGCCCTGTCCTCTGCTCCTTCCAAGGTCCCCACTAAGGACTTTGGAATCCATCCTCTCTGTGTGGTATTTTTTATGCCTCTGAGACTGAAATACTGCAAATAATGTCACCCTTCAACTCATTCCCTGTTCATCTGACCCTCCTCCCCACTATGCCCTTACTTCCTCCCCTGCCCAGGACCCCACAACAGCAAGGCCATGGGGATGTCGCTGCCTTTTAGTAGAAGGATGAGGATCTATATGAGGCCATGGACCGAGTGGTCCAACCTACGGGAAGCCCTTCTGCTTTCCCTCCCACTCACTGACACTTCAACTTCTGGGAGGACTGCTCTGCTGACCTACCAGCTGTGTCATAGTTGGCAAGAAAGAAGTCATGACGTTTCCTTCCACAGCTCTGCAGGGATAGAAGACAGACAGCAAGTCACATGGGCAGCAGGAACTTGCTTAGCAAGGGGCATGCCCACTGAGTCTGCCACTTGCAGGGTCGACCGCGGTTTTCCTGCTGTTCTCATACCCGCATCCACAGGGTGTTTGTAGTGGAAAGAAAGGCACTTAAGAGAGCATTTGTTTTTCTTTGATCAAACCATCTCATGCATTGAGAAACGTTGGGAACACACAGTCCTATGTCACCCTTAATGGAGGATGTGTCTCAGAAAAGCCTGTTGTGAAAGAAAGAAACTATTTTTATATCTTTATTTATCAATGCTTTTTTTTTTTTTTTTCTCAGACAGGGTGTGGCTTTCTCTCCCAGGCTGGAGGGCAGTGAGATGACAATACCTCACTGAATCTGGAGTCTGGATCTCTTGGGCTCAAATAATCCTCATACTGAAGCCTCTCAAATGGATGGTACTACAGGTGCGAACACCACGCCTGAGCAATTAATTTATTTTTTAGAACATTGTCTCAGTCTGATGCCACGCTGGTCTTGAAGTTTTGGGCTCAAGCGATCATCCCGCCTTGACCAATTTTTACACATGCTTTGATTAATCCCTTTTTTCCTCTGGTTCTCGGTTTTCTGCCATGCTTCTAATGATTGGAATGGAATAAACTCTTCTGCAGACTAAATATATTCACACATGCTTAATTTTGGTTTTTTTTTTGGGGGGGGTGTGTTATTGAACATTTAAATCTCTGGGCTAGTGACTGATTTGCCTGAATATACCTGTAGGCCATTCAGATCGTGTATTTTGATTCAGAAATATATGTACATATTGATGACAGGATCTAGGCGCAGTCTCCTGTGACATGATGCAAAGCAGTGGTGACTAACTGGATCATATACTGTACTCTCCAAATATCAACTAAATAGCCTGTTCATAAGACAGGGCTGACATTATTTGCATAGTGCTGTAAGGGAGAGCACTACCTCGACAGAGGCACTAGTGTGTCAGACGTCGAAGGGATTTCAGTATATTTATTCTGATTTTGAAATCTAGTGTAAAGTGGGTCTTTTAAAGTGGGGGATTGTTTGGTTAGAGTTAGGTAGGAATCATAATGATGTAGGATTGGTGGAGCCAAGAAGACAAAAATGTTTAGGCAACGGTTCAATGAGTTTTGGGATTGAAAAATGTCATTTGACACTTTTGACTGAAGAGTTGATGAATCTTTCAGGCAGTTGCTGAAATGAACAGTAAAGTTCTTTGCATCTTTTATTTTCCTAGGCAACAGATTGCTGTATTAGTAAAGTTACGTTGATGAAGCCAGTGGGGTATAAGCTCTCGTTAATGTAGACAGTAAGCTGTGCGCATGATTCCTGTTCTTATTACTCATGTATTCTTTGGCAGTTTAATGTGGGAAATATTATATGGAAGGGAAGGATAGGAACGGGGCCCTGACCAGAATGCAGCCTTTTATAAATAAGATATATTGCTGAAATGACGCCTATATATATCATGCAGCTGGCCTTCTTTTAGGGCAATACCTTGAGTTGGAAAAGAAAGGTGGCTCAATCTCTCTCTGTCTCTCTCTCAAAAGCAACTTGAGTAGGAATCGTGGTGTTTTAAATATTTTTTTTAAAAAACGAGAGCAGTTATAATCATGATCTCTTATTTAATTTACCTTTTATATTTCTTATCCTTTCTTGGCATGGACACTATTATTATTAAATTTTACTTTCTTTTTTTCCTTACTAAGTCCAGTTTTTAATATAGTGCACTCGGAAGTGCTCAAAGAATGGGAGATAGTGATTTCTGGACTCAGACTTTTTGTGAGCAACTATGGCTGTTGGTAGTGTTTCACGTTGTACTAGTTAGGGATCTGTAGAAGGACAGAACGAATAGGATAGATGCATATATGAAGTAGGGTTTATTAAGGAGTATTGACTCACACGGTGACAAGGTGAAGTCCCACAATAGGCCATCGGCAAGCTGAGGAGCAAGGAAGGCAGTCCGAGTTCCAAAACCTCAAAAGTATTGAAGCCAACATTGCAGCCTTTAGTCTGTGGCCAAAGGCCCGAGAGCCCCTGGCAGATCCTGGTGTGAGTTCAAGAGTCCAAAAGCTGAAGAACCTGGAGTCTGTTGTTCGAGGGCAGGAGGCATGCAGCACCGGAGATAGTTGGAGGCCAGAAGACTCAGCAAGTCTAGTTTTCCATGTTCTACTGCCTGATTTATTCTAGTGGCACTGGCAATTGAGTAGATGGTGCCCACCCAGACTGAGGGTGGGTCTACCTCTCCCAGTCCACTGACTCAAATGTTAATCTCCTTTGACAACACACTCTCAGACACACCCAGGAACAATACTTTGCATCCTTCGATCCAATCAAGTTGACACTTAATATTAACCATCACATGCAGACCTGGACTTTAGTGATTCCTGAGTGGCCTCACTCCAGCCTCAAAGAGCAGGCTTGAATTTCTTGCCAAATTTGAACTTCCCGCTGCCATTCCTGTGGGCCATAACTCCGGACCTGCTGGATGAGTTCAAAGGATCATATTAGGATTGGGATTGGGAAAGTTGTGAAGGAGCCCTTGTGACAAACAGGAGGCAGCGGAAAGTATGAAAGACATTGTAGAGACAAGAAGAGTTGCCTGATACGTGACCCTACAGCAACTCTCTAGCTGTTAAGGGAGGAAACAGAGCTGGGACCAACACAACCAGTCTCCCTGAGAGGGGGCTCAATTTCCCACATGACCAGAGCTTCCCATCCTCCATGCACGGGAATCTATGACCAAACTTAGATTTCCACAGGATGGTGGGTGGGTGGGACAAAGTCTACAGATTCCGAGCAGCTGGCAAGTCTCAGGGTACCAGAGTAAACACTGTCACCTGAGCTCAGATTGCTTGGTGGTTGAGGTGAAATTATTTGCTACCTACCACGTTCAGTGTAGCTCTCCCACTGGCCTCATAAAATGGGAGCCCAGTAGGGGAATGGAGGTCCCTGTGCATTCACAGGGAGGTCCCCGCGAACGCAGGCAATGCATGGCATTCACCTATGCTGCAGCCCAAGCAAAGCCTCCACATGATATCAAGAGGACAAGAAGTCACAGGTACTGTCTGTCCCTTTTGCCTGTGAGTTCTCATCTCTCCAAGTAAGACTACACCTGTGCAAAACAGACACTGATATCTGCAGATGAAACACATATTTCATCAGTAACTCTCTATTTTGTAGTAGCCTTTTGGCCCATATCGAAGATGGGATTTTTGTCTAAAAACACTGAATTGCAGAGGAGGTGGACAAAATTGGGTTCTCATGTATATTTGCATATATTCTATAGCAACATTTATCAACCATTGGGGATGTTCTCCGAAAAAGCTGTAATCATTTCTAAACTGGTTTTTAATCCATGGTGGATCGTAAGAATAATGTTGTCAGCCACAAACGGCATTTTAAAGAACAGAGATAAAATAAATTACTAAATAGCGTTCGCTGCATGTAGAATATACAAATACACTGCACATCCCCATGCACATACATATATTTACTTGCCTAGTCGACTATATGTAAACTGTGTATTTCTCACACAGTGTCATAAAAGAGTTTGAACGTCACTACTTTAGCGGTTATCAGACAAAATGTTTACAGGCCATTTCTATAGCCATCTGTGAAGATGATGGATTAAGACGTGCTCAGAGTAAGTTCACTGTTGTCTGTAGCTTTCTACATAATGCTTGAAATGGCGCTCAGTGATGTTTAAATTGCTCAGTTTTACTGTGGGCATTTGACCCTCAGCAAACTCACTTGTGAACTCATGAGCTGGTGAGAAGGAAGGCTGATGAGTTGTGGGGCTTTACTTCTACCATGTCTTTCCGCAGCTGCAGGGTGTGTTCATGTGTGTGCTTCTGCACTCGTCTGATGGTGCTTTGATAGGTTCCCTTTTATTTCCCCCTTTATCATTGACTGTGTCTTATGGTTCCTATTATGCACTTCATTCGCGTCCAGTGACAGCGACATCTGTGGTATTCAGTGTTGATCCAATTTACACAAATTTTAAAAATATTTTCAAGCATGAATATTTTTTCTTACCAATTTTCCTTAAGTACTTCAAGGAGTCAAATGCAATTCAATATTAGTAGTTGATGTTAGATCATACTGAGCTATAATCCTGGAAAATTGCTGATCATACTAATTGTTGTTATGCCTGAGCTTTTATGTCACCATAACGCTTAGATAAATGACACAATGACCAACACATGGAAAGAAGGATTCTGAAATACTGACATCTTTAATTCCCAAACTTTACTTTAAGTTCAGGGGTACATGTGTAGGATGTGCAGGCTTCTTACATGGGTAAATGTGTGCCACGGTGATTTACTGCACACATCATCACATCACCCTGGTATTAAGCCCAGCATCCACGAGCTACTCTTCCTGACCCTCTCCCTCCTCCCACCCCTGCACTTCAGTAGGCCCAGTGTGTGATGCGTCTCCCACGTGTCCATGTGTTTTCATCATTTAGCTCCCACTTATAAGTGAGAACATCCGGTATTTGGTTTTCTGTTCCTGCATTAGTTTGCTGAGGATAATGGCTGCCACCACCATCCATGTCCCTGCCAACGACATGATCTCATTCTTTTTATGGCTGCATATATTCCACGGTGTATGTGTACCACATTTTCTTGATTCGGTTTATCACTGATGGGATGGACATCTGAAATATCACAAAGACACGTGGTACTTGCTGTGAAAAATATCGCACTGTGGTGGGGCAGACAGACAGACAGAAGAGCAGTTGAAGTGCAAGGGAGAAACACAGGGAAGGAACCTGAGGAATAAGAAACAATTAATGTAGTGGCCATGAGACAGGAGAAAACAACACAATGTTTTAAAAAGAAAATCTTTCTCCATTGCCTTTGCCACTTATCTGAAAATCAACTTACTAGGTTTGTGAGTCTATTGCTGGCTCTATTTTGATCCGTAGATTTTCCCCCGATACCACACTGTCTTGAATACTGGAGAAGTAACACAATTGCCATATGGGGCTGGATGATTAAGCATCATAATCAATAACTTCATGCAATGCTTCCTAACTCAAGGCAGCGCCCTCACCTCAGCTGAGGATCCCATGCCTCCCACCTTCTCAGGGGCATCGCTCCTGCACTGATCACTCTTCTCTCCTGAACCATCAATGGCTCCCTCTACATTGAATCAATCCCCAAGCCAAGGGGGAAGTCACCTTCTTCCAATGCACTGACAACATAATCAATCGATGAATATAATAGAATTAATGTGAATCTTGACATCATGTAGGGTGAATTCCCCAAAGTTAAACTTCAGAATTGTTTTGAATATTCTGATTCATTTTCCTTTGTAGATAATTTTGAAAATGGACTCCAATGAAGTGTGTTGCACAAGTTCAGGCAGTTTTCCTTTGCAGGGCAAGAGTTTAATGTGTTCGTAGCTACAGAAGGACATGGGGTTAGAGGGTGAGTTTTCCCGTAGCTTGGGGAATGATCCAATGTAGAGGGAGCAGTTGGTGGTTCAGGAGAGAGGAGTGATCACTGTAGGAGCAAAGCCCGTGACAAGGTGGGAGGCATGGTATACTGACCTGAGGTGAGGCGGCTGGCTTCAGTTAGGAGTATTGTATGCAGGAGGGCAGCAGAGAATGTCCATGAATCACTGAAGGTGAGGGTGGCCTTGGGGGTCCCTGACACTGTCAGCAACTGTGTGATTCACCAGCAGGACCCCGACTCACTACAATACGGTGAAACTTTCTTTGAGTAAAGGAAGAGTGAAGGGGTAGAGATGATGAAGCTGTCGCTCCTGGGAGACTATGCATTTCCCCATAGTACGAAGCAACAGCCGAGCTGTTGTCTATTATGAAAAACACATGTCCTCACAGCATTTAACAATAATCTCTCCAACTGGAAGAGAACTGGCTCACTGGATCCCTCAACCACTGTTCTGTGCAGGATAATGTATGGAGGAAAAGTGCAGCCTTGCAGCCTGGTGCTGACTTTAAGTTTTGTTTTCTCCTGCAGGCAGGCAGAGACAGGACACAATTGTTGCCAGTGAACTTTCAGTAGGCCAAAAATCCTGAACGTTTGAAGTGCTCTTTCCTCTAAGTGGGAGGGAAAAAAAAAATCAGTTTCCTGGGTTAAAGCAAAGCCTTAGATAAACCTTAAGCCTTAGATAAAGGAAAAAAAGTGAGAGAGAAAAAAGGCCACATGCAGAGGCTCACACCTGTAATCCCAGTATTTTGAGAGGCTGAGGGAGGAGAATCATTTGAAGCCAGGAGTTCAAGACCAGCCTGGGCAACATAGTGAGACCCCTGCTCTACACAATTTTTAAAACTAGCTGGGCACCATGGCACGTGTCTGTAGTCCCATCTACTCAGGAAAGTAACACAGGAGGATTGCTTGAGCCTAGGAGTCCTAGTTTGTGGTGCGCTCTAAGTCCTCCAGGGTATTCCAGCCTGGACGACAGAGAGAAATCCTGTCTCAAAAAGGGAGTGGGGTGTGTGAAGACACATTCCAGCCTTGTCTTCAGCTGGACTGCCACTGCTGCAGCCTCCTCCCAACATTTGAGGCAGGATCTCTCTCGGCCATGGTACTCTTAACTCTGTGAATGTTGAGTTCAGTGCTAGGGGTTTGATGCAAATTACAATGAGATTTAAAAAAAAAAAAAAAGGTACAGTTGTAAAATGTTTTTGTGTCTTGTGGCTATTACATCTGGATGTGTGATATTGACAGAAAGGGTCCAGCAGTTTGACTACTTAATGCAGTTGCCGCAAGCAAGGAATTCGTCTTTTCTACACTTCTCACTGGATAAAGGATAGAGACAAAAGGGACGGATGTTATGTAAACCGATTTTTTTAATGTTTACGAATTCAGGATTTCATCCTGTCCATTTCTTAAATATGATGAATCTTTTCACTAAGTTTATATCATAATGTGATTTTCTGAAGATGTTTTGTCCCTTCTGCTTACAACCCTTCCAGAAAAAAAAGGTCTGGAGGACGAAATGGGATGATTAAAGAGATAAAAGTTTTCATCACAGAAGACTACATGGTGATTCTGTAATAGTGGAGAAAACAGAAAACCTGGCACATGAGGAGAGGCAAGGGAGGGAAGGAAGACATCGGTTGTCTCTGTTTTTCAAAACTATTCCTGCAAACTCTCCACTTTTCCTCAAGAAATACTTCCCATGAGGGCTTTCCAAGCCACTGTGAGCCAATGTTAAAACCACACTGATTGGCGAGCCAGTGATTACCTGACAGGTATTCAGGGAAATCAGCTACCACTCGAGAGGTATAAATGTGCAATAACACAAGCTTAAAGAAAACGCACAGGTGTGAATTGATTGAGTCTATAGCATGTATAAAAAGCATGTATAAAAACTGGCAGACATGCAAGGATCACTTGAGGCCATGTGTTTGAAAGCAGCCTGAGCAACACAGTGACGCGCCACATCTAAAAAAAAATTATAATAATTAAATACATTAGGCAGGCGTGGTGGTGGCCACCTGTAGTCCCAGCTACAGGGGAGGTTGCAGTGTGAGGAGGATTGCTTGAGCCCAAGAGATGGAGGCTGCAGTGAGGCATCGTCATGCCACTGCCCTCCACCCTGGACAACAGAAAAACACCCTGAGAAAACAGCTTGTGTAAATATAGACATAAAATTCTTTATTTCTGTCACAAAGGTCTTTCTGAGGCAGACCCTCCACTGAGGGTGACATGGGACTCTCTGTTCTCAGTGTTTCTGGATGCATGAGAATGGTTGGGCAAGAGACAAAAAAAAATTTTTTAAATCTCTCACGTCCCTTTCTTCCTACTAAAAACAACCTGGGACAAGGGTGTGGGGATAGCAGGAAAACCCTGGCCGGCCCTATACGTGCCTGACTCAGTGTGCATGCCCCTCGCTGCACAAGGCATGGTGGCTCACCTCTGTAATCCCAGCACTTTGGGAGGCCGAGGCAGGTGGATCACCTGAGCTCAGGAGTTCGAGACGAGCCTGGCCAACACGGCGAAACCCCGTCTCTACTGAAAATACAAAAATTAGCCGGGCGTGGTGGCACATGCCTGTAATCCCAGCTACTCGGGAGGCTGAGGCAGAGGAACTGCTTGAACCCGGGAGGTGGAGGTTGCAGTGAGCCGGGACCGCACCATTGCACTCCAGCCTGGGCAAAAAGAAGGAAACTCTGTGTCAATAAATAAATAAACAAACCAACAAACAAACAGAAAAATGAGGCTCAGAGATTGAGACTTACCAAGAACGCTTGACTCATGGAGAAGGAATTCATATTTTGTTCCAAGGTTTGCATTCTTCCCACCATCCATGTTAGAAAATGTGAATGATTTTGCTTAAAAATGCTTAATACTCAAATATGTCTGTACTGTAAGGTACTTCAGTATTGGCTCAGGACGAAATGCAGTTCAGTGAAGCAGGATAGTGTCTCCAGAAAAGAGGCCAATAAATGACAGCCACTGTTTCCTTTGATGTGTATTCTTGACAGTATGTTTGGTAAAAGGTGGATAATTCAGGATACTGGAATACATTATTAGGACTTTGAAGGGGCTTTTAAAAGTTGTTTTAATATTTTTATAATTAGAAAACTCCAAGTACGATAAGATTATCATGAAACAGAAACTGTTTCCTCAACGAATAGATAGCATTTTCAAACTAAAGATAGACAGAATTTGGGCCATGGATTATTTTAGCAATTCACTGTTTCTTTTCATTCTTTCTTTCTTTCTTTTTTTTTTTTTTTTTTTAATTATTATAGTTTAAGTTCTAGGGCACGTGTGCACAACATGCAGGTTTGTTACATACGTATACATGTGCCATGTTGGTGTGCTGCACCCATTAACTCGTCATTTACATTAGGTATATCTCCTAATGCTATCCCTCCCCCCTCTCCCCGACCCCACGACAGGCCCCGGTGTGTGATATTCCCCTTCCTGTGTCCATGTGTTCTCATCGCTCAGTTTCCACCTATGAGTGAGAACATGCGGTGCTTGGTTTTCTGTTTTTGCGATAGTTTGCTGAGAATGATGGTTTCCAGCTGCATCCTTGTCCCTACAAAGGACATGAACTCATCCTTTTTTATGGCTGCATAGTATTCCATGGTGTATATGTGCTACATTTTCTTAATCCAGTCTACCATTGATGGACATTTGGGTTGGTTCCAAGTCTTTGCTATTGTGAATAGTGCTGCAATAAACATACGTGTGTATGTGTCCTTACAGCAGCATGATTTATAATCCTTTGGGTATATACCCAGTAATGGGATGGCTGGGTCAAATGGTATTTCTAGTTCTAGATCCTTGAGGAATCGCCACACTGTCTTCCACAATGGTTGAACTAGTTTCCAGTCCCACCAACAGTGTAAAAGTGTTCCTGTTTCTCCACATCCTCTCCAGCATCTGTTGTTTCCTGACTTTTTAATGATCGCCATTCTAACTGGTGTGAGATGGTATCTCATTGTGGTTTTGATTTGCATTTCTCTGATGGCCAGTGATGATGAGCATTTTTTCATGTGTCTGTTGGCTGCATAAATGTCTTCTTTTGAGAAGTGTCTGTTCATATCCTTTGCCGACTTTTTGATGGGGTTGTTTGTTTTTTTCTTGTAAATTTGTTTGAGTTCTTTGTAGGTTCTGGATATTAGCCCTTTGTCAGATGAGTAGATTGCAAAAATTTTCTCCCATTTTGTAGGTTGCCTGTTCACTCTGATGGTAGTTTCTTCTGCTGTGCAGAAGCTCTTTAGTTTAATTAGATCCCATTTACCAATTTTGGCTTTTGTTGCCATTGCTTTTGGTGTTTTAGACATGAAGCCCTTGCCCATGCCTATGTCCTGAATGGTATTGCCTAGGTTTTCTTCTAGGGTTTTCATGGTGTTAGGTCTAAATTTAAGTCTCTAATCCATCTTGAATTAATTTTCGTATAGGGTGTAAGGAAGGGATCCAGTTTTGGCTTCCTTTATATGGCTAGCCAGTTTTCCCAGCACCATTTATTAAACAGGGAATCCTTTCCCCATTTCTTGTTTTTGTCAGGTTTGTCAAAGATCAGATGGTTGTAGATGTGTGGTATTATTTCTGAGGGCTCTGTTCTGTTCCATTGGTCTAGATCTCTGTTTTGGTGCCAGGACGATGGTGTTTTGGTTACTGTAGCCTTGTAGTATAGTTTGAAGTCAGGTAGCGTGATGCCTCCAGCTTTGTTCTTTTGGCTTAGGACTGTCTTGGCAATGCGGGCTCTTTTTTGGTTCCATATGAACTTTAAAGCAGTTTTTTCCAATTCTGTGAAGAAAGTCATTGGTAGCTTGATGGGGATGGCATTGAGTCTATAAATTACCTTGGGCAGTATGGCCATTTTCATGATATTGATTCTTCCTATCCATGAGCATGGAATGTTCTTCCATTTGTTTGCGTCCTCTTTTATTTCATTGAGCAGTGGTTTGTAGTTCTCCTTGAGGGGGTCCTTCACATCCCTTGTAAGTTGGATTCCTAGGTATTTTATTCTCTTTGAAGCAATTGTGAATGGGAGTTCACTCATGATTTGGCTCTCTGTTTGTTATTGGTGTATAAGAATGCTTGTGATTTTTGCACATTGATTTTGTATCCTGAGACTTCACCGAAGTTGCTTATCAGCTTAAGGAGATTTGGAGCTGAGATGATGGGGTGTTCTAAATATACAATCACGTTATCTGCAAACAGGGACAATTTGACTTCCTCTTTTCCTAATTGAATATCCTTTATTTCTTCCTCCTGCCCGATTGCCCTGGCCAGAACTTCCAACACTATGTTGAATAGGAGTGGTGAGAGAGGGCATCCCAGTCTTGTGCCAGTTTTCAAAGGGAATGCTTCCAGTTTTTGCCCATTCAGTATGATATTGGCTGTGGGTTTGTTATAAACAGCTCTTATTATTTTGAGATACGTTCCATCAATACCGAATTTATTGAGAGTTTTTAGCATGAAGGGCTGTTGAATTTTATCAAAGGCCTTTTCTGCATCTATTGAGATAATCATGTGATTTTTGTCTTTGGTTCTGCTTATATGCTGGGTTACGTTTATTGATTTGCATATGTTGAACCAGCCTTGCATCCCAGGGATGAAGCCCACTTGATCGTGGTGGATAAGCTTTTTGATGTGCTGCTGGATTCGGTTTGCCAGTATTTCATTGAGGATTTCCGCATCGATGTTCATCAGGGATATTGGTCTAAAATTCTCTTTTTTGTGTGTGTCTCTGCCAGGCTTTGGTGTCAGGATGATGTTGGCCTCATAAAATGAGTTAGGGAGGATTCCCTCTTTTTCTATTGATTGGAATAGTTTCAGAAGGAATGGTACCAACTCCTCCTTGTACCTCTGGTAGAATTCGGCTGTGAATCCGTCTGGTCCTGGACTTTTTTTGGTTGGTAGGCTATTAATTATTGCCTCAATTTCAGAGCCTGCTATTGGTCTATTCAGGGATTCAACTTCTTCCTGGTTTAGTCTTGGGAGAGTGCATGTGGTCACGAATTTATCCATTTCTTCTATGTTTTCTAGTTTATTTGCGTAGAGGTGTTTACACATAGTAGTCTCTGATGGTAGTTTGTATTTCTGTGGGGTCGGTGGTGATATCCCCTTTATCATTTTTCATTGTGTCTATTTGATTCTTCTCTCTTTTCTTCTTTATTTGTCTTGCTAACGGTCTATCAATTTTGTTGATCTTTTCAAAAAACCAGCTCCTGGATTCATTGATTTTTTGAAGGTTTTTTTTCTGTCTCTATCTCCTTCAGTTCTGCTCTGATCTTAGTTATTTCTTGCCTTCTGCTAGCTTTTGAACGTGTTTCCTCTTGCATCTCTAGTTCTTTTAAATGTGATGCAATTCACTGTTAAGGGGTTTCCAGAATATGACTGTCAACAATGCCCATTAATTTCTTTGCACTTCAGTTTCCATACTCTCATTGGAAGACAGTGATTTTGCTGTCGTTTTGGGTACTTTTTCTTACTGACATATAGGGCCTTTGGACCTAAACATTAATTAAGTTTAACTCCAACATTTTCAGGGTACCTGAACAGGGAATTAGTGTCAGGACTATAAGATTTGTCATAGACAGACCAATACATTGATCTAATCATTCAGAACTTTATATTTAAGGTATGATTAAAATGCTCTCTGCGGGGCAGTCTTCAGATTTCCTAGGTAGCTGAGATACTTCAGGTTTCCTAGGTAGCTGAGTGTTTGTAATACACAACGGTAAGTATGGGAAATGTAGGTGTGGTGTGATTTATCCTCAGATTGTTAGTTAAGATAAGGTGTCATAATAGAGGAAAACAAAGGTGGGGCCTCTTTGCATCACATTTATTACCACAGTATCCTACAGGCTTTATTGCATGACACTGAGGAAAAGAATATTATCATTTCCTTATTTATCATTCTTGTTTGGCTGCTCCAGTCGACATCCTTGGTATTTTTTTAGTAGCTGACCTGGAAGCTGATCTCCAGGAGTTGTCTCAGTCAAAGACTGGGGATGAATGCAGAGATGGTCCTGGTGTCCAGGGGAAGATTCTGCCAAAATCAGAGCAATTTAAAATGCCAGAAGGAGGTATGTTACCCATTAAGGTCCAAAATTACATGCTTTCTGTATTCCATAATATTACACTTTTGATAATGAAAAGAGAGTACATTACTGCCCCTTTAAAAACAGAGTCCAAATGCATACTTTCTCGGGAAGGTGGGTGAGACCCCAGAAGCCTGAGTGCAAAACTCAGACTCTCAGATACAGACACTAATTGGGTCAAAGCCATATTGAATCATGAAATAGAAGTGGGGGCTCACGCCTGTCGTCCTAGCACTTTGGGAGGCCGAGGCGGGCGGATAATTTGAGGCCAGGAGTTCGAGACCAGCCAGGCGGGTGAAACTCAGTCTCTACTAAAAATACAAAAATTTATCCGGGCTTCGTGGCAGGCGCCTGTAATCCCATCTACTCGGGAGGGTGAGGCAGGAGAATTGCTTGAACCTGGGAGGTGGAGGTTGCTGTGAGCCAAGATCGTGCCACTGCACTCCAGCCTGGGCAACAGAGTGAAACTCCGACCTGAGGTTGAAAAAAAAAGAGAAAAGAAAAGGAAAGCATTTTCTTACTTCTGAGTATAACCAACAGCTAAAAATTTGTAGATTATTTTCTACTTTCTGCTTTTCACAAATACATAATACATTTGTAATACCACTTTGTATGAAACATGCTGACCCTGAAGGAGAATCTAATACCAGCTCTAACATTATTAGTGAGATTCTGGACAAATCACACAAATCCTACACCAACTTTTGCTTTTACTGAAAGGAGTGAATGCATATCAGATAGATTAAAACCCATTTCATTGCTAATTTCTGCATGTTCTGGTTCTGTTGGAGAAAATACAAAGATATTCCGATTTTCATGATTTGTTTATCATAGCAATCAGCTTCAGTCCAATTATAATATCCGAGTTCAGATTTCATTGCTCCTAAGCAAATGAGCCGGCACTCTACTTGATATTTGTTTTCCTGTATGGAGACCTTATGAGTGTTCTTGGATTTTGTCAAATCCTGAATTCTCTCTTAAGCAATGATTGGTGTGTTTTTTTGGTTTTTTTTTTTTTTTTTTTTTTTTTTTTTTTTTTTTTTTTTCCAGAAGTCCTTCCACAGTCTTTTTGATGTGCAGATATTCAGGTATTTCGGGGATATATTAAACAATGTAGGCATTCCTAGCATATCAACCATATCATCCACACTCTGAAAACATCAGTGTTCAAGAACGTATTCCCTTTCAATTATGCCCTACATTCAATATCTGTGTCTTGTTCATATTCTGTGTTGTGCCTTTTCCATTTTCTTCAAGATTGTTACATCTACTGGAGGCTCTTCCTAGCTATTTCTCAAAAGAACATTCTATTAAATTTATTAATATCAAATTAGTTTTCCTTTGGTTAATGATTCGTACCTTTCATTTACTGCCTGTTTCTTTTTCCCTTTTTCCCTTAAGTTTATTCTGTGACTCTTTTATTCTTTTGCTCTTTCTTAATGTTATTTTCTTGTATCATGGAATTTGCTATCTATTTTAATAAGATATACATTTAATGCTGTGAGTGTCCTAAGAATACAATTGAGGCTTGTTCAATAGGCTCCTGGAAATTGTCTGAAAACAATCTTTTAATGTTGATAGCCTAATGGAGTGGTTCAGAAGTGTGGAGTAAAAACATTTAGGTAGTTTCTCTCCTAAACATGCAGTGCTTCCTTTAAATTCAGAAATTCTTCTAATTAAGTCAGCAATTTGGAAAATATGTGTGAAAGATACTTATGTGGACTACTCAGGACTTAGTATGTTATAGTTTTTGAACTTTAAGTCGTAACATCTGATGACTCAAGGCAGAAACCTGTAATATATAACCTCTGATATGGTTAGAGGTTACCGTATGTGTCTTCAATCTAATTACACACAGTAGCTCATGAAGACTGACAGGAGGGCAGGGAGCATGCTTAGCACAGGCATCTTCCAACCACCTGGAGCATCACTGACCTACATGCAGGCTCCCTACTTCATGGGCCACAAAACCTTGACTGTCTCTTTCCATTTTATTATTCAGTCATTCAAGGCCTCACTGCGGGAAGACTTTAAAATGCAATCATTGGGTCCGGCAAGGGAGGTGACTCACACCTATAATCCCAGCACTTTGGGAGGCTGAGGCCGGTGGATCACTTGAGATCAGGAGTTCGAGCCCAGCCTGGCCAACATGGTGAAACCCCGTCTCTACTAGAAACACAAAAATTAGTCGGGCATGGTGGCACACACCTGTATTCCCAGCTACACAGGAGTCTGAGGCATGAGAATCCCTTGAACCCGGGAGGTGGAGGTCGCAGTGAACCGAGATCAGACCACTGCACTCCAGCTTGGGCGACAGAGCGAGACTCCTTCTGGAAAAAAAAAAAAAAAAAAAAAAAAAAAAAAAAAAAAAAAAAAAAAAAAAAACCAAAAAAACACACCAATCATTGCTTAAGAGAGAATTCAGGATTTGACAAAATCCAAGAACACTCATAAGGTCTCCATACAGGAAAACAAATATCAAGTAGAGTGCCGGCTCATTTGCTTAGGAGCAATGAAATCTGAACTCGGATATTATAATTGGACTGAAGCTGATTGCTATGATAAACAAATCATGAAAATCGGAATATCTTTGTATTTTCTCCAACAGAACCAGAACATGCAGAAATTAGCAATGAAATGGGTTTTAATCTATCTGATATGCATTCACTCCTTTCAGTAAAAGCAAAAGTTGGTGTAGGATTTGTGTGATTTGTCCAGAATCTCACTAATAATGTTAGAGCTGGTATTAGATTCTCCTTCAGGGTCAGCATGTTTCATACAAAGTGGTATTACAAATGTATTATGTATTTGTGAAAAGCAGAAAGTAGAAAATAATCTACAAATTTTTAGCTGTTGGTTATACTCAGAAGTAAGAAAATGCTTTCCTTTTCTTTTCTCTTTTTTTTTCAACCTCAGGTCGGAGTTTCACTCTGTTGCCCAGGCTGGAGTGCAGTGGCACGATCTTGGCTCACAGCAACCTCCACCTCCCAGGTTCAAGCAATTCTCCTGCCTCACCCTCCCGAGTAGATGGGATTACAGGCGCCTGCCACGAAGCCCGGATAAATTTTTGTATTTTTAGTAGAGACTGAGTTTCACCCGCCTGGCTGGTCTCGAACTCCTGGCCTCAAATTATCCGCCCGCCTCGGCCTCCCAAAGTGCTAGGACGACAGGCGTGAGCCCCCACTTCTATTTCATGATTCAATATGGCTTTGACCCAATTAGTGTCTGTATCTGAGAGTCTTTGAGTTTTGCACTCAGGCTTCTGGGGTCTCACCCACCTTCCCGAGAAAGTATGCATTTGGACTCTGTTTTTAAAGGGGCAGTAATGTACTCTCTTTTCATTATCAAAAGTGTAATATTATGGAATACAGAAAGCATGTAATTTTGGACCTTAATGGGTAACATACCTCCTTCTGGCATTTTAAATTGCTCTGATTTTGGCAGAATCTTCCCCTGGACACCAGGACCATCTCTGCATTCATCCCCAGTCTTTGACTGAGACAACTCCTGGAGATCAGCTTCCAGGTCAGCTACTAAAAAAATACCAAGGATGTCGACTGGAGCAGCCAAACAAGAATGATAAATAAGGAAATGATAATATTCTTTTCCTCAGTGTCATGCAATAAAGCCTGTAGGATACTGTGGTAATAAATGTGATGCAAAGAGGCCCCACCTTTGTTTTCCTCTATTATGACACCTTATCTTAACTAACAATCTGAGGATAAATCACACCACACCTACATTTCCCATACTTACCGTTGTGTATTACAAACACTCAGCTACCTAGGAAACCTGAAGTATCTCAGCTACCTAGGAAATCTGAAGACTGCCCCGCAGAGAGCATTTTAATCATACCTTAAATATAAAGTTCTGAATGATTAGATCAATGTATTGGTCTGTCTATGACAAATCTTATAGTCCTGACACTAATTCCCTGTTCAGGTACCCTGAAAATGTTGGAGTTAAACTTAATTAATGTTTAGGTCCAAAGGCCCTATATGTCAGTAAGAAAAAGTACCCAAAACGACAGCAAAATCACTGTCTTCCAATGAGAGTATGGAAACTGAAGTGCAAAGAAATTAATGGGCATTGTTGACAGTCATATTCTGGAAACCCCTTAACAGTGAATTGCATCACATTTAAAAGAACTAGAGATGCAAGAGGAAACACGTTCAAAAGCTAGCAGAAGGCAAGAAATAACTAAGATCAGAGCAGAACTGAAGGAGATAGAGACAGAAAAAAAACCTTCAAAAAATCAATGAATCCAGGAGCTGGTTTTTTGAAAAGATCAACAAAATTGATAGACCGTTAGCAAGACAAATAAAGAAGAAAAGAGAGAAGAATCAAATAGACACAATGAAAAATGATAAAGGGGATATCACCACCGACCCCACAGAAATACAAACTACCATCAGAGACTACTATGTGTAAACACCTCTACGCAAATAAACTAGAAAACATAGAAGAAATGGATAAATTCGTGACCACATGCACTCTCCCAAGACTAAACCAGGAAGAAGTTGAATCCCTGAATAGACCAATAGCAGGCTCTGAAATTGAGGCAATAATTAATAGCCTACCAACCAAAAAAAGTCCAGGACCAGACGGATTCACAGCCGAATTCTACCAGAGGTACAAGGAGGAGTTGGTACCATTCCTTCTGAAACTATTCCAATCAATAGAAAAAGAGGGAATCCTCCCTAACTCATTTTATGAGGCCAACATCATCCTGACACCAAAGCCTGGCAGAGACACACACAAAAAAGAGAATTTTAGACCAATATCCCTGATGAACATCGATGCGGAAATCCTCAATGAAATACTGGCAAACCGAATCCAGCAGCACATCAAAAAGCTTATCCACCACGATCAAGTGGGCTTCATCCCTGGGATGCAAGGCTGGTTCAACATATGCAAATCAATAAACGTAACCCAGCATATAAGCAGAACCAAAGACAAAAATCACATGATTATCTCAATAGATGCAGAAAAGGCCTTTGATAAAATTCAACAGCCCTTCATGCTAAAAACTCTCAATAAATTCGGTATTGATGGAACGTATCTCAAAATAATAAGAGCTGTTTATAACAAACCCACAGCCAATATCATACTGAATGGGCAAAAACTGGAAGCATTCCCTTTGAAAACTGGCACAAGACTGGGATGCCCTCTCTCACCACTCCTATTCAACATAGTGTTGGAAGTTCTGGCCAGGGCAATCGGGCAGGAGGAAGAAATAAAGGATATTCAATTAGGAAAAGAGGAAGTCAAATTGTCCCTGTTTGCAGATAACGTGATTGTATATTTAGAACACCCCATCATCTCAGCTCCAAATCTCCTTAAGCTGATAAGCAACTTCGGTGAAGTCTCAGGATACAAAATCAATGTGCAAAAATCACAAGCATTCTTATACACCAATAACAAACAGAGAGCCAAATCATGAGTGAACTCCCATTCACAATTGCTTCAAAGAGAATAAAATACCTAGGAATCCAACTTACAAGGGATGTGAAGGACCCCCTCAAGGAGAACTACAAACCACTGCTCAATGAAATAAAAGAGGACGCAAACAAATGGAAGAACATTCCATGCTCATGGATAGGAAGAATCAATATCATGAAAATGGCCATACTGCCCAAGGTAATTTATAGACTCAATGCCATCCCCATCAAGCTACCAATGACTTTCTTCACAGAATTGGAAAAAACTGCTTTAAAGTTCATATGGAACCAAAAAAGAGCCCGCATTGCCAAGACAGTCCTAAGCCAAAAGAACAAAGCTGGAGGCATCACGCTACCTGACTTCAAACTATACTACAAGGCTACAGTAACCAAAACACCATCGTCCTGGCACCAAAACAGAGATCTAGACCAATGGAACAGAACAGAGCCCTCAGAAATAATACCACACATCTACAACCATCTGATCTTTGACAAACCTGACAAAAACAAGAAATGGGGAAAGGATTCCCTGTTTAATAAATGGTGCTGGGAAAACTGGCTAGCCATATAAAGGAAGCCAAAACTGGATCCCTTCCTTACACCCTATACGAAAATTAATTCAAGATGGATTAGAGACTTAAATTTAGACCTAACACCATGAAAACCCTAGAAGAAAACCTAGGCAATACCATTCAGGACATAGGCATGGGCAAGGGCTTCATGTCTAAAACACCAAAAGCAATGGCAACAAAAGCCAAAATTGGTAAATGGGATCTAATTAAACTAAAGAGCTTCTGCACAGCAGAAGAAACTACCATCAGAGTGAACAGGCAACCTACAAAATGGGAGAAAATTTTTGCAATCTACTCATCTGACAAAGGGCTAATATCCAGAACCTACAAAGAACTCAAACAAATTTACAAGAAAAAAACAAACAACCCCATCAAAAAGTCGGCAAAGGATATGAACAGACACTTCTCAAAAGAAGACATTTATGCAGCCAACAGACACATGAAAAAATGCTCATCATCACTGGCCATCAGAGAAATGCAAATCAAAACCACAATGAGATACCATCTCACACCAGTTAGAATGGCGATCATTAAAAAGTCAGGAAACAACAGATGCTGGAGAGGATGTGGAGAAACAGGAACACTTTTACACTGTTGGTGGGACTGGAAACTAGTTCAACCATTGTGGAAGACAGTGTGGCGATTCCTCAAGGATCTAGAACTAGAAATACCATTTGACCCAGCCATCCCATTACTGGGTATATACCCAAAGGATTATAAATCATGCTGCTGTAAGGACACATACACACGTATGTTTATTGCAGCACTATTCACAATAGCAAAGACTTGGAACCAACCCAAATGTCCATCAATGGTAGACTGGATTAAGAAAATGTAGCACATATACACCATGGAATACTATGCAGCCATAAAAAAGGATGAGTTCATGTCCTTTGTAGGGACAAGGATGCAGCTGGAAACCATCATTCTCAGCAAACTATCGCAAAAACAGAAAACCAAGCACCGCATGTTCTCACTCATAGGTGGAAACTGAGCGATGAGAACACATGGACACAGGAAGGGGAATATCACACACCGGGGCCTGTCGTGGGGTCGGGGAGAGGGGGGAGGGATAGCATTAGGAGATATACCTAATGTAAATGACGAGTTAATGGGTGCAGCACACCAACATGGCACATGTATACGTATGTAACAAACCTGCATGTTGTGCACACGTGCCCTAGAACTTAAACTATAATAATTAAAAAAAAAAAAAAAAAAAGAAAGAAAGAAAGAATGAAAAGAAACAGTGAATTGCTAAAATAATCCATGGCCCAAATTCTGTCTATCTTTAGTTTGAAAATGCTATCTATTCGTTGAGGAAACAGTTTCTGTTTCATGATAATCTTATCGTACTTGGAGTTTTCTAATTATAAAAATATTAAAACAACTTTTAAAAGCCCCTTCAAAGTCCTAATAATGTATTCCAGTATCCTGAATTATCCACCTTTTACCAAACATACTGTCAAGAATACACATCAAAGGAAACAGTGGCTGTCATTTATTGGCCTCTTTTCTGGAGACACTATCCTGCTTCACTGAACTGCATTTCGTCCTGAGCCAATACTGAAGTACCTTACAGTACAGACATATTTGAGTATTAAGCATTTTTAAGCAAAATCATTCACATTTTCTAACATGGATGGTGGGAAGAATGCAAACCTTGGAACAAAATATGAATTCCTTCTCCATGAGTCAAGCGTTCTTGGTAAGTCTCAATCTCTGAGCCTCATTTTTCTGTTTGTTTGTTGGTTTGTTTATTTATTTATTGACACAGAGTTTCCTTCTTTTTGCCCAGGCTGGAGTGCAATGGTGCGGTCCCGGCTCACTGCAACCTCCACCTCCCGGGTTCAAGCAGTTCCTCTGCCTCAGCCTCCCGAGTAGCTGGGATTACAGGCATGTGCCACCACGCCCGGCTAATTTTTGTATTTTCAGTAGAGACGGGGTTTCGCCGTGTTGGCCAGGCTCGTCTCGAACTCCTGAGCTCAGGTGATCCACCTGCCTCGGCCTCCCAAAGTGCTGGGATTACAGAGGTGAGCCACCATGCCTTGTGCAGCGAGGGGCATGCACACTGAGTCAGGCACGTATAGGGCCGGCCAGGGTTTTCCTGCTATCCCCACACCCTTGTCCCAGGTTGTTTTTAGTAGGAAGAAAGGGACGTGAGAGATTTAAAAAATTTTTTTTTGTCTCTTGCCCAACCATTCTCATGCATCCAGAAACACTGAGAACAGAGAGTCCCATGTCACCCTCAGTGGAGGGTCTGCCTCAGAAAGACCTTTGTGACAGAAATAAAGAATTTTATGTCTATATTTACACAAGCTGTTTTCTCAGGGTGTTTTTCTGTTGTCCAGGGTGGAGGGCAGTGGCATGACGATGCCTCACTGCAGCCTCCATCTCTTGGGCTCAAGCAATCCTCCTCACACTGCAACCTCCCCTGTAGCTGGGACTACAGGTGGCCACCACCACGCCTGCCTAATGTATTTAATTATTATAATTTTTTTTTAGATGTGGCGCGTCACTGTGTTGCTCAGGCTGCTTTCAAACACATGGCCTCAAGTGATCCTTGCATGTCTGCCAGTTTTTATACATGCTTTTTATACATGCTATAGACTCAATCAATTCACACCTGTGCGTTTTCTTTAAGCTTGTGTTATTGCACATTTATACCTCTCGAGTGGTAGCTGATTTCCCTGAATACCTGTCAGGTAATCACTGGCTCGCCAATCAGTGTGGTTTTAACATTGGCTCACAGTGGCTTGGAAAGCCCTCATGGGAAGTATTTCTTGAGGAAAAGTGGAGAGTTTGCAGGAATAGTTTTGAAAAACAGAGACAACCGATGTCTTCCTTCCCTCCCTTGCCTCTCCTCATGTGCCAGGTTTTCTGTTTTCTCCACTATTACAGAATCACCATGTAGTCTTCTGTGATGAAAACTTTTATCTCTTTAATCATCCCATTTCGTCCTCCAGACCTTTTTTTTCTGGAAGGGTTGTAAGCAGAAGGGACAAAACATCTTCAGAAAATCACATTATGATATAAACTTAGTGAAAAGATTCATCATATTTAAGAAATGGACAGGATGAAATCCTGAATTCGTAAACATTAAAAAAATCGGTTTACATAACATCCGTCCCTTTTGTCTCTATCCTTTATCCAGTGAGAAGTGTAGAAAAGACGAATTCCTTGCTTGCGGCAACTGCATTAAGTAGTCAAACTGCTGGACCCTTTCTGTCAATATCACACATCCAGATGTAATAGCCACAAGACACAAAAACATTTTACAACTGTACCTTTTTTTTTTTTTTTAAATCTCATTGTAATTTGCATCAAACCCCTAGCACTGAACTCAACATTCACAGAGTTAAGAGTACCATGGCCGAGAGAGATCCTGCCTCAAATGTTGGGAGGAGGCTGCAGCAGTGGCAGTCCAGCTGAAGACAAGGCTGGAATGTGTCTTCACACACCCCACTCCCTTTTTGAGACAGGATTTCTCTCTGTCGTCCAGGCTGGAATACCCTGGAGGACTTAGAGCGCACCACAAACTAGGACTCCTAGGCTCAAGCAATCCTCCTGTGTTACTTTCCTGAGTAGATGGGACTACAGACACGTGCCATGGTGCCCAGCTAGTTTTAAAAATTGTGTAGAGCAGGGGTCTCACTATGTTGCCCAGGCTGGTCTTGAACTCCTGGCTTCAAATGATTCTCCTCCCTCAGCCTCTCAAAATACTGGGATTACAGGTGTGAGCCTCTGCATGTGGCCTTTTTTCTCTCTCACTTTTTTTCCTTTATCTAAGGCTTAAGGTTTATCTAAGGCTTTGCTTTAACCCAGGAAACTGATTTTTTTTTTCCCTCCCACTTAGAGGAAAGAGCACTTCAAACGTTCAGGATTTTTGGCCTACTGAAAGTTCACTGGCAACAATTGTGTCCTGTCTCTGCCTGCCTGCAGGAGAAAACAAAACTTAAAGTCAGCACCAGGCTGCAAGGCTGCACTTTTCCTCCATACATTATCCTGCACAGAACAGTGGTTGAGGGATCCAGTGAGCCAGTTCTCTTCCAGTTGGAGAGATTATTGTTAAATGCTGTGAGGACATGTGTTTTTCATAATAGACAACAGCTCGGCTGTTGCTTCGTACTATGGGGAAATGCATAGTCTCCCAGGAGCGACAGCTTCATCATCTCTACCCCTTCACTCTTCCTTTACTCAAAGAAAGTTTCACCGTATTGTAGTGAGTCGGGGTCCTGCTGGTGAATCACACAGTTGCTGACAGTGTCAGGGACCCCCAAGGCCACCCTCACCTTCAGTGATTCATGGACATTCTCTGCTGCCCTCCTGCATACAATACTCCTAACTGAAGCCAGCCGCCTCACCTCAGGTCAGTATACCATGCCTCCCACCTTGTCACGGGCTTTGCTCCTACAGTGATCACTCCTCTCTCCTGAACCACCAACTGCTCCCTCTACATTGGATCATTCCCCAAGCTACGGGAAAACTCACCCTCTAACCCCATGTCCTTCTGTAGCTACGAACACATTAAACTCTTGCCCTGCAAAGGAAAACTGCCTGAACTTGTGCAACACACTTCATTGGAGTCCATTTTCAAAATTATCTACAAAGGAAAATGAATCAGAATATTCAAAACAATTCTGAAGTTTAACTTTGGGGAATTCACCCTACATGATGTCAAGATTCACATTAATTCTATTATATTCATCGATTGATTATGTTGTCAGTGCATTGGAAGAAGGTGACTTCCCCCTTGGCTTGGGGATTGATTCAATGTAGAGGGAGCCATTGATGGTTCAGGAGAGAAGAGTGATCAGTGCAGGAGCGATGCCCCTGAGAAGGTGGGAGGCATGGGATCCTCAGCTGAGGTGAGGGCGCTGCCTTGAGTTAGGAAGCATTGCATGAAGTTATTGATTATGATGCTTAATCATCCAGCCCCATATGGCAATTGTGTTACTTCTCCAGTATTCAAGACAGTGTGGTATCGGGGGAAAATCTACGGATCAAAATAGAGCCAGCAATAGACTCACAAACCTAGTAAGTTGATTTTCAGATAAGTGGCAAAGGCAATGGAGAAAGATTTTCTTTTTAAAACATTGTGTTGTTTTCTCCTGTCTCATGGCCACTACATTAATTGTTTCTTATTCCTCAGGTTCCTTCCCTGTGTTTCTCCCTTGCACTTCAACTGCTCTTCTGTCTGTCTGTCTGCCCCACCACAGTGCGATATTTTTCACAGCAAGTACCACGTGTCTTTGTGATATTTCAGATGTCCATCCCATCAGTGATAAACCGAATCAAGAAAATGTGGTACACATACACCGTGGAATATATGCAGCCATAAAAAGAATGAGATCATGTCGTTGGCAGGGACATGGATGGTGGTGGCAGCCATTATCCTCAGCAAACTAATGCAGGAACAGAAAACCAAATACCGGATGTTCTCACTTATAAGTGGGAGCTAAATGATGAAAACACATGGACACGTGGGAGACGCATCACACACTGGGCCTACTGAAGTGCAGGGGTGGGAGGAGGGAGAGGGTCAGGAAGAGTAGCTCGTGGATGCTGGGCTTAATACCAGGGTGATGTGATGATGTGTGCAGTAAATCACCGTGGCACACATTTACCCATGTAAGAAGCCTGCACATCCTACACATGTACCCCTGAACTTAAAGTAAAGTTTGGGAATTAAAGATGTCAGTATTTCAGAATCCTTCTTTCCATGTGTTGGTCATTGTGTCATTTATCTAAGCGTTATGGTGACATAAAAGCTCAGGCATAACAACAATTAGTATGATCAGCAATTTTCCAGGATTATAGCTCAGTATGATCTAACATCAACTACTAATATTGAATTGCATTTGACTCCTTGAAGTACTTAAGGAAAATTGGTAAGAAAAAATATTCATGCTTGAAAATATTTTTAAAATTTGTGTAAATTGGATCAACACTGAATACCACAGATGTCGCTGTCACTGGACGCGAATGAAGTGCATAATAGGAACCATAAGACACAGTCAATGATAAAGGGGGAAATAAAAGGGAACCTATCAAAGCACCATCAGACGAGTGCAGAAGCACACACATGAACACACCCTGCAGCTGCGGAAAGACATGGTAGAAGTAAAGCCCCACAACTCATCAGCCTTCCTTCTCACCAGCTCATGAGTTCACAAGTGAGTTTGCTGAGGGTCAAATGCCCACAGTAAAACTGAGCAATTTAAACATCACTGAGCGCCATTTCAAGCATTATGTAGAAAGCTACAGACAACAGTGAACTTACTCTGAGCACGTCTTAATCCATCATCTTCACAGATGGCTATAGAAATGGCCTGTAAACATTTTGTCTGATAACCGCTAAAGTAGTGACGTTCAAACTCTTTTATGACACTGTGTGAGAAATACACAGTTTACATATAGTCGACTAGGCAAGTAAATATATGTATGTGCATGGGGATGTGCAGTGTATTTGTATATTCTACATGCAGCGAACGCTATTTAGTAATTTATTTTATCTCTGTTCTTTAAAATGCCGTTTGTGGCTGACAACATTATTCTTACGATCCACCATGGATTAAAAACCAGTTTAGAAATGATTACAGCTTTTTCGGAGAACATCCCCAATGGTTGATAAATGTTGCTATAGAATATATGCAAATATACATGAGAACCCAATTTTGTCCACCTCCTCTGCAATTCAGTGTTTTTAGACAAAAATCCCATCTTCGATATGGGCCAAAAGGCTACTACAAAATAGAGAGTTACTGATGAAATATGTGTTTCATCTGCAGATATCAGTGTCTGTTTTGCACAGGTGTAGTCTTACTTGGAGAGATGAGAACTCACAGGCAAAAGGGACAGACAGTACCTGTGACTTCTTGTCCTCTTGATATCATGTGGAGGCTTTGCTTGGGCTGCAGCATAGGTGAATGCCATGCATTGCCTGCGTTCGCGGGGACCTCCCTGTGAATGCACAGGGACCTCCATTCCCCTACTGGGCTCCCATTTTATGAGGCCAGTGGGAGAGCTACACTGAACGTGGTAGGTAGCAAATAATTTCACCTCAACCACCAAGCAATCTGAGCTCAGGTGACAGTGTTTACTCTGGTACCCTGAGACTTGCCAGCTGCTCGGAATCTGTAGACTTTGTCCCACCCACCCACCATCCTGTGGAAATCTAAGTTTGGTCATAGATTCCCGTGCATGGAGGATGGGAAGCTCTGGTCATGTGGGAAATTGAGCCCCCTCTCAGGGAGACTGGTTGTGTTGGTCCCAGCTCTGTTTCCTCCCTTAACAGCTAGAGAGTTGCTGTAGGGTCACGTATCAGGCAACTCTTCTTGTCTCTACAATGTCTTTCATACTTTCCGCTGCCTCCTGTTTGTCACAAGGGCTCCTTCACAACTTTCCCAATCCCAATCCTAATATGATCCTTTGAACTCATCCAGCAGGTCCGGAGTTATGGCCCACAGGAATGGCAGCGGGAAGTTCAAATTTGGCAAGAAATTCAAGCCTGCTCTTTGAGGCTGGAGTGAGGCCACTCAGGAATCACTAAAGTCCAGGTCTGCATGTGATGGTTAATATTAAGTGTCAACTTGATTGGATCGAAGGATGCAAAGTATTGTTCCTGGGTGTGTCTGAGAGTGTGTTGTCAAAGGAGATTAACATTTGAGTCAGTGGACTGGGAGAGGTAGACCCACCCTCAGTCTGGGTGGGCACCATCTACTCAATTGCCAGTGCCACTAGAATAAATCAGGCAGTAGAACATGGAAAACTAGACTTGCTGAGTCTTCTGGCCTCCAACTATCTCCGGTGCTGCATGCCTCCTGCCCTCGAACAACAGACTCCAGGTTCTTCAGCTTTTGGACTCTTGAACTCACACCAGGATCTGCCAGGGGCTCTCGGGCCTTTGGCCACAGACTAAAGGCTGCAATGTTGGCTTCAATACTTTTGAGGTTTTGGAACTCGGACTGCCTTCCTTGCTCCTCAGCTTGCCGATGGCCTATTGTGGGACTTCACCTTGTCACCGTGTGAGTCAATACTCCTTAATAAACCCTACTTCATATATGCATCTATCCTATTCGTTCTGTCCTTCTACAGATCCCTAACTAGTACAACGTGAAACACTACCAACAGCCATAGTTGCTCACAAAAAGTCTGAGTCCAGAAATCACTATCTCCCATTCTTTGAGCACTTCCGAGTGCACTATATTAAAAACTGGACTTAGTAAGGAAAAAAAGAAAGTAAAATTTAATAATAATAGTGTCCATGCCAAGAAAGGATAAGAAATATAAAAGGTAAATTAAATAAGAGATCATGATTATAACTGCTCTCGTTTTTTAAAAAAAATATTTAAAACACCACGATTCCTACTCAAGTTGCTTTTGAGAGAGAGACAGAGAGAGATTGAGCCACCTTTCTTTTCCAACTCAAGGTATTGCCCTAAAAGAAGGCCAGCTGCATGATATATATAGGCGTCATTTCAGCAATATATCTTATTTATAAAAGGCTGCATTCTGGTCAGGGCCCCGTTCCTATCCTTCCCTTCCATATAATATTTCCCACATTAAACTGCCAAAGAATACATGAGTAATAAGAACAGGAATCATGCGCACAGCTTACTGTCTACATTAACGAGAGCTTATACCCCACTGGCTTCATCAACGTAACTTTACTAATACAGCAATCTGTTGCCTAGGAAAATAAAAGATGCAAAGAACTTTACTGTTCATTTCAGCAACTGCCTGAAAGATTCATCAACTCTTCAGTCAAAAGTGTCAAATGACATTTTTCAATCCCAAAACTCATTGAACCGTTGCCTAAACATTTTTGTCTTCTTGGCTCCACCAATCCTACATCATTATGATTCCTACCTAACTCTAACCAAACAATCCCCCACTTTAAAAGACCCACTTTACACTAGATTTCAAAATCAGAATAAATATACTGAAATCCCTTCGACGTCTGACACACTAGTGCCTCTGTCGAGGTAGTGCTCTCCCTTACAGCACTATGCAAATAATGTCAGCCCTGTCTTATGAACAGGCTATTTAGTTGATATTTGGAGAGTACAGTATATGATCCAGTTAGTCACCACTGCTTTGCATCATGTCACAGGAGACTGCGCCTAGATCCTGTCATCAATATGTACATATATTTCTGAATCAAAATACACGATCTGAATGGCCTACAGGTATATTCAGGCAAATCAGTCACTAGCCCAGAGATTTAAATGTTCAATAACACACCCCCCCCAAAAAAAAAACCAAAATTAAGCATGTGTGAATATATTTAGTCTGCAGAAGAGTTTATTCCATTCCAATCATTAGAAGCATGGCAGAAAACCGAGAACCAGAGGAAAAAAGGGATTAATCAAAGCATGTGTAAAAATTGGTCAAGGCGGGATGATCGCTTGAGCCCAAAACTTCAAGACCAGCGTGGCATCAGACTGAGACAATGTTCTAAAAAATAAATTAATTGCTCAGGCGTGGTGTTCGCACCTGTAGTACCATCCATTTGAGAGGCTTCAGTATGAGGATTATTTGAGCCCAAGAGATCCAGACTCCAGATTCAGTGAGGTATTGTCATCTCACTGCCCTCCAGCCTGGGAGAGAAAGCCACACCCTGTCTGAGAAAAAAAAAAAAAAAAGCATTGATAAATAAAGATATAAAAATAGTTTCTTTCTTTCACAACAGGCTTTTCTGAGACACATCCTCCATTAAGGGTGACATAGGACTGTGTGTTCCCAACGTTTCTCAATGCATGAGATGGTTTGATCAAAGAAAAACAAATGCTCTCTTAAGTGCCTTTCTTTCCACTACAAACACCCTGTGGATGCGGGTATGAGAACAGCAGGAAAACCGCGGTCGACCCTGCAAGTGGCAGACTCAGTGGGCATGCCCCTTGCTAAGCAAGTTCCTGCTGCCCATGTGACTTGCTGTCTGTCTTCTATCCCTGCAGAGCTGTGGAAGGAAACGTCATGACTTCTTTCTTGCCAACTATGACACAGCTGGTAGGTCAGCAGAGCAGTCCTCCCAGAAGTTGAAGTGTCAGTGAGTGGGAGGGAAAGCAGAAGGGCTTCCCGTAGGTTGGACCACTCGGTCCATGGCCTCATATAGATCCTCATCCTTCTACTAAAAGGCAGCGACATCCCCATGGCCTTGCTGTTGTGGGGTCCTGGGCAGGGGAGGAAGTAAGGGCATAGTGGGGAGGAGGGTCAGATGAACAGGGAATGAGTTGAAGGGTGACATTATTTGCAGTATTTCAGTCTCAGAGGCATAAAAAATACCACACAGAGAGGATGGATTCCAAAGTCCTTAGTGGGGACCTTGGAAGGAGCAGAGGACAGGGCATGGGGAGACAAGGAAGCGCAGTGCGGCTCTTAAGGCAAGAGGGGACCTCACTGCGCATGCTCCTTTGGTGCCTCCTTAGTGCGCATATTCATTGGGCGTCTTCCCATTGGCCCTTCGCGTATGGTGAACGCCGGGGAGCTGTGATCCTGCAGCTCGGGTCCCTGAGGTCTGGATTCTTTCTCCCCTGCTGAGACGCAGCCAGTAGGTCCACAGGTCGCTCCAGCTGGGAGTTGAAGCGTGAGTGAGAGTGCGGAGGAGCCAGCGGGCTTCCAGAGGGTCGGGGCGCATGATTGGTGACTCCCAGTGAGAAGGGGCTTGATGTCGTCGTCCTTCTCGTGCGGCCCCGCAGCTATGGGCCTTCTTGTCTTGTCGGGGTCAGAACGAAGGAAGAAGCAGGGCCTCGGAATGGGACGGGGGTTAGGTGAAGCTGGGGCGATGCTGGGGTGCTGTTGGTGGTATTCCAGTCCCAGAAACGCCTGAAACTTCCAACAGAGGACAAATTCCAGACTCCTCAAGGGGCATCAGGCCTGGAATGTCGTGGGCGGTAAGGAAGGGGCCTGGAAATTGGGAACACTCCGGACTGGTGACCGCCACCCCGAGGTTTGTATAATGAACCGCAGAGGTGCCCGCCCGGTGAGGACTGCCCAGTGCTATGTGGCAACTTCTCAGCTCCATCTTGGAAGTTCGAATGGGTGGGAGGGGCTATGCATTCCAACAAAACTCGATGTTGGGGGGAAATGGCCCTAGCAAAGGGTGTGTGACAAAAGCCATGGGCGCTTTAATTTTAATTCTCAAGCTGTATTTTCCTAAATGTCTCGCGATGGAGAGTCCAATTGTGAAACCAAACCTCATTGGAAATACCGTGCGTCTCTTGGCATAAGCCCTAAGGCATTGCTCAGCTAGCTTGACGAACATAAGTGGCTGTGCAAGTATTCGATTCAGAAGGCATACGCACTTATACATGCCCTCTGACTTACCTTTCAATGTCTTACCAAATTTTTAAAAATTGCAAGTTAGCATTTGGCCATGGAAGTGCTCAAATGTAGTATCCACTCACATGCATTTTTCCAGTCACGGTATTCTGGGTTTTGGTTTGGTTTGGTTTGGTTTGGTTTTTTTGAGATGGAGTTTTGCTCTTGTTGCCCAGGCTGGAGTGCAATGGCGCGATCTCGGCTGGCTGCAGCATTCGCCCCCGGGTTCAAGCGGTTCTCCTGCCTCAACCTCCCGACTAGCTGGGATTAAGGCACTCACCACCAAACCCGGCTAAGTTTTTGTATTTTTAGTAGAGACGGGGTTTCACCATTTTGGCCAAGCTGGCCTCGAACTCCTGACCTCAGGTGATCCATCCTCCTCAGCCTCCGCAAAGTGCACACTGTTCTGTTTGCAGACTGAAATATGAGTTGGCGAGGAAGAAGATATAGACCAAGACGATGTTTACGACTTGCTCAACTGGTTGGGCCTATGCCTGTGAGTAACTTAACGTTCGATTTTTTCCAATAGCAGAAGTTTTTTTGTGTGGTAGTTATTGTTGAACTAGTATAGATACACTGATAAAGGTCTCCCATGTTGATAAAAAATGATCACGGCATCTCATGAAGGAAAGAGTAACCCAAGAGGACTACACACTGTTTTCGCCTGGATGTGTGAACTTGTGTTCCTCGATTTGACTGGTGATTTCCTCCTCATGCTTATTCATAGCACGTTACACCCATTCAACCCCACATGAATTAAAATGGCTTCCAACGCCATTGAGGGTAACGGTCTCAGAGTAACCTCTCTATGGGAAGAGTAACTTAATGAAGAGTAAGTATGTGGAATAGTTTTGGGATAGTGTTGGAGCATGTCTTTAAACATGCATATGATCAGAAGTATCTGTGTAATCTGTATATTCATGTTATTGACATGCATTGATAAGAAGAATTTTTTATCTGCACATGCACACACCATGTCCCCGCCCTTGTCCCAGGAGCCCAGTGTGCCAGAGCCTCAACAAGAAGGACCACCAACTGAAAGTCAGGATCATACACCTGGTCAGAAGAGAGAAGAAGATCAGGGTGCAGCTGAGATTCAAGGTGCTGGGAAGGGAAAGAAAGAATGTCTATGGGGGGGGGAGGCCTGTGTGTGCATGACGCCTTATGCCATGACCAGTAACAGGACGAAAGAAAACAACAGGAAAGGATCTCAAACATTTGCTGAGAGTTTTGCAAGAGGCTGGAAATGTGATGGGTATAGTTTGCAGCTTCCTGCAGTCCCTGGATATGATGAATCTTCTCTTTTTCTTTGAGATGCATTTTGTATGCTTGAAAATATAGTCGTTCCTAAATCAGATGAAACCATTTAATTGGTTGTATAAAAATGTACATTATTTCACCAGTTTAACTTGATATTCTTAGGACGTTGCAGTGAGATCTTCTCAGCCATGGTGTTCACAGTGTTGTAAGCACCCTTTGATAGCATGTGGAGTGCCAAGTCACCCTACCATATAACACCCCAAATAAAGCCCATTTGCAAAGGAATCTTAGCCTCATTCTATAAATAAGAAAACGGAGGCCGGGCGTGGTGCCTCACCCCTGTTATCCCTGCACTTTGGGAGGCCGAGGTGGGCGGATCACTTGAGGTCAGGAGTTCGAGACCACCGTGGCCAATATGGTGAAATCCTGTCTCTACTAAAAATATACGAACTCGTTGGGCGTGGTGGCACACACCTGTAATCTCAGCTACTAAGTAGGCTGAGGCAGGAGAATTTCTTGAGCCCGTGCGGCAGAGGTTGCAGTGAGCCGAGATCACACCACTGCACCCCAGCCTTGGTGACACAGCGAGACTCCGTCTCAAAACATAAAAATAAATAAATAAGAAAACTGAGGCTCAGAGATAGAGACTTACCAAGAAAACTTGACGCATGGAGAAGGAATTCGTATTTTGTTCCAAGGTATGCATTCTTCCTACCATCTATTTTAGAAAATGTGAATGATATTTTGCTCAAAAATGCTTAATACTCAAATGTGTCTGTACTATAAGGTACTTCGATATTGGCTCAGGACAAAACGCAGTTCAGTGAAGCAGGATAGCAACTCCAGAAAAGAGGTCAATGAATGACAGCCACTGTTTCCTTTGATGTATATTTTTGACAGTATGTTTGGTAAAAGGTGGATAACTCAGGATGTTGGCGTACAGGTAACTTTATTAGTAGGATACGGAGGGGGCTTTGAAAAGTTGTTTCAATATTTTTATAATTAGAAAGCTCCAAGTACGATAAGATTATCATGAAACAGAAATTGTTTTCTCAACGGATAGCATTTTCAAACTAATCAGAGACAGAATTTGGGCCATGGATTATTTTAGCAATTCCCTGTTAAGGGGTTTCCAGAATATGACTGTCAACAATGCTCATTAATTTCTTTGCACTTCAGTTCCCGTACTCCCACTGGAAGACAGTGGTTTTGCTGTTATATTTCGTACTTTTTTTCTTAATGACATTCATGTATGGAAAGTCACATATAGGGGCCTTTGGATCTAAGAATTACTTTAATAAAGTTTAACCCCAACATTTTCAAGATACCTCAACAGGGGATGAGTGTCAGGACCATAAGATTTGTCATAGGCTCACCGATGCATTGATCTAATCCTTCAGAAAATTACATTGAAGTTACGATTAAAATGCTATCCGTGAGGCTGTCCTGTTTTCCTAGGTAGCTGTGTGTTTATAATACACAATGGTAAAGTATGGGCAAGGTAGGTGTGCTGAGACTTATCCTCAGATTGTCATTTAAGATAAGGTATCATAATACAGGAAAACAAACGTGGGACATCTTTGCTTCACATTTATTACCACAGTAGCTTATAGGCTTTTATTGCATAACACCGAGGAAAAGAAAAGGATCAGTTCCTTATTTATCACTCCTGTTTGGCTGCTCCAGTCGACATCCTTTTGGTATTTTTCAGTGCCCGACCTGGAAGTTGATCTCCAGAAGCTGTCTCAGTCAAAGACTGGGGATGAATGCGGAGATGGTTCTGATGTCCAGGGGAAGATTCTGCCAAAATCAGAGCAATTTAAAATGCCAGAAGGAGGTATGTTACCCATTAAGATTCAAAATTATGTGCTGTCTGTATTCCATAATATTATACTTTTGATAATAAAAGGAGAGAATCTTACTGCCCCTTTAAAAATAGAGTTCAAATGCAGACTTTCTTTGGAAGGTAATTCAGACCCTAGAAGCCTGACTGCAAAACTGAAACACTATCAGATACAGACACAAATTGGGTCAAAGCCATATTGAATCATCAAATAGCAAAGCATTTTCTTACTTCTGAGTATAACCAACAGCTAACAATTTTCAGATTATTTTGTGATGTCTGCTTTTCACAAAAACATGATGCACTTGTAATACCACTTTGTATGAAATATGCTGATCCCTGAAGGAGATTCTCGTACCAACTCTTAACATAATTTGTGAGCTTCTGGACAAATCACATAAATCCTACACCCATTTTTGCTTTTATTGAAAGTAGTGAATGCACATCAGATAGATTAAAATCCACTTCAGTGCTGATTTCTACATGCTCTGGTTCTGTTGGAGAGAATGCAAAGATACTCGGATTTTCATGATTTGTTTTTCATAACGATCAGCTTCAGTCCAATTGTAATATCTGAGTTGAGATTTCATTGCTTCTAAGAAAACAAGCGGGCACTCTGCTTGATGTTTGTTTTTCCGTAAGGAGACCTTCATGAGTGTTCTTGAATTTTGTCAAATCCTGAATTCTCTCAGACTCTTAAACAATGATTGTTTTATTTTTATTTTTGCTTTTGTTTTGTTTTGTTTTGTTTTGTTTTGTTTTGTTTTGTTTCGGATGAGGTCTCGCTCGGCCGCCCCAGGATGGAGTGCAGTGGTCCGATCTTGGTTCCCTGTGACCCCCGCCTCCCGGGTTTAAGCGATTCTCATGCCTCAGCCTCACGTGTATTTGGGATTACAGGTGCATGCCACCATGCCCAACTAATTTTTGTATTTTTAGTAGAAACAGGGGCTCACCATGTTGGCCAATCTGGGCTCGAACTCCTGACCTCAAGTGATCCACCTGCCTCGGCCTCCCAAAATGCTGGGATTACAGGTGTGAACCACCTCCCTCGCTGGACCCAATGATTTGTGTTTTAAAGTCTTCCCACAGTGAAGCCTTGAATGACTGAATAATAGAATGGAAAGAGACAGTCAAGGTTTTGTGGCCCATGAAGTAGGGAGCCTGCATGTAGGTCAGTGATGCTCAAAGTGGTTGAAAGATGCCTGTGCTAAGCATGCTCCCTGCCCTCCTGTCAATCTTCATGAGCTACTGTGTGTAATTAGATTGAAGACACATACGGTAACCTCTAACCATATCAGAGGTTATATATTACAGGTTTCTGCCTTGAGTCATCAGATGATATGATTTAAAGTTCAAAGACTATAACGTACTAAGTCCTGAGTAGTCCACATAAGTATCTTTTACACGTTTTTCAAATTGCTGACTTAATTAGAAGAACTTCTGAATTTAAAGGATGCACTGCATTTTTAGGGGAGAAATTATCTAAATGATTTACTCCACACTGGCGAACCACTCCATTAGACTATTTACATTAATAGATAGTGTGTAGACGATTTCCAGGAGCCTACTGAACAAGCCTCAGTTGTATTCTTAGGACAGTCATACCGTTAAATGCATATCTTATTAAAATAGATAACAAATTACATGACACAAGAAAATAATACTGAGACATAAAAAATAATAAAAGAGTCACAGAATAAACTTAAGGGAAAGGGAAACAGGCAGTACATGAAAGGTATGAATCATTAACAAAGGGAAAACTAATCGAAAAGTAATACATTTAATAGATCGTTCTTTTGAGAAATAGCTAGGAAGACAGCATCCAGCAGATGAAACAATCTTGAAGAAAATGGAAAAAGCACAACCCGGAATATGAACAAGACCCAGATATTGAATGTAGGGCATAATTGAAAGTGAATACATCCTTAAACACAATATTTTCAGAGTATGGATGAAATGGTTGACACACTAGGGATGCCTACATTATTTAATATATCCCTGCAATAACTAAATATCTGAACACCACAAAGACTGTGCATGAACTTGTGAAATTTGCTAGTTGTCCCTCAAAAACAGTTACTTTTAGAAGCAAATATTTAGCTTTTCCAGATGTCTTACTCTCTGTTTTCATTTCCCTCTCCATTTTTTTTTTTCCCCACACTGGTTATGATGTATAACTCTTTCACATTTTAATATCAATCATGATCGTGATACGTTAAAACTTATATGACCATTTAATTAATTATACAAATGGGAATACTTTCCAGTGGAAAAAGTGTCATTATTCATATTGACATGAGGACTATAGGTGAAAACTGGATGCAAATGGTTAGTGTATGTTAAAAAAGAACAAAGAAGGGTAAACTAGCTCAAAGCAATATCATAGCACTTCTTCACAATAGAGAAAAAACAAATGCAATACTGGCCTTTCTATTCATTTCACTTATGTATTTCCTAATGTGACATTAACAGTTTCCTCAGAAGATAGCTTTCAGACTGTCTGCAGGAACCTATTGGACATTCAGACCATACTGTCAAGCCAAAACATTAAATTATGCATTTTTTCTGGAGGAATTTTTTCAGAAATTCCTTCTGTTTCTTAGGTTTTTTTGTGTTCTGGTTGTATTTTCAGTAAAACTCTACGCATTGTTTGTCATCTACTTTAAGCCCCTTCTAATAGGTTCACTTGATTTAATGTGATCTGTCCTCAGACTGTCTTTTGGTTTCCTTCTAGCACAAAAAGCAGGGTGTGTTTTAAAAATGTTGCTAATGTGTATGTTTAGAAGTGTATCCTCAAAGTCTCTACAGAGGTCTTGTTGAATCTTAGCCACAGGGAGACTCTTCGGATTCTGGTTTTAGTCCATTGTATAAAACTAAACCTTTGGTGTCCTTTGCATACCTTTAACTTCATCTGAATAGAGTTCTTCTGGTAATGTTCCCTCCTGTTATGTTTCTGTCGCAGGGGAAGGGAAACCACAGCTTTAAACAAAGACAACCGAAAGAATGCAAACTGGATTTATCCGAGATATTTGACTTTTAAAAATCTCAATAAAGTTTTCCAGTTTTCTCCAAAGAAGTATCACACACCTGTTGTTCATTTATTCTCACATATTAGACAGTATTGAACATTTTGGCCGGGTGCAGTGGCTCATTCCTGTAATCCAAGCACATTGGGATGCTGAGGCAGGAAGATTGCTTGAGCTTGGGAGATTAAGACATGCTTGGGCAACATGGCAAAACCCCCTCTCTACAAAAATAGATGAATGAATGCATGAATATATGCACATATGTATGTAGGTGTAGTCCCAGCTACTCTGGAGGCTGAGGTGGGAGGATCCCTTGAGCCAAGGAGGTCGAGGATGAAGGTAGTCATGTTCACGCCACTGCAGCTCCAGCCTGGGTGAATGCGACTCTGTCTGAATAAAATATAGTATCATTTTTGCAACTCTGCATTCTGATTGAGCTGGTATGCACATGTGTGATATTGTGAATATATATATTTGGTCCTGGACCCTGCTTACTGTCATACAACTCCTACAGGTTTTGGAATCTCCACATAGTGATGTCTTTTTGTATGCTAGTGAGTTGACCATTTGCTGGCAGCTCCTAGGTAGCTCTAGGATGGCGGATTAGAGGGTTGGGACTTTTCGGCCACATCCCCAACGTTCAGGACAGGGAGAGGGGCTGAAGGTTAAGTTGATTACCAATGGCGGGCCAACAGTTTAGTCAGTCATGCCTATAGGATGAAAACCTCCATCAAAACCCAAAAGGACAGGGTTCAGAGAGCTTCTTGCCTAGCTGAACACATGGAGAGTGGCATGCCCGTAGAGGCCGCGGAAGCCCCCTGCCTCTTCCTTCTATTCCTTCCCCTACGTATCTCTTTATCTGCATCCTTTGTTAGGATATCCTATTTTCCACAAAATATGTGAGAATTCCCCGGGCTATCGAGCTGGATGAAAGAACTAGGGCCTAGGTGGAAGAAAGGGGAAAGCAACTAGGGCAACTTGCTGAAGCAAAATTACTTGGATCCTACCTACACTGTCTCCTTACACGCGATGGCATGACATAGCCATGGGATTCCATCCTGCCTCTTACACACTGGCCTTGAGATGGTGGGCAAGATACTTACATCCTGTGGGACAGTTTCCCCATTTTTAAAGTGAAATTAGAATATTTACACTAAATGCTTGCTATGAAGAATAAATGAAATAACAAGATGCAGGCATTACATTGCAGATAAATTTACTGGTTATCTTTCCTTAATCCCTTTAAAATTTCAAATATTTTCATTCCATTTTTCTTTACAACTACATCTCTAGTATGTGATAACTGCTTTGGAATTTCAAGTAGGAATATCAGTCTACCTTTTTAAATGCATTTGACTTCAGAAGGTGATTTCATGTAAATATGTAAGTTAAATAGCAGTGTAGCTGGCATCAGACACGGCATTGATTCTGAAGCCGATTTGTAAATAACCGAGGTGCGACAAGGCCAACCCTATGTCAGTACTATGTGCTGAAAACTTGTTTGATGTGTGTGATGCCATGAAGAATAAGTCTATTCCAGTCAGTCAACACCACACAACTCAATATCACAGTGTGTCAAGAGCTCAGGCAGTCCCTAAGCAGCCCTATGGTGGCTAACGGGGCCACAAGGATCACCAGTGCAGTTGTTATTTTGGCTTGTCATATATTCATCAATTTGGCGGGTAAGAAGACAATGAGCCCAAATGAATCAAAGTGGTTGATTTACTTGCAGACTCAGCAAAAGCAAGATTAGCATTGTGTCAGTACTGTGTCCCTAGTCCCAGGGTACCACACTGAATTGGAGAAACTCAGTGACAGTACAGATGGTGGGTCTCTCTGCCTGCGAGGAGCCCACAGTCATACCCTAAGGCCAATTTTGAAACCACACTGAATCCTGAACCCAAGATCACACCTTACCGAGCTGCGACTATGGGACAGCAGGGGTGACCCAGCTCCCGAACATCTCGCACAGAACACCTTAGGGATGTCATCCATGCTTGTGAAGAGGAGGAACCTGTGTCAGTGACTACCCTGAACTGACTTGCCTGCTGACAGTTCCCCTAAACCAAAGATGCAAACCAGTTGTTTAGACTGAACGGGGAACCCTAGAGGGAAAGGTTTCTTTGTGGGATGGCACAATGGAGGCCTTGGCCAGCTTCTGCCTGATGACTGTATGTCCTGCTGGGGGTGTCCTAACAAGGGTAAAGTCTTGTAGTCCAGGGGTATCACCTGTGCCCTCTGGGATTGTTCTTACCTGTGTGCCCTGAATATCCCATCACTGCCTCATCCCTGGAAGGCGTGCACATCAACTTCAGCTTCCTGGCCATAGTTGTGCTGAGCCTGAAATGCTGGCTTGAGTTGGATAAAAATGGTTAATACAGAATGTTAGTTAGAAAGTCACCTGCCTTTGTCAGATAGACCTTCAGCATTAATAGGATTCGTATAAGATGAATGTGATGGGAAATTTGATGTGTCAACTTTGCTACGCCACGATGCATGAGAAATGTTCACTTTGACCAGGGTAGATGTCTCCGTGAAGGGTTTTCTTTACGTGAAAACTAGCATTTAAATCAGCAGACTTTTGGTAAACCTAATTGCCCTCCCCAATGTGGGTGGGCCTCATCCAGTTCCTTGAAGGCCTTCAGAGAAGAAGACTGGGGTCCTCCACAAGATGAAGAAATTCTGCCTCCACACTGCCCTTGGATTTGACCTTTCATATCACCTCTTCCCCCGGTCTCCAGCCTGACAACCTGCTCCGTGAGATTTGGACTTGCCAGTCGCAACACTTCCATGGGCTAGGTCTTCAAACGCAGTCTCTCTCTCTCTCTTTCTCTCTCCACCCACCCACACACACGTGTGCACACATACACACACACACACACACACACACACACACACACACACCGAGGAACCCTAACCAATAGGCTTCTTACGTCTGGGACCCTTAGGGCGTAACTGAGATCAGTACTGCAGGTTGGTGTCACTCTGCTGCAGGGCTCCTCAAGCAGAGGCCAGGGGCGTTCCCCTCCCACCCTCTGCAGACGGACATCCACGTGGCTCATCACTGTGACTCAGGGTTTGGTCATCCAACCATGTAGCGATCACTACAATTTCACAAGTGTTCCCCGCCCTCCTTCTGCCTGTGAGGTCCTCTGAGATATTTTTAAGTCAAATGTCTAATACAAAACCAGTTTGCATTCTTTCAGCTTGTATTCATTTAAACCTGTGGTTGCCTTTCACCTATAATAGAAGAACAACATTACTAGCAGAACTGTATTTAGGTGACATTAAAGGTATGCAAAGGACACCAGTGTTTTAGTTGCATACAGTAGACTAAAACCAGAAGCCTATGAGTCACCCATTGGCTTACATGCAGTTAGGCCTCTGTAGAGATTTTGAAGATAGATTTCCAAGCATATACATTATCAATACTTTTTAAACACATCCTGGTTTCCAGTGCTACAAGGAAACCAAAAGAGAGTTAGAGGTCAGAACAATTTAAATCAGGTGAACCTATTAAAAAGTGGTCAAAGCAGAAAGCAAACATTGTGTATACTTTTACTAAAAATATAACCAACACACAAAAAAATGTTAAGAAACAAAAGGAATTTACAAAAAAAAATGTTTAATTTCATGCTTTGGCTTGAAACTACATTCTGGATGTCCAATAGACTCCTGGAAATAGTCTGAAAACTATCTTTTAGGAAAACATTTTATTGCATTTGTTTTTTATCTGTTGTATCTGAAGTGCAAAAATGTTTCTTTGGGCTAGTTTACCCTTCTGTGGTTTTTAAGGTACCGTAATCATTTTCCCCCAATTTTCACCTAAAGTGCTAATGTCAATATGAATACTGCCTTCTTACACTTGAAAGTATTCCCGTTTGTGTAATTAATTATATGGTCACACTAGTTTTAAGCTATCACTATCATTTCTGATGTCAAAACGTGAAACCGTTATATATCATGAACAGTGTTGCCAAAAAACAAAACAAAACAAAACAAAACAAGAAACGGAAATAGAGGGATAGGAAAGGAAAATGGAAAGGACAGTAAGACATCTGGAGAAGCCAACTATTTGTTTCTAAAAGTAAGTGTTTTTGAGGGACAACTAGCAAATTTCAGAAGTTCTTCCAGTCTTTGTGATGTTTAGGTATTCACATATTATAGGGATATATTAAATAATGTATATATGCCTAGCATATCAACCATTTCTTCCATACACTGAAAATATTAGAGTATTCACTTTCAATTATAACCTATATTCAATATCTGTGTCTTGTTCATGTTCCATGTTGACCTTTTTCCATTTTCTCCGAGTGTGTAAACTACTGGATACTCTATTCATAACTATTTCCCCCCCAAAAGATCTTTTAAATTTGTTACTTTTGGATTCGTTTTCCTTTTACTAATGATTCGTATCTGTCTTTTATTCATTTCCTCTTTCCTTTTCCCTTAGGTTTATTCTATTGTTCTTTTATTATTTTTTATTCTTCTCCTTTATCATGTAATGTGTTTTCTATGCATTTAAGACTATAATCTTCCTAAGAATACAGTTGAGGCTTCTTCAGTAGGCTCCTGGAAACAGACTGAAAAAGGTCTTTTTGTTTGTTTGTTTGTTTTTGTTTTGTTTTTTGAGACAGAGTCTCGCTCTGTCGCCCAGGCTGGAGTGCAGTGGCCTGGTCTCGGCTCACTGCAAGCTCCGCCTCCCGGGTTCACGCCATTCTCCTGTCTCAGCCTCCCGAGTAGCTGGGACTACAGGCGCCCGCCACCACGTCCGGCTAATTTTTTGTATTTTGTTTAGTAGAGATGGGATTTCACCGTGTTAGCCAGGATGGTCTCAATCTCCTGACCTCGTGATCTGCCCGCCTCGGCCTTCCAAAGAAAACTGTCTTTGAATGTAAATGGTCTAATGGAATGGTTCAGCAGTGTAGAGTACAAACATTTAGGTAATTTCTTCCCTAAATATGGAGTGCTCCCTTGAAATTCAGAAGCTCTTCTAATTAACAGTCAGCAATTTGGAAAATACGTGTAAAAGATACTTATGTCGACTACTCACGAATGAGGACGTTACAGTCTTTGAACTTTAAATCGCATCATCTGATGTCTCAAGGCAGAAACCTGTAATATGTAACCTATGATATGGCTAGAGGGGATTCTATCATATGTGTCTTCAATCTAATTACACACAGCAGCTCATGAAGACTGACAGAAGGGCAGGGGGCATGCTTAGCACAGGCATCTTACACCCACCTTGAGCATCACTGACCTACATGCATGCTGCCTACTTCATTGGTAACAGAAACCTGTCTGTCTCTTGCCATTTTATTATTCAGTCGTTCAAGGGTTCACTGCGGGAAGGATTTAAAATGCAATTATTCTTTAAGAACCAGAGAATTCAGAATTTAACAGAATCCAAGAACAGTCATTTAGGTCTCCATACGGGAAAACAAACATCAAGCAGGTTGCCCACTCATTCTCTTAGGAACCATGAAATCTCAACTCAGATATTATAACTGGAGTGAAACTGTTATGAAAAACAAATCATATCTTTGTATTCTATCCAACAGAACATGAAAATACAGAAATCAATCTTGAAACAGATTTTAATATATCTGATTTGCATTTACTATTTTCAATAGAAAAAGATGGATGTAGAATTTTTGGAATTCATCTGAAATCTCACAAATTATGTTAGATCTGGTACTAGAACCTCCGTCAGTACTCAGCATATTTCACACAAAGTGGTATTACAAATGCATTATGTATTTGTTTAAAGCAGAGATTAGAAAAGAATCTGAAAACAGTTAGCTATTGGTTATAGTCACAAGTAAGAAGATGCTTTCATATTTGATGATTCAATACGGCTTTGACCCAATTTGTTTCTGTATCTGATAGTGTTTAGGTCTTCTGGTCAGGCATTTGGGGTCTGAACAACTTTTCAAAGAAGGCCTGCATTTGAATTGTGTTTTTAAAGGGGCAGTAACGTTCTCTCTTTTTATTACCAAAAGTATAATATTGTGAAAAACAGAAAGCACGTAATTTTGCATCTTAATGGATAGCATACCTCCTTCTGGCATTTTAAATTGCTCTGCTTTTGGCAGAATTGTCCCCTGAACATCAGGACCATCTCCGCATTCATCCCCAGTCTTTGACTGAGACAGCTCCTGGAGATCAGCTTCCAGGTCAGGCACTAAAAAATACAGGGGTTCTTGATTGAAACAGGCAAACAAGAAGGACAAATAAGGAAAAGATAGTGCTCTTTTCCTCAGTGTTATGAAATAAAAGCCTGTAGACCAGTGTGGTAATAAATGTGATGTAAAGATGGCACACTTTTGTTTTCCTGTATTATGAATTCTTATCTTAAATGACAATCTGAGGATAAATCACACCACACCTACATTTCCCATACTTTACCATTGTGTATTATGAATAGTGAATATCGACTATCTAAGAAATCTGGAGTCTGCCACATGGATAGAATTTTAATCATAAATGAAATGTAATTTTCTGAAGGATTAGATCAATGTATTGGCCTGCCTAGGAGAAATCTTACAGTTGTGACACCCATCCCTTGTTGAGGTGACTTGAAAATTATTTAGATAAATTAACATTATGCTTGGGTCTAAGGGCCCTGTATGTAACTTTACGTAAATGAATCACATTTAGAATAATGTACCAAAAATAACAGGAAAATCACTGTCTTCCAGTGAGGGTACAGGAAGTTGAGTGCAAAGAAATTAGTGGTCACTGTTGACAGTCATATTCCGGAAACCTCTTAACAGCGAATTGCTAAAATACTCCATGGCCCAAATTCTGCCAGTGTTGAACGCAAAAGTACTATCTAGTGAGTAAACAACTTCTGATTCAGGATAAACTTATGGTACTTTTAGTTTTCTAATGATGAAAGTGCTTCGACAACTTTTAAAAGCCCCTTCGAAATCATGCTAATATAGCTACCTGTATGCCAGTGTCCTGAGTTATCCACCTTTTACCAAACATCCTGAAAAATTACCGATCAAAGGATACCACTCAAAGAGTGGCTGTCATTTATTGAGCTCTTTTCTGGAGTTTCTATTCTGCTTCGTTGAACTGTGTTTTGTCCTGAGCCAATACTAAACTACCTTAGAGTACACACACATTCAAATAATAAGTATCTTAAGCAAAACCACTGACCTTTTCTTATTACAACATGGATAACACAAACCTTGGGACAAAATATGAATTCTGTCTCCATGAGTACAAGGGTTCTTGGTAAACCTCCATTTCAGAGCCTCGGTTTTCTTATTAATAAAATGAGGCTAACATCCTTATGCAAATGGGCTTTATTCAGGGTGTTATAAGGTAGGATGACTTGGCACTCCACATGCTGTTAAAGGGTGCTTACAGCACCATTGACACAATGCCTTAGAAGATCATACAGCAACATTCTAAGAAGAACAAATTAAACTAGTGAAATACTGCATATTTATGCATAAAGTTAAACTGCTTCATCTGATTTAGCAAGGACTGTATTTTCAAGCGTACAAAATATATTTCAAAGGTAAGAGAAGATTCATTATATCCAGGGACTGCATGAAGCTGTAAACTATACTCTTCAATTTTCCAGCCAACTTTCAGCAAATGTTTGCGATCCTTTCCTAATGTTTTCTTTCCTCCTGTTACTGGTCACGGCATAATGCATGATGCACACATAGGCTTCCTCCCCGCATAGACATTCTTTCTTTCCCTTCCCAGCACCTCGAATATCAGCTGCACCCTGATCTTCTCTCTTCTGACCAGGTGTGGGATCCCGACTTTCAGTTGGTGGTTCCTCTTGTTGAGGCTCCTCATCACTGGGCTCCTGGGACCGTGGTTGTGTGTGTACAAATAAAAAGTTTTGGCTGGGCGCAGTGGCTCACGCTCAGCACTTTGGGAAGCCAAGGCGAGCAGATCACGAGGTCAAGAGTTCGAGACCAGCCTAGCCAACACGCTGAAACCCTGTCTCTACTAAGAATACAAAAATTAGCCAGGCATGGTGGCGCATGCCTGTAATCCCAGCTACTTGGGAGGCTGAGGCAGGAGAATCGCTTGAACCCCGGAGGCAGAGGTTGCAAGTGAGCCGAGATCACACCACTGCACTCCAGCCTGGGCGACAGAGCAAGATTCTGTCTCGGGAAAAAAAAAAATTGTTATCAATACATGTCAACAATGCAAATAAACAGAATACATAGATATTTCTGATCATAAGTAAGTCTAAAGACATTTCTCCAACACTATTCATATACTTATTATTCATCAAGTTATTCTTCCCACAGAGAGGTTACTCTAAGACGGAGTTACCCTCAAGGGCTTTGGAAGGTGGTTTAATCTATGTTGGGATGGATGTGTGCAATCTGTTATGAATAAGCATACGGAGGAAGTCATGGGCAAAATCTGGGGAACACAAGGTCATCCATCCAGGCAAAACCAGAACGTAGGCTGGGCGCAGTGGCTCAGGCCTGTAATCCCAGCACTTTGGGAGGCCGAGGCAGGTGGATTGCTTGAGCTCAGGGGTTCAAGAACAGCCTGGGCAACACGGTGAAACCCCGTCTCTACTAAAATACAAAAAGAAATCAGCTGGGCGTGGCAGCGTGCACCTGTAGTCCCAGCTACCTCCAGAAAGTAGTCCCGACCCTCCAGAAGCCCACTGGCTCCTCCTCACCCTCACTCACACTTCAACTCCCAGTTGGATTGGCCTGTGGACCTACCTGCTGTGTCTCAGTAGGAGAGAAAGAATCCAGACCTTAGGAACTTGACCTCACAGCTTGGAGGCATTCACCACGTGGATGAAGAGGTAGTGTAGAAGACACCCAGTGAACATGTGCACTGAGGTGGGTGCCCAAAGAGCATGCGCAGTGAGATGTGCACTTGCCTTAAGGGCTGTGGTGTCCCTCCTCGCCCACCCCCTGCCCCCACCCTTTCCTCCATCCTAGGTCCCCACTAAGAACTTTGGAATGCATCCTCCCTGTGTGTTTTTTTAATGCCTCTGAGACTCAAATACCTCAAATAATATCATCCTTCAAAATTCACTCCATATTCACTTGACCCTCCCTCTATGGCCCTTGTTCCTCCCTTTTCCAGGCCCCTCAAGGGAGCAAGTCCATTGCGGTGTCGCGGACTTCTAGTAGAAGGATGAGGATCTCTATCAGGCCATGGACCAAGTGGCCCAACCCATGGGAAGTCTGCCCACTTTCCCTCACACTCACTCATACTTCAACTTCTGGGAGGACTGATCTGTGGACCTACCTGATGTGTCATAATCAGCAAGAAAGAAGTCATGACATTTCCTCCCACAGCTCTGCAGGGACAGAAGGCAGACAGCAAGACCCATGGGCAGCAGGAGCTTGCGTAGGAAGAGACTTGCCCATTGAGCCAGGGACTTTCAGGGACAGCCAGACTTTTCTCGCTGTCACCATGATATCAGCAGCCACTGCCATCACACTGGCTGCAGCAGGGAGGCCTAGCCAGGGCTGCATGCTCTGTGGAGCCAGCAGGAGCCAGGGACAAGTGGGATCCCCACCTTTTATGAGTTGGGGAGGGAGCTTCTGGGTGCACTTGCAGCTGTAGACCCAGACCTCTCGCTCTATGGAGCAGACAGGAGCCCTGCCCTCCTGGGCGGGACTGCAGCCACCCAAGTTGTGGCTGCAGATCCAAGTCTCCCTGTCCTCTTGCGGGGACTGTGAGCAGGCAGGATCCCTGCCCTCCCGGCTGCAGTTGCAGCCAAACGATCCATGGCTGCAACCCAGGAGCTGGGGACAAGTGGGAGGCCCACTCCTTCAGATTTGGTGGGTTGGGAGCTCCCTAGGAGCAGCTGCAACTGCCCTCCCAAGCGCAGGACCCAGGCGTGTCTGCAGCCTGCACTCTCTGAAGCCCAGGAAGGCCCCCACTGTCACTGCAGGCTCAGAAGTGTCTGCTCCCACTGCCTGATCTCTACCTGCTCCCAGCACCCACTCTGATTTCAGAGCAGGTTGGGAGCTGAGCCCCTGCACTGTCACAGCTCAGCCAAGTGTGCACATGGCCAGGCCAGCACTGGCATGCCAGCCCCTTGCCACCTCAAACACCTCCAGAATTTGATTGCTGAGGAACATGAGAGGGGAAACCAAGGGGGTTCTGAGGGCAGCTGGGCAGTGGCCTGCAGGTGCCCCTTGGTGTGAGCAGCCTGGGCACCATGGACTGCAGCCGGAGGCAGACAGGATCCAGAGCAGAAGGGGGCAGTCCCTGGTAAGGCCCCACCTTCAGGCCAGGGACTGGCCAGGCTGCCAATCCCAGAGACCAGAGTGTGGACTTGTGGTGCCTTTTCTGGACCCATCCATGGCTGCCCATGGACCAATGTACATGCACTTTCTCCCCTCTGAGGTCTGTAAATGCCTGGGACTCAGCCAGAGCAGGGCAGAGGATGGAGAGACAATGGGACGACCAGCTGCAGAGAGGAGCTACCCTCTCCAGGGCCTCCTCTCTGCTAAGAGCTGCAGAGGTTGGAAAGACCTGCCTGCAGAGAGAAGCCACACTCTTCAGGGCCTCCTCTCTGCTGAGAGCTGAACACTTGACCAAACAACCTGCCTACAGAGGAACTACCCACTGCGGATCTCCTCTGAGCTGTTCTAACACTCAATAAAGCTCCTCTTGTTAGTTTTTTTTAAAAGTGAATATACAATTTATTTAACATTCAAACTTCATTAAGATATGTGCAATATGGCAATTTTGTGGGGGATTAAACCCTACCTAGGATGATTGCTTGCTGGAGCTTAGCAACAGGGTCCAGTTCACACTTAGCACTAATTAAATATTTTATTGAATAAATACAATACCAAACAAAATGTATTCAAATGCTTTCTAAAAAAAAAATTTTAAGGTCTTTCTACTCAGGCTGACTAACACAATAAAGGCAGATATGCTAGTTAAACATAATTGGCTGATTTTATACAGCACCTATATCTTTTAGTTCACGAGTATATTATTAAATGATAGAGAACATCTAATACAAGCATTTCTACAGATTAGGAAATAAATTTCTAAGAAAGAAAGATTTTACAAACCCCATCTTTTATACCCACCCCAACAGTCTAACTCTAAAGGGGATAAAGCCAATGACTTTCCTCACAAGAGCTCATGACTAATGTAGCTTTGCTATCAAAATCTATATTTCTGATCCATTATGAGCATTGAGATAAGATTCAAGTATTCCCAAAGAAAGAACCACAATGCATGTTGTGATCACCTATTCAGCAATAGCGAGTACTGCATCCAAAACTCTCATCCCAGGAATTAAATAAGGTCAGCCACATTCATGGGAATCTCCTCTACTGTAGTATTGTAGAAAGTCTCAATGCCACAAAGAATCCTCTTGTCTTCTTCAGTAACAAAGTTCATAGCCACACCTTTCCTCCCATATAGACCCCCTCTGCCAATTCTGTGAATATGGTTTTCACAATTGGTAGGTAGGTCATAATTTATAACCAAAGACACTTGTTGCACATCAATCCCACGAGCCAACAAGTCAGTAGTGATCAGAACATGGGTTGACCCTGATCAGAATTCCCTCATGACAACATATCTCTCCTTCTGGTCCATGTCTCCATGCAGAACAGAAACTGTGAAGTCTCTGGCATGCATTTTTCTCAGTCAGCCAGTCCACTTTGTGCTTTGAGAAAAATAACAGCCTGCGTAATGGTCAGTGTCTCGTACAAGTCACAAAGTGTTTCCAACTTCCATTCCTCTCTCTCTCAACATTAATATAAAACTGTTTGATTCCTTCAAGGGTCAATTATTCCTTTTTCACCAGAATTCGAATTGGATCTCTCATGAATTTTTTGGTCACTTCCAACACATCAGTTGGCATTGTGGCAGAAAGCAACACAACCTGAATACTTTTATTTAGTTTTTGGAAAATCTCATAGATTTCATCCTTAAACCCACGGCTCAACATTTCATCTACTTCATCCAAAACAAACATTTTGATCCATTTTGAAAAAAGATATCTTCTGTTTCACATATCAAATACTCTCCCAGGTGTACCAACAACAATATGTGGTGCTTCAGCCTGCAGTTTTTGCATTTCAGTTCGCATTTGTTCCACCAATGCAGACATGACAAGTTGCTCCCATATAGTCTCCAAGTGCCAGAATTACCTTTTGGATCTGTGGAGCCAATTCTCTGGTGAGGGCCAATATTAGTGCTTGGGTCTCCAACTGTTGCAGGATGGAAATAGCAAATGTGGCTGTCTTGCCAGTACCTAACTGAGCTTGAGCAATCACATCATACCTTTTCATACAGGTAATAGTAGCTCTCTGCTGAATAGTGGAAGCCTTCTCAAAATAGTAAGCATAGATGCCCCAAAGAAGAGACTCCTTTAAAGTTATATCATCAAAGTTATCAACAATCTTATTCCAGTTGCTGTCAATTACACCATCGGGGTCCATTCCCTCTGGGCTGCCATGTTCTCTGTTATAATCCATGGAGCCACCAGACATGATCCAAAAAAACACTCAGTGCCTGACTGAAAAGTCCTCTTCGTCTTGTTTGCCCTCCACTTGTCTGCATATCTTATTCTTCCTGGATGCAGGACAAGAACTTAAACAAAGGCACCACCAGCCACAGAGGTTTCCAGCCGGAAAATCGACACCCCAAAGATCCCATAACACCCGTATCTGCATCCACAGGGCATTGTTTAGTAAAAAGAAAGGGACTTAAGAGAGCTTTTGTTTCTTTGCCCAAACAATCTCCTGCTTTGAGAAACACTGGAAACACACAGTCCCATGTCACCCTTAGTGGAGGATGTATTTCTTTTGTGACAGAAATAAGGAATTTTATGTCTGTATTTACACATGCTTTTTTCTAAGGATGTTGCTCTGTTGCCAAGGCTGGAGGGCAGTGGCATAACTCCTGGGTTCAAACAATCTTCATCCTGCAGCCTCCCAAGTGAGTGGTACTACAGGTGTGGATACAACACCTGAACAATCGATTCATCTATTTTTAGAGAGTGGTCCCACTATGTTGTCCATCCTGGTCTCAAATTCTTGGGCTCAAGAGATCCTCCCACCTTGGCCAATTTTTATACATGCTTTAATTAATCACTTTTTTCTGTGATTCTGGGTTTTCTGCCATGATTCCAGTGAATGTAACAACAGAAGATCTTACAGGGCAATAATCCTACTGCATTTATAATCAGACTAACAATTATTACACTTCAGTTTTTATGTCACCATTATGCTTAAATGACACATTGACCAAGACATAGAATTAAAGATTCTGAGATTTTGACATTATTAACAAATCAACTTGAGAAATATACAATCGTGCACTATCAGGAAAATTCTTGCCTTGAAACTCATGTAGGATAGGCGAACCCCAAAGTTGGAGCTTATTCCAATACTTTTACTGAATAGTACTGCTCCTTTCTGAACAGGGCTAACCCACAGGCAGGGAGCCAGCAAGCAGCAACCTATGGGCTCTTGACAACTGTATTTTTACTCATTTATGCCCATTTTCAGTTCCATGTAAATGAAGGGGTAGGTTAATGCAAATTGAAGGGCGAGTTGTTTAGAACTGTCTAGTAATGCAGGGGAGCAGGGGAGAGTAAACTTCTGGATCGTTGCCATGGCAGTTGTAAACTGTCATGGCGCTGGTGGAAGTGTCATGTGCTAGTGAGCAATGAGGGTAGCTAGAGATTGAGGTCATCTCTGTCTGCGGGTTCATGCGGGTTTCTTCACCCTATCCTGTGAGGACCGTGAATTAAGTCCTGTCAGGACCTGGAATTAAGTCCTGTGTGTCTTCTACTTCAAAACTACATGAGAATGCAGGGTTTTCTTTCTCACTAAAATCAGGTGTCCCTTTAATCATCCCAAGCATATTTTTTATTGCATGCAGCCATTCAAAGTTTGCTTTTTCACAAATGCTTAGCCTAAGTCTTCTATTCAGCTTCAGTTTCAGCTTAGGATGTTTAGGAAGACCCATCAGCCAAATTCTATGCCAACGAGATTTCTGGCATCCCTATACTACTTTGTGATCCTGGTAATTCTTATGTAACTGTCATATCTAACCAATAACACATCATCAGTATATAAACAAACCATAATATTTGGAGTTACGGTTATCATGTGAACATTCTCCTTCAATAATAGGTAATATTTTTAGATGTAACTTTGAATAAAAATCTATTCATATGCTTAATATATTGATATATTGCTAGTCAGTGAAGGTACAAATGTATATTAATCATAGGTAGAGTAATAATGTGCCATAATTAATGATGACTGTAAAAACTCCTAATATTATGTATAGAAACAAAGAATAGCCTTTCAGATGAGAAGTTGGGAAATAGATTGAGAGTTCAATAAAAAGAGAGCATATGTTAGCTAGACAATATCTGGAAGAATGTTATATTCTTCTTGAATAGACCCATGTTTATACAAATGTATGCATTATAACACAAATATGTCTTTATTCATAAACATAGTGAAAAACATTCATTTGTATCATGTTTTTAATTTTGCTTGTTGAAAAATTACAAAAGAGAAAATCATAAACAAAAAAATCTCAGCAATGGGGGATTTATAAAAGTGCCCTTTAACTGCAGCATTATGAAGAATATACATGGGGTATTCCTTGTTTATTCAAAAATAAATGTTTTCTAATTTGATGGAGAAAGTTTCAATTTAAATTTTGCTTTATTTTTCATTCTGAAATTACTAGAAGTTGCATAAGTGTTTCTATATCTTTATAATTTGAACTATTTTGGTGCTAATTTTCCATTTTATTCTTATATTTATTTATCATGTGATATCCATACTGTTTTAATTTTTTTCATCTCAAGGATTTTTGTTTGTGTGTACAAAGAATATTAACTCTGTCATGTTATATAAAGAATAACTTTTCTGTTGACATATTGTTTCAAAATTGTTGATGACTTTTATTATTTTTTCTTCTTTAAAAATGTTTACTTAACTAATAATTATATATATTTATGGGGTACAATGTGATGATTTGATATATGTATACAATTTAAGATATGAGTGAGTTATAAAAGGGACTGGATAGAAGTGCAGCAAATTGTTTATTTCACACTGTGAAATTGTGACTGTTTTTATTCTGCTATTCCATATTTTACAATTTTCTATAAAAAACATCCACTATTTTTTAATCAGAAAAGAAATAATTAAGAAAATTATGTGAGATTGAGGTCACAATCTCAGATAAAAGATCTTACAGGGCAATAATCCTACTGCATTTATAATCAGACTAACAATTATTACACTTCAGCTTTTATGTCACCATTATGCTTAAATGACACATTGACCAAGACATAGAATTAAAGATTCTGAGATTTTGACATTATTAACAAATCAACTTGAGAAATATACAATCAAGAAAATTAATATTAAATTCTTTTAGAGATAATATACAATCACAAATCTTTGATAAAATAAATAGCAATATGCTATTTACTTTATTATGGTAAACTTCTGGTTCATTGCCATGTCATTTATAAACTGTCATTATGCTGGTGGGAATGTCCCATGCTAATAAGCAATGAGGGCAGCCAGAAATCACCCTCACGGCCACCTGCTGGTTTCTGCCAGTTTCACTATCTGATCCTGTTTGGATCAGATCCTGTTTTAGTCAGTAGGGTTATGACCAGAAAACAAGTCCTGCTGATCTCCTACCTCACATATATGTTTCTGTATTCACATGAGTCTTGGGCCAAGTTCCCCCCGACTGAAACCATGGTATCATAAATCTGGATGATTTATGGAGGGGATAAAATAAGATCAGAAAGTAATCCATAATTTTCAATCTGTGAATAAATAAATAATGGATGTAAAAACGTATACAATAATGCAAAGCAGAATAAAATGTATTAAATTAATATGAGATCAGCAAATTTTTCTTTAACAGGCCCGACAATAAGTATTTCAGTCTTCATAGGCCATGTAGTTTCTGTGTTATATTGTTGTATTTTTTTAGAAATAATACTTTAAAATGTAAAAAAAAAAAATGCTTATCTCTGGATTTAGCTTTCAAGCCATAGACTACTAACCCCTGGATTATCTTTTAATTTAAATATTTGAATACTGTATTTTTGTACCAGTAGTCAAAATATTAACAAATGAGAGTTCTGCCTTCAGATAAGATTTTGAAAGCCTCAAGAGAAAGTCACTCCAGTCATGAAAATGAGCAATATCCTAATAATCTATAAGATTATAGGGGATTTACATGTTACTATAAAGACACATGCACACGTATGATTATTGAGGCACTATTCGCAATAGCAAAGACTTGGAACCAACCCAAATGCCCATCAATGGTAGACTGGATTAAGAAAATATGGCACATGTACACCATGGAATACTATGCAGCCATAAAAAAGAATGAGTTCATGTTCTTTGCAGGGAGATGGATGCAGCTGGAAAACATCATTCTGAGCAAACTATTGCAAGGACAGAAAACCAAACACCGCATGTTCTCACTCAGAGGTGGGAATTGAACAATGAGAACACTTAGACACAGAGCGGGGAACATCACACCTGTAGTGGGGTGGGGGACAGGGGGAGGGATAGCATTAGGAGAAATACCTAATGTAAATGACAAGTTAATGGGTGCGGCAAACCAACATGGCACATGTATACCTATGTAACAAACCTGCACGTTGTGCACATGTACCCTAGAACTTATAATAATAAAAAAAGATTATAGGGGATTTATTAGATCATGATCCAAAAAAGATCATCAAGGTAACGAGGCAGCCATGGGAACTGATACAAAAGGGCGACTAGTCCCTGTAAGGAGAGATGAGACACACAAACTGCGTCACCTCTGGCAGAGCACATGTGGAGGAAGTGACAGTCATAAAAGTGAGTAAGAAGGAAACAACTGAAAATGTAACAAATTCATAAAGGCCAAACACAGGCAACTGAGAGAGTTGGAATCCCTGGAAGTCTCAGAGACAAGTGGAATTCACATCCACAGACAGAGTGAGATCCTGTCTCAAAAAAAAAAAAATGTCTGATTTTATAATACTGGATAAAAAGGTAAGAACAAAAATAACAGATGCTGGTGAGTTTGTGTAGAAAAAGCAACACTGGCACCCTGTGGGTTGGAGTATAAATTAGGTCAACCATTGTGGAAAGGAGCGTGGAGATTTCTCAAAGACCTGAGAATACAAATACCATTTTAACGCAGCAATCCCATTGCTGGGAATATACCCAAAGGAACACAAATCTTTCTATTATAAAGATACATGCACATGTGTGATCACTGCAGCACTATTCACAATAACAAAGACATGGAATTAACATAAATGCCCATCAATAGTAGACTGGATAAAGAAAATGTGGTACATATACACCATGGAATACTATGTGCCCATTTTTAAAAGCGAGATCATATCCTTTGCAGGAACATGAATAGAGCTGGAGGCCATTATTCTTAGCAAACTAATGCAAGAAATGAAAAATAAATACCAAAAGATCTCACTTATAAGTGGGAACTAAATGATGAGAACGCACGGACACATAGAGGGGAACAACACACACTGGGGCCTATTGGAGGGTGGAGGGTGGGAGGAGGGAGAAGATCAGAAAAATACCTAATGGGTACTGGGTTTAATACCTGAGTGATGAAATAATCTGTACAACAAACCCCTATGACACAAGTTTACCTAGGTAACAAACCTGCACATGTACCCCTCAACCCAAAATAAAAGTTTCAAAAAAAAAAAAAACTCACAAAGATTGTGAAATATTCTGATCTTTCTACTGAGAAAAAAAAAATCAGTTCATTTCTTTTTATTAAAAAGGGAAGGAAGGAAGGAAGGAAGGAAGGAAGGAAGGAAGGAAGGAAGGAAGGAAGGAAGGAAGGAAGGAAGGAAGGAAGGAAGGAAGGGAGGGAGGGAGGGAGGGAGGGAGGGAGGGAGGGAGGGAGGGAGGGAGGGAAGGAGGGAGGGAGGGAGAGGACGGAGGGAGGGAGGGAGGGAGGGGAGAAGGAGAGAAGGAGAAGAAAACACAAAAGAAAAACAGGGCTGAACAAATGTGTCTGTTTCTACCCAAACAGCTCTTGATGAGAAGGCACTTTGAGCAACTTGAATGTCGAGTGACATAAATTAGAGGGTCGCAATCATCTCCATTTACCGCCTTTCAAAAGTTATTCTGGCTGGTTTTTCTGAGCGATTCAATCCTGTCTTGGGCTCTATTGAATCCATGTAATCTCCTGAAGGGCACCTCTTCCCTGGATTAGCAGCCCAGCTGAGGACCAAAAGAGACTGGTTAGTTTAGGAAGAAAAGGAAAAGAAAAATGCAAAAGACCAACATTTCCTCCCCCATGATATTGTTCTCCTTTTTACGTTTCCCACTCAATCTACAGAAGGATATTTGAACCCCAAAATGTAAAAGCTAAGAGAGCTCTGAGAGATCATCTGATATAGTCATTTTTCAAGGAACTTTTAGCACCAGAACACTTCTGTAAAATGAAATTTTATCCAAAACCCTACTGCAGAAAGTGGGGGATAAAATAATATTGTTAGACAAATATATCACTTTAGTTTCAAGCTATCTTTCTATAAAGGCTGTAAAAGAGTTTGATTTAAGTTCTTTTGAAGAACCTTACAAATTATTCTGTGGATTTCTGCATAACACTTAAGTTTTACATTAACTTCTGCATCTAATTTTTTGGTATTTTTATTGTTGTGGCACAGCTGCAAGAAGATCTTGATTTTCACAATACATTTATCAGTAATTTGTATCTTGAAAAAAACCCACTTTAAAAATAAATAAGTAAAGGATAGAAGAAGATATAACCCCACAAATATGAATGAAATCAAAACTGGAGGTATTAATACCTCACAAGGCACACTTTATAGTGGAGATTATTACAAGGGACAAAGTGGAACATTACATAATAATCACAGAGAGGTGCATTGATTCAGGAGACAGAAACACCATGAGTATATATGCACCTTCAAAATACATGAGGGAAAAACAGATACATCAGAAAGAAGAAATAGACACATATGCACTTATAGTAGAAGACTTCAACATTCCTGCCAGCAATTGGTAGAAAAAGTGTACAAAAAAACACCAGGATATATAAATGCAGAAGGCTTAAACAACACTATCAAACGACATGGCCTAATTGATATTCATAGAGCAATAGCAGAATGCACATTCTTCTCAAGTGCTCATGGAATGTTCACCAAGATAAACCATATTATGGGCCAAAAAACAAATCTCAACAGATTCAAAAGGAATGAAATCTTATAAAACATGTCTTGTGACCACAAAAGAATTGAAATAGAAATGAGTTGTGGAAAGATATCTGGAATCCATGAAATAGTGGAATTAAACAACACTTTTAAGTAATGCAGGGATGAGAGAAGAAATAGTAGGGAAAATTTTATTTTTATTTTTACTTTTATTTTTTATTATACTTTAAGTTCTAGGGTACATGTGCACAACGTGCAGGTTTGTTACATAGGTATACACGTGCCATGTTGGTTTGCTGCACCCATTAACTCGTCATTTACATTAGGTATTTCTCCTAATGCTATCCCTCCCCCTGTCCCCCACCCCACTACAGGTGTGATGTTCCCTGCTCTGTGTCTAAGTGTTCTCATTGTTCAATTCCCACCTCTGAGTAAGAACATGTGGTGTTTGGTTTTCTGTTCTTGTGATAGTTTGCTCAGAATGATGGTTTCCAGTTTCATCTATGTCCCCAAAAAGGACATGACCTCATCCTTTTTATGGCTGCATAGTATTCCATGGTGTATATGTGCCACATTTTCTTAACCCAGTCTATCATTGATGGACATGTGTGTTGGTTCCAAGTCCTTGCTATTGTGAATAGTGCTGCAATAATCATACATGTGCATATGTCTTTATAGTAGCATGATTTGTAATTCTTTGGGTATATACCCGGTAATGGGATCGCTGGGTCAAATGGTATTTCTAGTTCTAGATCCTTGAGGAATCGCCACACTGTCTTCCACAATGGTTGAACCAGTTTACACTCCTACCAACAGTGTAAAAGTGTTCCTATTTCTCCACATCCTCTCCAGCACCTATTGTTTCCTGACTTTTTAATGATCGCCATTCTAACTGGTGTGAGATGGTATCTTGTGGTTTTGATTTGCATTTCTCTGATGGCCAGTGTTGATAAGCATTTTTTCATGTGTCTGTTGGCTGCATAAATGTCTTCTTTTGAGAAGTGTTTGCTCATATCCTTTGTCCACTTTTTGATGGGGTTGATTTTTTTCTTGTAAGTTTGTTTAAGTTCTTTGTAGATTCTGGATATTAGTCTTTGTCAGATGGGTAGATTGCAAAAATTTTCTCCCATTCTGTAGGTTGCCTGTTCACTCTGATGATAGTTTCTTTTGCTGTGCAGAAGCTCTTTGGTTTAATTAGATCCCATTTGTCTATTTTGGCTTTTGTTGCCATTGCTTTTGGTGTTTTAGACATGAAGTTCTTGCACATGCCCAGGTCCTGAATTGTATTTCCTAGGTTTTCTTCTAGGGTTGTTATGGTTTTAGGTCTAACATTTAAGTCTTTAAACCATCTTGAATTAATTTTTGTATAAGGTGTGAGGAAGGGATCCAGTTTCAGCTTTCTACATATGGCCAGCCAGTTTTCCCAGCACCATTTATTAAATAGGGAATCCTTTCCCCATTGCTTGTTTTTATCAGATTTGTCAAAGATCAGATAGTTGTGGATGTGTGGTGTTATTTCTGAGGCCTCTGTTCTGTTCCATTGGTCTATACTTCTGTTTTGGTACTGGTACCATGCTTTTTTGGTTACTGTAGCCTTGTAGTATAGTTTGAAGCCAGGTAGCATGATTTCTCCAGCTTTGTTCATTTTGATTAGAATTGTCTTGGCAATGCGGGCTCTTTTGTGGTTCCATATGAACTTTAAAGTAGTTTCTTCCAATTCTGTGAAAAAAGTCATTGGGAGCTTGATGGGGATGGCATTGAATCTATAAATAACCATGGGCAGTATGGCCATTTTCACAATATTGATTCTTCCTATCCATGAGCATAGAATGTTCTTCCATTTGTTTGTGTCCTCTTTTATTTCATTGAGCAGTGGTTTGTAGTTCTCCTTGAAGAGGTCCTTCACATCCCTTGTAAGTTGGATTCCTAGGTATTTTATTCTCTTTGTAGCAATTGTGAATGGGAGTTCACTCATGATTTGGCTCTCTGTCTGTTATTGGTGTATAAGAATGCTTGTGATTTTTGCACATTGATTTTGTATCCTGAGACTTTGCTGAAGTTGCTTATTAGCTTAAGGAGATACTGGGCTGAGACGATGGAGATTTCTTAATATACAATCATGTCGTCCACAAACAGGAACAATTTGATTTCCTCTTTTCCTAATTGAATACCCTCTATTTCTTTCTCTTGCCTGATTGTCCTGGCCAGAACTTTCAACACTATGTTGAATAGGAGTGGTGAGAGAGGGCATCCCTGTCTTGTGCCAGTTTTCAAAGGGAATGCTTCCAGGTTTTGCCCATTCAGTATGATATTGGCTGTAGATTTGTTATAAATCACTCTTATTATTTTGAAATACGTTCCATCAATACCGAATTTATTGAGAGTTTTTAGCATGAAGGGCTGTTGAATTTTGTTGAAGGCTTTTTCTACATCTATTGATATAATCCTGTGGCTTTTGTCTTTGGTTCTGTTTATGTGACAGATTACGTTTATTGATTTGCCTATGTTGAACCAGCCTTGCATCCCAGGGATGAAGTCAACTTGATCTTGGTGGATAAGCTTTTTAATGTGTGGCTGGAATTGGTTTGCCAGTATTTTATTGACGATTTTTGCATCGATGTTCATCACAAATATTTGTCTAAAATTCTCTTTTTTGTTGTGTCTCTGCCAGGCTTCGGTATCAGGATGATGCTGGCCTCATAAAATGAGTTCAGGAGGAGTCCCTCATTTTCTATTGATTGGAATAGTTTCAGAAGGAATGGTGCCAGCTCCTCTTTGTACCTCTAGTAGAATTCAGCTGTGAATCCGTCTGGTCCTGAACTCTTTTTGGTTGGTAGGCTATTAATTATTGCCTCAATTTCAGAGCCTGTTATTGGTCTATTCAGGGATTCAACTTCTTCCTGGTTTAGTCTTGGGAGGGTGTATGTGTCCAGGAATTTATCCATTTCTTCTAGATTTTCTAGTTTATTTGCATAGAGGTGTTTACAGTATTCTCTGGTGGTATTTTGTATTTCTGTGGGATCAGTGGTTATATCCCCTTTGTCATTTTTTACTGCATCTATTTGATTCTTCTCTCTTTTCTTCTTTATTAGTCTTGTTAGTGGTCTATCAATTTTGTTGATCTTTAAAAAAAAAAAAAAAAACCAGCTCCTGGATTCACTGATTTTTTGAAGGGTTTTTTGTGTCTCTCTCTCCTTCAGTTCTGCTTTGATCTTAGTTATTTCTTGCCTTTGACTACCTTTTGAATTTGTTTGTTTTTGTTTCTCTACTTCTTTTAATTGTGATGTTAGGGTGTCAATTTTAGATCTTTCCTGCTTTCCCTTGTGGGCATTTAGTGCTATAAATTTCCCTCTACACACTGCCTTAAATGTGTCTCAGAGATTCTGGTATGTCGTGTCTTTGTTCTCATTGGTTTCAAAGAACATCTTTATTTCTGCCTTCATTTCGTTATTTACCCCATAGCCATTCAGGAGTAGGTTGTTCAGTTTCCATAAAGCTGAGCAGTTTTGAGTGAGTTTCTTAATCCTGAGTTCTAATTTGATTGCACTGTGGTCTGAGAGACAGTTTGTTGTGATTTCTGTTCTTTCATGTGCTGAGGAGTACTTTACTTCCAACTATGAGGTCAGTTTTGGAATAAGTGCGATGTGGTGCTGAGAAGAATGTATATTCTGTTCATTTGGGGTGGAGAGTTCTATAGATGTCTATTAGGTCCACTTGGTGCAGAGCTGAGTTCAACTCCTGGATATCCTTGTTAACCTTCTGTCTTGTTGATCTGTCTAATATTGACAGTGGGGTGTTAAAGTCTCCCATTATTATTGTGTAGGAGTCTAAATGTCTTTGTAGGTCTCTAAGGACTTGCTTTATGAATCTGGGTGCTCCTGTATTGGGCGCATATATATTTAGGATAGTTAGCTCTTCTTGTTGAATTGATCCCTTTACCATTATGTAATGGCCTTCTTTATCTCTTCTGATCTGTGTTGGTTTAAAGTCTGTTTTATCACAGACTAGGATTGTAACCCCTGTTTTTTTGTTTGTTTGTTTTGTTTTGCTTTGCTTTGCTTTCCCTTTGCTTGATAGATTTCCTCCATCCCTTTATTTTGAGCCTATGTGTGTGTCTCTGCACATGAGATGGGTCTCCTGAATACAGCACACTGATGGGTCTTGACTCTTATCCAATTTGCCAGTCTGTGTATTTTAATTAGGGCATTTAGCCCATTTACATTTAAGGTTAATATTTTTATGTGTTAATTTGATCCTGTCATTTTGATGTCAGCTGGTTATTTTGCCCGTTAGTTGATGCAGTTTCTTCATAGCATCAATGGTCTTTACAAATTGCATGTTTTTGCAGTGGCTGGTACCAGTTGTTCCTTTCCATGTTTAGTGCTTCCTTCAGGAGCTCTTGTAAGGCAGGCCTGGTGGTGACAAAATCTCTAAGCATTTGTTTGTCTGAAAAGGAATTTATTTCTCCTTCACTTATGAAGCTTAGTTTGGCTGGATGTGAGATTCTGGGTTGAAAATTCTTTTCTTTAAGAATGTTGAATATTGGCCCCCACTCTCTTCTGGCTTGGAGAGTTTCTGCCAAGAGATCCACTATTAGTCTAATGGGATTCCCTTTGTGGGTAACTCAACCTTTCTCTCTGGCTGCCCTTAACATTTTTTTCCTTCATTTCCACCTTGGTGAATCTGACAATTATGTGTCTTGGGGTTGCTCTTCTCGAGGAGTATCTTTGTGGTGTTCTCTGTATTTCCTGAATTTGAATGCTGGCCTGCCTTGCTAGGTTGGGGAAGTTCTCCTGGATAATATCCTGAAGAATGTTTTCCAGCTTGGTTCCATTCTCCCCATCACTTTCAGGTACACCAATCAAACGTAGATTTGGTCTTTTCACATAGTCCCATATTTCTTGGAGGCTTTGTTTCTTTTTACTCTTTTTCTCTATACTTCTCTTCTTGCTTCATTTCATTAATTTGATCTTCAATCACTAATACCCTTTCTTACATTTGATCGAATCAGCTACTGAAGCTTGTGCATGCGTCACGTAGTTCTCGTGCCATGGTTTTCAGCTCCATCAGGTCATTTAAGGTCTTCTCTACACTGTTTGTTCTAGTTAGCCATTCATTTAATCTTTTTGAAGGTTTTTAGCTTCCTTCCGATGGGTTCCAACATCCTCCTTTAGCTCAGAGAAGTTTGTTATTACCAATCTTCTGATGCCTACTTCTGTCAACTTGTCAAAGTCATTCTGCATCCAACTTTCTTCCGTTGCTTGTGAGGAGCTGCAGTACTTTGGAGGAGAATAGGCACTCTGATTTTTAGAATTTTCAGCTTTTCTGCTCTGGTTTCTCCCCATCTTTGTGGTTTTATCTACCTTTGGTCTTTGATGATGGTGACCTACAGATGGGGTTTTGGTGTGGATGTCCTTTTTGTTAATGTTGATGCTATTTCTTTCTGTTTGTTAGTTTTCCTTCTAACAGTCAGATCCCTCAGCTGCAGGTCTGTTGGAGTTTGCTGGAGGTGCATTCCAGACTCTATTTGCCTGGGTATCACCAGAGGAGGCTGCAGAACAGAAATATTGCAGAATATAAAATATTGCTGCCTGATCCTTCCTCTGGAAGCTTTGTCTCAGAGGGGCACACAACTGTAGGCTGTTAGGCTGCATGGAGGTCAGGGATGCACTTGAGGAGGCAATCTGTCCATTCTCAGAGCTCACATACAGTGCTGGGAGAACCACTGCTCTCTTCAGAGCTGTCAGATAGGGATGTTTAAGGACGTTTAAGTGTGCAGAAGTTTCTGCTGCCTTTTGTTCAGCTATGCCCTGCCCCGAGAGGTGAAGTCTACAGAGGCAAGCAGACCTGCTTGAGCTGCGGTGGGCTCCACCCAGTTCGAGCTTCTGGGCCGCTTTGTTTACCTACTCAAGCCTTAGCAATAGCGGATGCCCCTCCCCCAGCCAGGCTGCCGCCTTGCAATTCAATCTGCTGCGCTAGCAGTGGGCGGCTGATCCAGGTGCAGGATATAATTTCCTGGTGTGCCATTTGCTAAGACCATTGGAAAAGCACAGCATTTAGGTGGCAGTGCCCCGATATTCCTTGTACAGTCTGTTACAGCTTCTCTTGGCTAGGAAAGGGAAATCCCTTGACCTCTTGCACTTCCCGGGTGAGGCGATGCCCCGCCCTGCTTCAGTTCGCCCTCTGTAGGCTGCACCCACAGTCCAACCAGTCCCAATGAGATGAACCAGGTACCTCAGTTGGAAATGCAGAAATCACCCATCTTCTGCGTCGATCACACTGGGAGCTAGAGACTGGAGCTGTTCCTATTTGGAACTGTACCTTGTTGGGAAAATTTTAAAATAAAAACACAACATATCAAACTTTGCAAGATGAAACTAAAGCATAAAGGGAAATGTATACCATTCAATACTCACATCAGAAAGGAAGAAAAGTCTTAAATTGGCCAGGCATGGTCAGGCGAGGTGGCTCATGCCTGTAATCCCAGCACTTTGGGAGACTGAGATGGGAGGATTGCTTGAGACCAGGAGTTCAAGAACAGCCTGGTCAACATACGGAGGCCCTATTTCTAATTTGTTTTAGAAAAATGCATCATAGAACTAAATGTAAAAGCTAATGTTACAACACTTCTAGAAGAAAATGTATGAGGATGTGTGACATCATGTTAGACAAAGATAGATAGGATACAAAAAGCACAAACTATGAAATTAAAAATTCATAAACTGTTTTTAAGTTTATATACCTATGTCCTATCATTATCCAGTGACTACTTACTTTTCAAAGCATTATAAAAATCACATGAAGAGGTCACTAGAGGTTTAATTGCCTAGAGAAATTTCCATGTAAATTTTTCCTAGAAGCTCATGATGACTAAACCCCACCATTGCATTTAGTTTCTACAATACCCTTTAAGGAGAGCTGAATATTCATTGTGCTAAAAAAAAAAAAAAAAAAGACAACTATGCCCTCCCCCAAGCCCCACAGACTCAGTCCTTGGGTCCCTGAAGAGTTGAAGAGATAACCCAAAGATCAGCCAAGGGGTCAAAGGTAGTCTTGACTTTGTATCTCTGGAACATGCTCCAGGAAAATGTGGGAACAGCAACAATATTAACGGCAAAAAAATAACAGCTAAAATTAATTGGAAACTTACTATACGCAAAGAACTGTCCTGACAACTGTACTTGTTTACACAGTCAGTGCTCTAAACTGCCTGCAAGAAGCAGATGACTTTACAAGTACTATTTCCAAAGAACTAATGGAGAAAGGAGGCACAGAGATGTTAAGTAACTTTCTCGGTGTCACCCAGCAGTGAGCAGTGGAGCCATGGGTCAGAGGCATCATGAAACATCTACTGTGCTACATATTTATGCAATCAAGGGTAAGACCCAAAAGCTACTGCAAAATATTTATAATTTTACAGCATGGGACTGTACAATGAATGGAAATTTGATTTCTTCAGAAACCATTTAGAGATGGAGGCTTGAAAGGATTGGTCTGGGTATCATTTGGAGAAGGTGCCCTGAGTGTGTCATTACCATACCAGGCAGCATGTCAGTGTCAGCCCCCTAACCTGAAAGTCTTGGGTTTGTACATCAGAGAACACTCCAAACCTGTCCCTTCTATACCTTCACAAAGGAGAAAGAAGCTGTGTGGCTGGAGGAGGGGACTATTCCTCTGCTCTAGTAGTCCTCAAACAAGTTTCCATGAAAGTTGGAACCCAGAATCTTTTAAATATGCAGACTCCAGGATTCACACCCAATGAATCTCATGTAGTGCAGCCACAATGGTGCCCTAGGATCTGGGAATTTACTACCCAGCCTAGGGAACTTTCAGAAACCTTATTAAATCCCTTAGGTAGCAAGATTGTGTGCAATATACCCACTCTTCCCAGCACAGACAGGACGTTTAGAAGAACGACCTCAGAGCACACAGGAACACAGGACATGACGAACACAGTATGAAAGTCACCACAAGAGTAGGGCAATGTGTCTTATGAGAAGACCTTGCAACTCGTACTGGCCTTTCTCCCTGAAGGACTCAATTTGTCTCAAATCCCTTCTCCTCATGGGTAGTGGATGGAGGGGTGTCAGGAAATAACCTTTTAGATCACAAAATGGCATAGGCTTTTCTCAGGGACCATTGAACACATTGGATGGGAGGTGATGCAAGCTACTGTCCCCCTCCCACCAGCCTTGGTTTCTTTCTTCATGTCCTTCCACGGGAACCTAGAGCAATGTCAGGATGTAGGGCCAATGTCTTCCCTTCACTGACTCCGCACCCTCACCTGAGGAGTTCATCTCCCCTCTCCTCCCTTAAGCTGTCCTTCTCCTGATCTCATCTGTGATCCCACAGCAGACAGCTGTCCCTGGCAGCCTGACGACCTAGCCTGACCCCTTCCTCCTGTGTCCCAGACTAGAGAGGGCTGTCCTCACCAAGGAGAAGGACACCAGTCCCAGGATCCCAGAGCCATGACTACTACAGAACCATCCTGAGCATCAATGTCCCATGGCAGCGGTTGACCTATGAAATGAAGTTTCACCACACACCCCAGCTAGCTCTGAAATACTTTCTTTTCTTTTTGTCTTATTTGAGACAGGGTCTTATTGTCGCTCAGCCTGGAGTGCAGTGGGGAAATCATGGCTCACTGCAGCCTTTACCATCCAGGCTCAAGCCATCCTCCCATCTCAGCCTCCCACGTAGCTGAGACTACTTGCACACCCCACCACGTCTGGGTTGTTTTCTTGTTTTTTGTTTTTTGTTTTCTTTAAGACAAGATATCCCTATATTCCGCAGGTTGATCGCGAACTCCTGTGCTCAAGCAATCCTTGTGCCTCGACATCCCAACATGCTGGGATTAGAGGGCTGAGCCACCTCGCTTGGTCCTGAAAAACTTTCTCATCACAGAAAGCAAGACAGAGGAGGAAGGTGCCTGTAACCCCTCCTAGGGAACATTGTGTCCTTTTCAACGCTAGAGAGCTATTTCCTCCCTACCGACCACAACATTCCTATTCTCTTGATGTAAATAAGAAGACTAAGGGTACTTCCTTTCAATCCTAAACTTGTAATTTATAGCAAGAACATCATTGCCCATTTTGGGACATTTAGGACATTCTGAGGGCAGCTTTGGTTGCTGGAATGATTGGCAGGGGCTACTGGCATTTGGGGACTGAGTGTTACAGGGAGGCAAACGACTTTTTCCAGAGTCTTAAATAAACTGGATTTTCCATACGTGTCACTCCCTGTAAACTGAGAGAGGCTTGTAATGTTGCTTCATCTGGGAACTTACAAAGATTTATTGACTGCTTTGGCAATCACAGCACTACAGAGCATTCCATTCTTGGATTCCACTCTCACACAACATACCAGTATCAATTTGCTTTGTAGCTCCGCATGCCCCGGGGGAAACAATGAGGAGAATCCAACTTACCTACCAAAGGGATTGTTTCCAGGATAAGCTGTTAGTTGATGGGGAAAATCAAGCGGGAGATGTTGGTAGTGTGATCTCTCATAAGTTGGTGAACACACCGGCTATGCCCGTTGCTGTTACTGCACTGAAGTTCTCTTTGTGCAGGTATATCTCCCTCACCAGGCTCTGGGGTCTCTCCTGGCAAGCTGGAAACATACCCAGTAGATCTCTGTGTCCTCAGGATAGAACAGAGGACCTCACAGGCAGATGGAGGGCAGGGAACACTTGTGGAATTGTAGTGATCTCTACATGGTTGGATGACCAAACCCAGAGTCACAGTGATGAGCCATGTGGATGTCCGTCTGCAGAGGGTGGGAGGGGAACGCCACAGGCGTCTGCCTTAGGAGCCCTGCAGCAGAGTGAGACCAACCTGCAGTACTGATCTCAGTGATGCCCTTTAAGGGTCCCAGATGTAAGCAGCCTATTGGTTAGGGCTCCTCTGTGTGTGTGAGAGAGTGTGTGTGCGTGTGTGTGTGTGTGTGTGTGCACTCAGAGAGAGAGAGAGAGAGAGAGATTGGTTTTGAGGAAGTGGATCATGCAATTACGAGGGCTGGAAAGTACAAACCTTGCAAAGCAGGATGTCAGGCTGGAGTCCCATGGCAGAGGTGATGTGATAGCTCAAATTTAAGGGCAGTGTAGAGGTAGAATTTCTTCATCTTGAGGAGGACCTCAGTCTTCTTCTCTGAAAGCCTTCAAGTGACTGGATGAGGCTCACCCACATTGTGGAGGGCAATTAAGTTTACCCAGTGTCTGTTTATTTAACTGTTAGTCTCATCTGAAAAACACCTTCAGAGAGACACCTACCCTGGACAAAGTGAACAATTTTGTCTGGACCATGACTGAGCCAAGATGACACACCAAATTTCCCATCATAGCCATCTTATACAAATCCTATAAATTATGAAGGTCTATCTGACAAAGGCAGGTGACTTCCTAACTAAGATTCTGTATAAACCTTTTTTGTCCAGCCCAAGCCTCCGCTTCAGGCTCAGTACGATGCTGGCCAGGAAACTGAGGCTGATGTAAATGCCTTCCAGGGCTCAGGCAGGGTCAGGATAGTCAGGGTGCACATGCAAGTACAGTCCCAGAGGGCACAAGTGATACCCATGGTAAACTCTAAGAGTTTACCCTTGTTAGGGTACCCCCAGCAGGACATACGTTAGTTAGGCAGGAGCTGGCCAAAGCTCCCAATGTGGCCTCCCACTGTGCGACCTTTCCCTCTAGGGTTTCTTGTCCAGTCCAAACAATTCATTTGCATCTCTGACTTAGGGGAACTGTCAGAATCCATTCAGTTCAGGGTAGACATTGACACCAGTTCCTCCACTTCAAAAGCGTGGATGACATCCCCAGGTGTTGTGCCTGGGATGTTCAGGAGCTGGGTCGCCCCTGCTGTTCCACAGTCGAAGCTGTGTCAGTTGTGATCTTGGGTTCAATATTCAGTGTGGTTTCAACCTTGGCTACAGGATATGACTGTGGGCTCCTCACAGGCAGAGAGACCCACCATCTGTGCTGTCATTGAGTACCTCTGATTCAGTGTCATACTGTGAGACTAGGGACACAGTGCTGACACAATGCCGATCTTGCTTTTGCTGTGTATGCAAGCAATCAACCACTTGGATCAATTTGGGTTCATTTTCTACTTACCGGCCAAATCTATGGATATGTGACAAGGCAAACTAACAACTGTACTGGTGAAACTTGTAGCCTAGTTAGCCACAACAGGGCTGTTTAGGAACTGCTTGAGTAATTGACACACTATTGTACAGAATTATGTGTAGTGTTGCCTGGCCAGAATATTGACTAATTCCTCATGGCATCACACAGAGCAAGGAGCACAGTTTTTAGCACATACCACTGACTTAAGATTGGCCTTGTCACCGTTGGGTATTTACAAACAGACTTTAGAATTCATTCCATGTCTCACACAATTAATTAACATATTTATTTAAATCAAATAAGTTTTGGAAGTCAAATGCATTTTTAAAGACAACTCGGTATTTTTACTTGCATTTCAAAAGCAGTTATCACTTACTATAGATGTAGTTGTAAAGGTAAACTGAATGAAAAAAATAAATTTTGAAGAAAAAGCAGAAATATAACTAGTAAACCAAATTTGTCTGCAATGTAATGCCTGCTTCCTCTATTATTTCATTTATTCTTCATAGCAAGTATTTAGTGTAAATATTCTAATTTCTACTTTAGAAATGGGGAAACAGTCCCACAGGATATAAGTATCTTGCCCACCATCTCAAGGCCAGTGTGCGAGAGGCAGGATAGAAACCCATGGCTATTTCATGCCATAGCCTATAAAGAGACAATGTAGCGAGGACCCAAGTCCTCTCTCATCAGCAAGTTGCCCTGGTTACTTTCCCCTGTCTACTACCTAGGCCCTCATTCTTTCATCCAGCTCTGCAGCCTAAGAACTTCTCACATACTTCGTGGCAAATGGGATCCCCTACATTTAGTCTCACTTTTTATTTGAATCCTAGCTTTTCAGTCCTTTTGGATAAGAAAATATTTTACGATCTCTGTAATAGGGAGAAATAATTGCTGATTATAATCTCTTCCCCTCCTTAAGCAGTATGGATTCTGAGTAGGGCCCTTTGCTGCAGAATTCTCTTTGTGGGTATGAGGATACAAATGGAGCCCAGAGTTAAAAATCCTGTATTATGTTTAGTAAGAGGGGTATCAGGCTGGATCCAGGAAGCTTCAGGGGTTTCTGAATGAGATGTGGTGACTATCAGACTGATGGAGTTTTATGTAGATGAAAAATGATGTTTGTATGAAATACTATGCAGCCATAAAAAAGAATGAGATCATGTCCTTTGCAGGGACGTGGATGAAGCTGGAAGCCATCATCCTCAGCAAACTAATACAGGAACAGAGAACAAAACACCACATTCTCTCACTCATAAGTGGGAGTAGAACGATGAGAACACATGGATACAGGGAGGGGGAACAACACACACTGGGGCCTGTTGAGGGGCTGGGGGCAAGGAGAAGGAGAGCATTAGGACAGATACCTAATGCATGCAGAGATTAAAACCTAGATGACAGGGTGATAGGTGCAGCAAACCACATGGCACATGTACACCTACATAACAAATCTGCACATTCTGCACGTGTATCCCAGAACTATTCTTCAAGGATCTAGAACTAGAAATACCATTTGACCCAGCCATCCCATTACTGGGGATATACCCAAAGGATTATAAGTCATACTGCTATAAAGACACATGTACACGTATGTTTATTGCAGCACTATTCACAATAGCAAAGACTTGGAATCAACCCAAATGTCCATCAGTGACAGACTGGATTAAGAAAATGTGGCACATATACACTATGGAATACTATGCAGCCATAAAAAAGGATGAGTTCGTGTCCTTTGTAGGGACATGGGTGCAGCTGGAAACTATCATTCTCAGCAAACTATCGCAAGAACAGAAAACCAAATACCACATGTTCTCACTCATAGGTGGGAATTGAACAATGAGATCACTTGGACACAGGAAGGGGATCATCACACACTGGGTCCTATTGTGGGGAGGGGGTAGGGGGGAGGGATAGCATTAGGAGATATACCTAATGTAAATGACAAGTTAATGGGTGCAGCACACCAACATGGCACATGTATACATATGAAACAAACCTGCATGTTGTGCACATGTACCCTAGAACTTAAAGTATAATTTTAAAAATTAAAAAATAAATAAAATGAATAAAAATGATTTAAAGTGGGAAGCAGGATTTCTTTTAGAAATACAAAAGAGAAAGCTTAGCAGTCCAAGTACATTAAAGGCGGCTTCATAGAGAAGATAAGACCTGAGCAGAGTAAGGGAGAGTAAATGGGAGTTACTCAAGTAAAGAAAGAGGGGTAAGCACATTCTAGGCAGAGAAGACAATATATATACAGACAGGGAGGAATAAAATAGCATTGTGCGTGGATGAGAAGTATGAGCAGTCCTTGACAATAGAATGCAAAATGAAAGGTGGAAAGTGGTGGTGATTGAAACTAGAAAGATCACAGGAGGGTGGGAAAGAGAGAAAATTTTGTATGTCATGTTGAAAAGCTTGGAATATATCATACAGAGATATAAAACCAGTGGTAACTTTTGAGTGATGGGGTTCAGGACACACTACCCCAGAATATGGGGGTATTTAGAAAACAGCAGAAACAGGAAGGTAACTCTCACCTTCCCCCAATTCTTCTCTCCTGAAGCAGGTCATAAAACCCTCATTTGACAGGTGCTGTCTCTATGCCCAGAGGAAATGGACATCTGTATATCTCTAGAAACACAAGGTCATTGACAGCAATCTGAACAAACAGGCATAGCTGAGTTCTCCCCAATTAACTATCATCAGATCATGCATTTTTATCCAACATACTTTTCCATCACTATCCACTTCTCCATCAAACCTAGAATAAATATACACAAGTTTTCCTGTTTCTTTGTGTTTTCCTTTCCCTATGTAAAACTTATATTAAATAAATGTATGCGCTTTTCAAAAAAAAAAAATGAGGTTTGGTGCTTCTCCCTCCCTGGCTCTTAATAACTTTTAAAGAAAGGTCAAATGTGTTTGCAGGAGATGTCGTGGCATTTTCCATAGGGATTGAGGCATCAGTTCTTCTCTCCGTGTTCCCACAAACTATTCCAAAAGACTTTAGTATTCAAGTTATATTGTTCTGTAGCACCGTAAAATAGGTATGTTATCATTACTTTTTAAAATGTTTTTGTACCAATGGTTTCATCTCAAAACGCCTGTTAGCTCTACGTGCCATATTTTGGGAAACACTTCCTTCAAGAAAAGAACAAAGCCTTTTATCTTGAACAATGAAAAAAATATATATTTTATATATTACCACAGATTTATATAAAAATGAGATTACCACTGAAGTCAGTATATGCAACACCAGTTCTACATTCAACGCTGTCAGAAGCATTTGCTTTGAGAAAGCGCAGACTGTGAACTTAGAACTTGAATCCCCATATCTGCTTTTTACTAGAGTCATTTATTGTAAATTTTATGAAAACTCTGACTCACCTTTTTAAAGGATTAAATGAGGTCAGAAAAAAACGAAACGTAGCTCAGAGAAGTGGCTAATGGATAACACATACTCCATAAATGCAAGTTATTATTATTCCTGTTTTTCTTAAAGAACTCAATAAATGGAGCTATTGTTGTAACTATACACAGCTTTGGTTAGTCAACCCATTCACAATCACATACCACAGATCAAAATCATGTAGGCAGGCCCGGCATGGTGGCTCTCACCTGTTATCCCAGGACATTTGGAGGCCAAGGAGGGATGATCACTTGAGCCCAGGAGTTCAAGATCAGCTTGGGCAACATAGCAAGAACCCATCTCTTAAAAATCTTATGTAGGCAAATTAATAGAATGGCAACTTTTAACTTTCTGTGTACAGGGGTTAATATCAGTACAAAAAAAAAGGAGCAGGTAGTTCTCAGAGTGACAGCATCATTAGAGGGATCATTGGAGGAAAGATGGCCACCTTATAAAGTTCAAAGGCATAGGAACCTAGATCTGGTCCTTCCGTCTTTAAGTAGGGTCCAAAGGTAAAAAGGAGATTCAATCTAGAAACAGAAGAACATGGCAAAGCCTATCCCCAAGTTATTCAGTCTTGCAGAGATTTCAGTTCCAGAGAATAGAAAAAGGACTTATACCCAGGAGGCGGAGCTTGCAGTGAGCCGAGATCGCGCCACTGCATTCCAGCCCGGGCGACAGAGCGAGATTCCGTCTCAAAAAAAAAAAAGAAAGAAAAGAAAGAAAGAGGACTTATATCCCAATTCATTTCATGAAGCTAGTGTAACCTAGATACCAAAGTCCAACAAAGAGAATACAGACAGCCACGACTTACGATGCCTCCGCTTAAAAGTATTTGGCTTTATGATGGCAGATAAAAGAAATGCGTTCAGTGGAAACAGTACTTCGAATAACCATATAGCCATTATATTTTTCACTTCCAGGATAGTATTCAATAAATTACATGAGATATTCAAAGTTATGATAAAATAGACTTTGTGTTAGATGATTTTGCACAACCGTAGGCTAATGTAAGTATGCTGGGTACGTTTAAGGTAGGCTAAGCTAAGCTATGATGTTTGCTAAGTTAGGTGTACTGAATGCATTTTCAACTTACAAAATTTTCAATATATGATCGATTTATTGGGACATAATTCTATGATAACTTGAGGAGCATCTCTACATAAAATAAGAATATAGGCTAATGTCACTTCTGAGAACACACATACAAATCCTAAACAAATTAGTAATACATAGATTCGTCAAAAAGGATAATGTGTCATGACCCAATGTTCCCCCTAGGAATGCAACGTTGGTTTAAACATAGCAACTTACCAATGTAATTCACAATGTTAACAGATTAATAAAGGAAAAAGTCCTGTAATCATCTACATGGATGCATTACAAGTGCTTCATGAAACTCAACATATATTCAAGATAAATAGTCTTAACAAATGGAAAATAGAATGGAGCTTCCTATTCTAATAAAATAGATCTATTTTTAAAAGCACAGCAAGCATGGTAAGATGTTAAAAAAAAAAAATTTCCAGTGCCTACTAGGCATATGAGAAAAATGGCCACAATTACTGGTTCTAATCAGCATTGTATTGGGTGGGCCTGTCCAATGTCATAGAATAGGAAAAAGGAAAAAGGATACTGTTTGAAATGTCAAAAACAAGCTGTTGTTATTCAAAGATGATATGATTGTGTGTGTTGAAAATCAGAAAGGATCTAGAGATAAATTTAGAATAAGGATATTTAGCAAGTTTACTGCATAGAAAAACAGTATACAAACATGATACCTGTTGGTTGAATGGAAGAAAAAAGTGTTTTCTCTGTTCTTGCCCTACAACCAGTAACATCAAAGACTTCTGTGACCAGATATATGGGGGCTTTTCTCCACACACCAAGCAAGCAAACAGTTTTGCGGCATACACCAGCTGGGTATCCTCTCATTCAACTCCAATAGGATCTACCTGGAGATAGCATCAGATTGCATAGGTTGAGGGCTCAGTCCCGCAAGAGGACCCTGCCAATTGCCACGAGCCCTAAATTGTTTTACCGTGTTTCTGACCCACCAGCTATAAACTGAATTTCCCATGACTCCTACTCAAGTTCAATTAATTTACTAAAGCATCTCACGACTCAGTGAAACATATACATTTATGGGTTGATTTAAACAGGATATTAGAAAGGATCCAGTTAAAGAGATGCATAGGATAAGGAATGGGTTAAGGGGCAGGGAGCCATGCCCCCTGTGGAAATGCTGTCCTCCGTGTGCGGGGCTATCCAGAAGCTCTCTGAACCCTGTCCTTTTGGGTTTTCATGGAGGTTTCCATGATGCAGGTGTGACTGATTAAACCACTGGCTGGCTATTGGTAATCAACTTAACCTTCAGCACTTCTCCCTTTCCTGAAGGTTTGGGGTGGGACTGAAAGTCCCAGCCCTCTAATCCCCCATCCCAAAGCTACCTAGGGGCTGCTAGGCAACAGTCAACTCATTAGCATACAAAAAGACATCACTTTGTGGAGATTCTAAAAATATTAAGAGTTGTACGCCAGTACAGAGGGTAGAGGACCAAATATTATTTATATATTTCATAATATCACAAGTGTGTATACCAGTGTAATCAGAATACAAAATTTCAAAAATGATACTTTTCCTTTTTTTTTTCAAACAGTCTCACTCTGTCACCCAGGCTGGAGTTGCAGTGGCCTGAACATAACTACCCACATCCTCGACCTCCTGAGTTCAAGGGATCCTCTCAATGTAGCCTCAGAAGTAGCCGGGACTGAAGCTACATATATACATGCATACATTCATGCACTCATTCATTTATTTTGCAGTGAGGGGGTCTCACTATGTTGCCCAAGCTGGTGTCAGTTTCCTGAGCTCAAGAAATCCTCCTGCCTCAGCATCCCAAAGTGCTGTGATTACAGGCTTGAGCCACCACACCTGGCCACCATTTTCAATAGTATCAAATATTTGGGAATAAAATGAACAAAAAAATGTGCAAGACTTATTTGGAGAAAGCCGCAAAAGTTTATTTCAATATTTTTAAGTCAAATATCTTGGATAGAAACAGTTTGTGTTGTTTCAGCTTGTCTTCATTTAAACCTGTGGTTGCTTGTCACCTATAATAGAAACATAACAGGAGGGAATATTAGTAGCAGAACTGTATTCAGATGACATTAAAGGTATATGAAGGACACCAAAGTTTTGGTTTTATACCATGGACTAAAACCAGAAGCCTAAGAGTAACCCAATGGCTAACATTCAGTTAGACCTCTGTAGAGACTTTGAAGATAGGCTTCCAAGCATATACATTAGCAACATTTTTAAAACACCTTGTTTTCTGTAGTTCAAGGGAACCAAAACTGTCAACTTCAAAACGCTTTAAATCAAGTGAACCTATTAAAAGATGGCCCAAAGTGAAAAGCAAACACTGTGTACAGTTTTAATAAAAACATAACCAACACACAACAAACCTAAGAAACAAAAGGAATTTACAAACAATGTATAATGTAATATAATATTTTGCCTTGAAATAATACTCTGGATGTTCAACAAGTTCCTGGGAAACAGTTTATGTACATTAGGAACTGCGTAAGTGCAGTGAATTGAAAGGCCAGTACTGCATTTGTTTTTTCTCTGTTGTGCAGAGGTGCAAAAATGTTGCTTGGGGCTAGTTTACCCACCTGTGTTCTTTAAGGTACAGTAACCATTTTTGTCCAACATTTTTACCTATCATCCTGATGTCAATATGAAGAGTCCCTCTTTTTAAACTTGAAAATATTTCCATTGGTAAAATAAATTACATGGTCAGATTTGGTTTAATCTATCACTATTATTTTTGACATCAAAACGGGAAAGAGGCATATATCATGAGGAGTGGGGCAAAAAAAAAGAAATGGAGGGAGAGGAAAATGGAAAAGGACAGTAAGACATCTGGAAAAGCCAAATATTTGTTTCTAAAAGTTGAGTGTTTTTGAGGGATAAGTGGGAAATTTCAGAAGTTTTTCCACAATCTTTGTGATGTTTAGATATTCAGGTATTACTGTAATATATTAACTAATGTATGTGTTCCTAGAATATCAATCACTTCATTCATATTTTGAAAATATTAAAGTTCAAGAATGTATTCACTTTCGATTCTACCATATATTCAGTATCTGTTAGGGTCTTGTTCGTATTCCATGTTGAGCTTTTTCCATTTTCTTTAAGAGTGTGCAAATTATTACTCTATTCATAGCTATTTTTCAAAAGAACAATCTTTTAAATGTATTACTTTTGGATTACATTTCCTTTTACTAATGATTCATACCTGTCTCTTATTAAGTACCTCTTTCCTTTTCCCTTAGATTTATTCTATTGCTCTTTATTATTTTCATTTTGTAATATTTTCCTTTCTCGTGTAATTTTCTATCTATTTTAACAAGATATTTATTTAAGACTATCTTCCTAAGAATACAATTGAGGCTTGTTCAATGGGCTCCTGGAAATAATTGAAAACTATCTTTCAACGTAAATAGTCTAATTGAATGGTTCAGCAGTGTAGAGTAAAAACATTTAGGTAATTTCTTCCACAAACATGGAAAGCTTCCTATAAATTCAGAAGCTCTTCTAATTGACAGTCATCAATTTGGAAAATATGTGGAAAAGGTACTTTCATCAAGCAAGTTGCCTGCTCATTTTCTTAGGAACCATGATATCTCAACTCAGATATTAGAACTGGAGTGAAACTGATTGTTATGAAAAACAAATCGTATCTTTGTATTTTATCCAACAGAACATGAGGATGCAGAAATCAACTTTAAAACAGATGTTAATACATCTGATTTGCATTTACTATTTTCAATAACAGCCGTGTTCTACAACCAGAGATGGTTGTAGAATTTATGGAATTAATCCAGAATCTCACAAATAATGTTAAAGTTGTATTAGAATCTGCTTAAGGTGCTAGGATATTTCACACAAACTGGTATTACAAATGCATTATGTATTTGTTAAAATCAGAAATTAGAAAAAAATCTGAAAATTGTTAGTTGTTAGGTATAATCAGAAGTAAGAATATACTTTCATATTTGATGATTCAATATGGCTTTGACCCAATTTGTGTCTGTATCTGATAGTGTTTAAGTCTTGCAGTCAGGCAATTGGGGTCTGAACAACCTTTCAAAGAAAGTCTGCATTTGAACTCTGATTTTAAGGGGGTATTAATGTTCTCTCTTATTATCAAAAGTAAAATATTGTGGAAAACAGAAAGCACATAATTTTGCATCTTAATGGGTAGCATACCTCCTTCTGGCATTTTAAATTCCTCTGAATTTGGCAGAATCTTCCCCTGGTCATCAGGACCATCTCCGCATTCATCCCCAGTCTTTGACTGAGATTGCTCCTGGAGATCAGCTTCCAGGTCAAGCACTTAAAAATACAAAGGTTAACTGCTCAACAAAATAAAAGAGGACACAAACAAATGGAAGAACATTCCATGCTCAAGGATAGGAAGAATCAATATTGTGAAAATGGCCATACTGCCCAAGGTAATTTACAGATTCAATGCCATCCCCATCAAGCTACCAATGACTTTCTTCACAGAATTGGAAAAAACTATTTTAAAGTGCATATGGAACCAAAAAAGAGCCCGCATTGCCAAGACAATCCTAAGCCAAAAGAACAAAGCTGGAGGCATCACACTACCTGACTTCAAACTATACTACAAGGCTACAGTAACCAAAACACCATCGTACTGGCACCAAAACAGAGATCTAGACCAATGGAACAGAACAGAGCCCTCAGAAATAATACCACACATCTACAACCATCTGATATTTGACAAATCTGACAAAAACAAGAAATAGGGAAAGGATTCCCTATTTAATAAATGGTGCTGGGAACACTGGCTAGTCATATGTAGAAAGCTCAAACTAGATCCCTTCCTTACACCTTATACAAAAATTAATTCAAGCTGGATTAAACACTTAAATGTTAGACCTAAAACCATAAAAATCCTAGAAGAAAACCTAGGCAATACCATTCAGGACATAGGCATGGGCAAGGACTTCATGTCTAAAACACCAAAAGCAATGGCAACAAAAGCCAAAATTGACAAATGGGATCTAATTAAACTAAAGAGCTTCTGCACAGCAAAAGAAACTATCATCAGAGTGAACAGGAAACATACAGAATGGGAGAACATTTTTGCAATCTACTCATCTGACAAAGGGCTAATATCGAGAATCTACAAAGAACTCAAACAAATTTACAAGAAAAAAACGACCCCATCAAAAAGTGGACAAAGGATATGAACAGACACTTCTGAAAAGAAGACATTTATGCGGCCAACAGACACATGAAAAAATGCTCATCATCACTGGTCATCAGAGAAATGCAAATCAAAACCACGAGATACAATCTCACACCAGTTAGAATGGCAATTATTTAAAAATCAGGAAACAACAGGAGCTGGAGAGGATGTGGAGAAAGAGGAACACTTTTTGGGACTGTAAACTAGTTCGACCATTGTGGAAGACAGTGTGGCAATTCCTCAAGGATCTAGAACTAGAAATACCATTTGACCCAGCCATCCCATTACTGGGTATATATCCAAAGAATTATAAGTCATGCTGCTATAAAGACACATGCACACATATGTTTATTGTGGCGCTATTCACAATAGCAAAGACTTGTAACCAACCCAAATGTCCATCAATGATAGACTGCATTAAGAAAATGTGGCACATAAACACCATGGAATACTATGCAGCCATAAAAAAGGATGAGTTCATGTTCTTTGTAGGGACATGGATGAAGCTGGAAACCATCATTCTTAGCAAACTATCACAAGAACAGAAAACCAAACACCGCATGGTCTCACTCACAGGTGGGAATTGAACAATCAGAGCACTTTGACACAGGAAGGGGAACATCACACACTGGGGCCTGTTGTGGGGTGGGGGGAGGGGAGAGGGACAGCATTAGGAGATATACCTAATATAAATGACAAGGTAATGGGTGTAGCACACCAACATGGCACATGTATACATATATAGCAAAAGTGCATGTTGTGCACATGTATCCTAGAACTTAAAGTATAATAAAAAAAAATACAAAGGTTATCAATTGAAGCAGGCAAACAAGAAAGATAAATAAGGAAATGATAATATTATTTTCCTCAGTGTTAGGAAATAAAAGGCTGCAGTCGACTGTGGTAATAAATGTGGTGCAAAGATGTCCCACCTTTGTTTTCCTGTATTATGAAATCTTATCTTAAATGACAATCTGAGGAAAAATCACACCACACTTACATTTCCTATACTTTACCATTGTGTATTATAAACAGTGAGTGTCAGCTATCTAGGAAACCTAAAGACTGCCCAGTGGATAGCATTTTAATCATAACTCAAACGTAATTTTCTGAAAGATTAGATGAATGTATTGGTGAGACTATGACAAATCTTACAGTCCTGACACTCATTACCTGTTGAGGTAACTTGGAAACTTTTTGGTTAAAATTAGTCAACCTTAGGTTCAAAGGCCCTATATGTAACTTTCCATAAACGAATCCCATTCACATAAAAGTAACAAATATAACAGCAAAATCGCTGTCTTCCACAAGAGTACAGGAACTTGAGTGAAAAAAAAATTAATGGGCATTGTTGACAGTCATATTCTGGAAACCCCTTAACAGTGAATTGCTAAAGTAATCCATTACCCAAATTCTGTCAATGTTTAACTTCAAAATGCTATCTGTTGAAGAAATAATTTCTGTTTCATGATAATCTTATCATACTTCGAGTTTTCTAATTATAAAAGTATATAAACAACTCTTTAAAAGCCCCTCAAAATCATACTAATATAGCTACCTGTATGCCAATGTCCTGAATTATCCAGATTTTACCAAACATACTGTCAAAAATACAGAGCAAAGGAAAGAGTGGCTGTCATTCATTGAGGTCTTTTCTGGAGTTGCTATCCTGCTTCACTGAACTTTGTTTTGTCCTGAGCCAATACTGAAGTACCTTACAGTACAGACACATTCGAGTATTAACATTTCAAGCAAAATCATTCACGTTTTCTAATGTGAATGGTAGGGAGAACATAAACGTTGGAATGAAATATGAATTCCTTCTCCATGAGTCAAGTGTTCTTGGTAAGCCTCCATTTCAGAGCCTCAGTTTTCTTATTTACAAAATAGGGCTAACATCCTTATACAAATGGGCTTTATTCAGGGTGTTACAAGGTAGGGTGACTTGGCATTCTACATGCTATTAAAGGGTGCATACAATACTGTGGACCCCTCGGCTAAGAAGATCAGACAACATTCTAAGAAGATCAAAGTAAACTAGTGAAATAATGTACATTTTTGTACATCAAATTAAACAGTTTCATCTGATTTAGCAAGGACTGTATTTTCAAGCATACAAAATATATATATATATGTGTGTGTATATATATATATATATATTTTTTTTTTTTTTGAGATGGAGTCTTGCTCTGTCACCCAGGCTGGAGTGCAGTGGCCGGATCTCAGCTCACTGCAAGCTCCGCCTCCCGGGTTCACGCCATTCTCCTGCCTCAGCCTCCCAAGTAGCTGGGACTATAGGCACCCGCCACCTCACCCAGCTAGTTTTTTGTATTTTTTAGTAGAGACGGGGTTTCACCGTGTTAGCCAGGATGGTCTCGATCTCCTGATCTCGTGATCCGCCCGTCTTGGCCTCCCAAAGTGCTGGGATTACAGGCTTGAGCCACCGTGCCCGGCCCAAAATATATTTTAAAGGTAGGAGAAGATTCATTATATCCAGGGACTCTATGAAGCTGCAAACTATACTCTTCACTTGTCCAGCCAACTCTCAGCAAATGTTTGAGATCCTTTCCCAATGTTTTCTTTCCTCCTGTTACTGGTCATGGCATAAGGCATGATGCACACATAGGCCTCCTTCCCTCCCCATAGACATTCTTTCTTTCCCCTCCCAGTACCTTGAATCTCAGCTGCACCCTGATCTTCTTCTCTCTCCTGACCAGGTGTAGAATCCTGACTTTCAGTTAGTGGCTCCGCTTGCTGAGGCTCCGCATCACTGGGCTCCTGGAACGAGGGGTGTGTGTGTGTGTGTGTGTGTGTGCAGATAAAAAGTTTTGTTATCAATACATTTCAATAATATAAATATACAGAATACATAGATGTTTCTGATCATAAGTCTAAAGACATTTCTCCAACACTATTCCACATACTTATTTTTCATAAAGTTACTCTTCCCACAGAGAGGTTACTCTAAGACAGTTGCCCTCAAGGGCTTTGGAAGCTGTTTTAATCTATGTTAGGATGAATGTGTGTAATCTTTTGCAAACAAGCATGAGAAGGAAATCATGGGCAAAATCTGGGGAACACAAGATCATCCACCCAGACAACAGGAGAACTTACTCCTCTTGGATTCGTCTTTCCTTCATGAGATGCCATGAATTTTTTTTTTTTTTTTTTTTTTTTTTTTTTTTTTTGTAGACAGAGTCTCCCTCTGTCGCCCAGGCTGGAGTGCAGTGGCCGGATCTCAGCTCACTGCAAGCTCTGCCTCCTCGGTTCACGCCATTCTCCTGCCTCAGCCTCGCGAGTAGCTGGGTTTACAGGCGCCCGCCACCTCGCCCGGCTAATTTTTTTTTTTTTTTTTTTTTTTTTTTGTATTTTTAGTAGAGACGGGATTTCACCGTGTTAGCCAGGGTGGTCTCGATCTCCTGACCTCGTGATCTGCCCGTCTCGGCCTCCCAAAGTGCTGGGATTACAGGCTTGAGCCACCGCGCCAGGCCCCCATGATAATTTCTATCAGCATGGGACACCTTTATTGGTGTATCTATATTGGTTCAACAACAATTACAAAACAGTTTTGCAACAACAACAAGTTACAAAAATAACTTTCTGCTAATAGAAAACATCAAAGGTTAAGGCACTCACCAGCATAGGCCCAATCAGCTCAGGAGGTGGTACACTTCTCCTTGGTCTAGGCCTATATGTTGATCTTCCTCGCCAAATCATATTTCACACTGCAAGCAGAATACTGTGAATTGGTAAATGTACTTGAAAAGACAGCTATATTTGACCACTTCCATGACCAAATGTTAACTTGTCGTTTTTTAAAAGTTTGTAAATACTTTCGAACTAAGTCTCAGGGCAAGTGTAAGTGTGTGTGCCTTATGAATGCTTGCGAAGCCATTAAGTTGGTCAAGCTAACTGAGCAATTTCTTAAGGCTCCTGGCAAAAGACACAGGATATTTCCGATAAGGTTTGGTTTCACAACTTAACTCTCCTCTGTGGAGACATTTGGGAAAATACAGCCAGAGAATTAAAACTGCAGTAACTACGGCTTTTGTCACACACCCATTTGCTAGGCCCATTTCCCCCCTAAAATCAAGTTTTGTTGGAACGCAGAGCCCCACCAACTCAAACCTCCACGGTGGAGTTGAGAAGCTGCCACACAGCGCTGGGCCCTCCTCACTGTACACCTCTGCCAGGCGCTCTACAGACCTCAGGGCCATGGTCGCCAACCCGCAGCGTTCCCAGTTCCCTTCCTTAATGCCCACCCTGCTCCTTCCCGGGTCGACACAAAGGAGCCTGGAATCTGTCCTCGGTCGAGGGTTCCAGGGACTCGGATACCTGCCCCAGCACCCCCAGCACTCGCCCCATTTTCACCTGACCCCTCTCAACTGTGCGGCCCACCTTCTTCCCTCATTCTGACCTCACTACAACAAGGCCCACGGCAGTGCCACCTCACGAGCAGAAGGACGAGCACCTTGAGACCCTTCGACCTCTGAAGCTGTGGACCACGCTGTCCCACGCTCCAGATAGCCACTGGCTCCTCCTCACACTCACTCACACTTCAACTCTTGGGAGGAATGGCTTGTGGACCTACCGGCTGCGTCTCAGTAGGACAGAAAAAGTCCAGACAGCAGGAACGCGACCCTCACACTCTCACAGCTCCAGGGCGTTCACCACATGGGCAAAGGTGCAGAGGGGAAGACGCCCAGTGGACATGCGCAGTGAGGAAGGTGCCTGCCCAGTGGGCTGTGGCGCCCCTCCTCGCCCCACCCCATCCCGCGCCGCGCAGTCCTCTGCCCTCTCCCAGGTTCCCACTGAAGACTTCGGAATGTGTCTTCTGTGGGCGGTTTCATATGCCTCCGGGACTCAAATACCACAAATAGTTTCCCCCTTCAAAGCTCACTCCATGTTCACTCTATGGCCCTCCCCTCCCCTCTATGGCCCTCCTTCCTCCCCTGTCTGGGACACCCACGATAGCAAGGCCATGGCTGTGTCGCCGCCTGTTAGGAGAAGAATGGCAACCTCAAGGACCTTCCCCAATCGGAGGACATAGACTGCGCCGCGGGCTCCTCCTCACACTCTCTCCCACTTCCACCCTGGGAGGACTGATCTTCGGACCTACCGGCTGACTCCTAGTCAGCAGCACAGAAGGAAGTCACGATGTCTCCTTGCACAGCTCTGCAGGGACACAAGGCAGACAGCAAGGCACATGGACAACAAGGGACTTTGGCAGCAAGAGGTGTGCATACTGAGTCAAGCACATGCAAGGCCAGCCGGGGTTTTCTCACTGTCCCCAGACTCACATCCCTAAGATGTTTGTAGTAGAAGGAAAGGGACTAAGAGGCTTTGTTCCCTCTCTTGCCCTACAATTCTTATGCATCCAGAAACACTGGGGACAGTCCCATGTCACCATGAGTGGAGGATGTGTCTCAGAAAGACCTTTTGTGACAAATAAATTATTTATATATATATACACGCTTTTTTTTATTTATATATGCACGGGTGCCTGCCATGTTGCAGGAAATATCTGGGATGCTGGAAATGTGAAGACCAAGGAGCCACACGTGGTATGTCCCATGGAGGCCACCACACTGTAGTGGGGCAGACAGACAGTTAAACAGAAGAGCAGTTGAACTGCAAAGGAGAAACATGGGGAACGGACCCACGGTAGTAAAGAACAATGAATGTAGTGGCCAAGAAGCAAGGGGGAAAACAACACAGTTTCTCAGGAAGATAATATTTCTCCATTGCCTTTGCACCTTTTTTGAAAATAAGTTTATCATGTCTGTGAACCTATTTCCGGACTCCATTCTGGTCTGTTGATTTTTCCCCAGTACCACGTTCTGGTTACTATAGAATTAACATGACTCTTGATATTAGGTAGTGTGAGTTCCCCAAAGTTATAGTTCAGAATCATTTTGGCTGTTCTGGTTCATTTTCCTTTCTATATAATTTTGAAAAATGACTCCAATGAAGTGGGTTGTATAAGTTCACGCAGTTTCACTTTGAAGGGCAGCAGATAAATATGTTAGTAGCTATAGAAGGACATGGGGGAAGGAGGTAAGTTCCCCCCTTAGGTTGGGGAATGATCCAATTTAGAAGGAGCAGTTGGTGGTTCAGGAGACAGAATGATCATTGCAGGAGCAAAGCCCCTGAGAAAGTGGGAGGTATGGGATCCTAAGCTGAGGTGGGGGGCTGGCTTCAGTTAGGAGCAATTGTATGCAGAAGGGCGGCAGAGAATGAATGCCAGGGCAAGCACAGGTAGACCCGGTTTGGAAAGCTCTAAGAGTTCCCAGCAGATCACTTCTTTCCTCTGAATGCATCATTACGGGAGGTCATTCAAATGGAGGAGAGTTTCTAGCATGGTGGGGGGGGGGGTGTTTATATAACTATAGAGAAAGTTTCTGTCATCTCAGAGAATACATCCATCATCATGAACAGAATATTCCTAGAAATATGAATGTTGAAGGTGAGCTTTCAGACAGGAATGGGGAACACGGTATTGGAAACATGTGGAAACACAATCCTTGTAAGAAAGTGGCAGAGAATTTGGCTAGATTGCATTCTCTTAGATGCAGAGTAGAACTTGTAAGTGATGAAATTGCATATGTAGCTAAGAACATTTCTAAGCAAAGTATGGAAGTTGTGGCCTGGTTTCTCCTCGCTGCTGGTTGCAAAATGCAAGGGAGGAGAAATAAATCAATGACAGAATTGCTGAGCAAAAAGGAATCAGCCTTTGATTATTTAGAAGATTCTCAGCCTATCCAGATAGCAAGCTCTGGAAATAGGGCCAAGGGTGTAGCGGGACAACTGATTGCTAAAGAGATGAGGTATGTGAGTCATGGATCCAGTCAACCATCTCAGCAGAATGCAGGGAAGGAGATGCATTTATCCAGGAAAGATCTATGGAGGATCCAGGGACTGTTGGCATGGACACCATGAATTGCATCAGAGGCCAACATGTTTTGAGGATTTTATACCAAAAGAAGCACAGCCAGCCTGGAATGAAAGGAACAGAAATGGGACAAAATAAAGGAAGAGTGACTTTGATGGGAGAGCTACAGATGCAGAGGTTGGCAAGCTGCCACTGCCTCTATAGGCCCAGACAGCAATGACCTGGGGAACAGGAATCCAGATGCCTCTTCCTGAGCTCCAGATGGCAGAGCCACCTCCTCAATTTCAGAAAACAGGGCTTCTGCCCAGGGGTAAGGGAGCAGGGCTAACACTCAGGGCCAAGAGGGCAGAGCTGCCACCCTACTAGGCACAGAGGACACGGCATCAAGCCAAAGAGGACCATTCTGAAGCCTTAAAATCTCTTAAAGTCTGAAACCTTGCTTGGATCCCATGACTCCTTCTCTCCTTCCATCTTCTCCATTTTGGAATGGGAGTGTTTCTCCTATGCCTGCACCTTCATGCTGTTTTGAAAGCAGATAACGTCTTGTCTGGTTTCACAAGTTCACAGATGAAAATAATTTAGCCCCAGAATACAACATACTCTGACTCTCACCCTTTCCTGATTTTGATGATATTTGAATGAGATTTGGGATTTAGAGTTGATACTGGAAAGAATTAAGAGTTTCGAGGATGTTGAGATGAGATGAATGTATTTTAGATGTGAGAGAACATGAATTTGAGGTGCCAGATGGTGGACTTTTACATGTTAAATCATGTCCCCTTCATAAATTTATGCAGGCATAAATCATAGATATTGCATGTACTGTTCCAGACCACCACAGTAAAGCAAGTCACACACATTTTTTTATTTCCTAGTGTATATAAAAGTGATGTTCATAGTATGTTCTCACTCATAAGTGGGAACTAAGCTATGTGGATGCAAAGGCATAAGAATGATACAATGGACTTTGAGGACTTAGAGGAAAGGTTGGGAGGAGGCTGAGGGATGAAAGACTACAAATTGGGTTCATTGTATACTGCTCGGGTGATGGGTGCACCAAAATCTCACAAATCACCACTAAAGAACTTACTCATGTAACCAAATACCACCTGTTCCCCAAAAACCTATTGAAATAAAAAAAAATTTAAATAATAATAAAAATAAAATAAAAGTGATGTTTACACTACACTACAATCTGTTAACTGTGCAATAGTATTATGTCAAAAAAAGTACATAACTTAATTGGAAAATACTGTATTGCTAAAACATGCTAAAGATAATCTGAGCCTTCAGTGAGTTGTAACTTTTGTGCTGGTAGAGGGTCTTGCCTGGATGTACATGGCTGCTGACTGATCAGGGTGCTGGTTGCTGAAAGTTGGGTGGCTGTGGCAATTTATTTTCTTTTTTATTTACTTTTTAACAAGCTAATACTACATGGAGGGCTGTGGCAATTTCTTAAAATAAGACAACAATGAAATTTGCTCCATTAATGTACTCTTCCTTTCAAGAACGATTTCTCTGTAGGAGGCAATGCTGCTTGATAGTATTTTACCTACAGTAGAACTCCTTTATAAATTGGAGTCAGATCTCTCAAATCCTGCCATTACCTAATCAACTCATCCTTTGCTGTCATTTCTACAGTGTTCACAGCATCTTCACTGGGAGTAGATTTCATCTCAAGAAACTACTTTCTTCATTCATCCGTAAAAAGCAAGTCCTCACATGTTAAAGTTTTATCATGAGATGGCAGTAGTTGAGTCACCTCTTCACGTTCCACCCTTGTTCTCTTGCTATTTCCACCATGTTAGCAGGTACTTCATCCACTGGAGCTGTGAACCCCTCAAAACCAGCCATGAGGGAATACACGGTCTGCTGTCATTATGAGGAGCTTTCTCCACGTGTCACTTAGATCCAATTAGTCCATGGTGCCATTCAGTTCATCTATATGTTGCTGACTTTTTTCCATTGGTTCTGTCTGATTTGATTATGTATTTTAAACCTTTGTAGTTGAGTTCTGTGCAAAAAAAGAGGTAATATAGCAGGTCTGAAACGACTATCCTTAGAAAGGCCAGCTTGCAAGACTGGCCCTTGCCTGGCATCTGTGAACTTGATTTCGGGAGGTTTCCCACCATTCTCCATCTGGTAAGAGTGGTTTACTCTTCCGAAATTGTTTGTTCAAGCAATGTGTTTTATGCTGAACACCAGCTTCCCTTCTAGGAATCTGAAATGTTCTTGCCTGCTAGGCAGAGAGTGCCTATGTGACCAGTCCCCAGTAAAAACCTGGGGCACTCAGTTTCTAATTAGCTTCCCTGGTAGATAACATTTTACACATGTTGTCATGATTCATTGCTGGAGAGACAAATTGTGTGACTCCATTGGGAAGTAACTCTTGGGAGCTTTTGCTGGTTCCCACCAGACTTTGCCCAGTAGGCTTTCCCCGTTACTGATTTAGCTCAGTATTCTTTTGCTGTAATAAGTCTTAGCCACGAGTACAACTATACATTGAGTCCTCATAGGCAATTACTGGAAGTGAGGGTGATCTTGGGGATCCCTGACACACTGGCAGCAACAGTGTGATTCACCAGCAAGACCCTGACTCACTAAAATATGATGAAAGCCTTCTTTGAATAAAGAATGAAGCAACAGACCTGACAAAGCTGTAACACCTGGGAGACTGGATTTGCCCCTAATAGGAAGCAGCAGCCGAGCTGCTGTCTATTGTGAAAAATACATGTACTCACAGCATTTCACAGTAATCCCTCCAACGGCAAAAGAGTTGACCCACTGGATCCCTGAGCCACTGTTCTATGCTGAATAATGCAGGGTGTTGGGAGAAGGTTCAGCCAGGCGCTGACTTTGGCTTTTGTTTTCTCCTCCAGGCAGGAGGAGAAAGGACTCAAATGTTGCCAAAGCTGAACTTTGAATAGGCAAAAATCCTGAAAGTTTGATTGCTCTTTCCTCCAAGTAGGAGAGAAAAAAAAACAGTTTTCTGGGCTGGAGCAAAGACTTAGATAAAGGAAAAAAAAAAAAAAAAAAAAAAAGGAGGGGGCAAATTGGCCAGGTGCAGTGGCTCACACCTGTAATCCCAGCACTTTGGGAGTCTGAGGCAGGACTTGAAGCCAGGAGTTTGAGACCAGCCTGGACAACATAGCAAGACCTCACACCTACAAAATTTTAAAAATTAGCTGAGCATGGTGGCACCCATATGTAGTCTCAGCTACTCAGGAGGCTGAGGCGGGAGGGTCACTGGACTGCAGAAGGTCAAGGCTGCAGTGAGCTATTATCATGCCACTATACTCCAGCCTGGGTGAGAAAGCAAGACTTTGTCTCAAAAAAAAAATTCATTGGTGACTTAATAAAAGACCAATGATACTAATATTTTCTGAGCAAAATCATGAGAAGATGGTATCAATTTACTCAGATCCAGAGTCATAGGAAATGGGCAATGGGGAAAGAGAGTGGAGTGTGGAGGGGAGGTGAAGGTGTGCAGGGCAGGGAGAGAGGTCTGCAGCAGACAGGGGCGAGGATTAATGGGGAAGAGCAGAAAGCAGAAGTTCAGAGATGTGAGAATAGAAGCTCACACTTCTGGATACTTATTCTAGGCCAGATGCTTTTTTAGCATCTCTCTCTCTCTCTCTCTCTCTCTCTCTCTCTCTGTTTCTCTCTCTCTCTCTCTCTCCATATATATATACAAATATATAATAAAAGACTATATTTTCAAATTATATATATATGTATACATAATCACAGTCACTTAGTGCTCATAGCAACACTGTCAGATGTGTGTTACTAATGTTATCATCTCTTATTATAGAACAGGAAACTGAGACACATTAAGAGACTAAGGAATTTGCCCAAAGTCACCTCGCCAGCAAGAGCAGAGTCAGATTGGTACCCAGGCTGGAGAGGGGTGTACAGACACATGCAATCCGACCCTGACACTCTGGAATGCGCTGCAGTGTGGAATGGTCCTCCAGATCACAAAACAAGTGAAAGTGTCCAGCAGCATTCATGAGATGATATTTTCTGCGTGTGGATTGAACATGAGGTCTCTTGAGTGCATTCGATAATACGGGGTGACAAGTCAATACCAGGAAAGCACAAAGGCAGTCTCTGCTTTCTGTATGTGTTTGCTACCATGGATGTTAGCAGCAACGTCTCTGTCACTGTCATTATGCGAAATAGCTTTGGTAAAATATTAAATAAAACAACAGATGTAGTAAAACACACTACTTATTCTCCAATCTCATAATTAAAAAAAAAAAAGCATAGAAAAAAAGTCTGGAAGGGAACATGCCACATATGAAGTGTTGTTCTCTAAGTGGGAAACTCTCAGTCATTTTGAAATAACATTCCTTTCATTGTTTTACTTGCGTTTTCTTTGCTATTATTACTCAGCCACTGTTGCCATAATAATTTTTAAGATAGATGTTCTGAAGACTCATTCTTTTAGGTATCTTGAAGATTAGGGGTAAAAGGTGTTTTGATATCCTTATCAGGAGGAAAACCAGTCAGTGATCCTCGGGGGCAGCATTTAAAACAGAAGGAAGGTTTGGGGTAGGGTAGAGAGGGGCAGTGGGGGAGGCAGGGTGGTGTGGATGGAAGGTTAGCTGAAGACCCCAGGCATCCTGAAAAATGCCATAGTCGGTACATGTTGAAAGAAACCAAAACACCCGCATGTTTGTAAGAGGAGGCTGCTGTGCTATCGAGATGGAGATCTTTATGACGTCTCTTTAGACCTTTCCTCTCCTTCAGCTCCAGCAACACAATTGGGTGGCTTTTGGCCCTGGCAAGGCGCTGCTGCTGGTGAGCTGTACTGAGGTCAAGGCCTGGCCCACCTGCAGCATTATCACTTCAGAGAGTGGCCTGGGACACCTATCTTGGTATCTGGAAGCCTACAGTTTCAGATCAGGGAAACGGAGAAAACACATAGTGCAATAATTAGATTCAAAGCTCCCCCAATGACGCCATCAGTGCAAAGCGAGAGGCATGTATATGTTGTTGTGGTCATTAGTTTAGGATGAGCAGGGTTGGGTTGGGTTGGTCCCTGAAAGAAGAATTGGGGGAGTGAATGCCAATGTGATCTATAACATTACTAGTGCACAGGTGGCTAAGCTTCTGTTTCCTAGGTTTGTTCTTCAGCTAAAATGATGGAGTGCTCCACTACTGTGGTGAGAAGCTTCCCTGGCCTGAGGTGTGTGAAGGAATGACTGTACCTAGTGATGAGCATTCTGAAGATTCGCCAAAAGCTGTGACAAGGGGGCACTGAGCACATAAATTATATTGCTGCAGTTATTTTCAACATAACACAATACTTCTGATTCAGGGTACAAGACACCAGTATGATGGTATGAAGGTCCCCTGGCCCTTACCACCCACACACCCAGAAAGCTCTTCAGCCCGGCTGTGCCTCATGCCATGGCACCTTCCGGAAGCTTTGAAGCCGACATCGAGATAAAGTTCCAGTGCCCTTCAGCCTCCTAATGCAGGTCAGCGTGGCTGCCCAGAAGCTGCCCACTGATCTGAATCAGTGCCAGGGGAACATGGGTGTGTGTGTAACAGAGAGGGAGGGCGCACCTGACATAGTGAGAGAAATTGACCAGGGCTTGCTCTGTCTTGCTTCTGACCTGAGGAGCTAACTGCCTTTGCTCATTCCCGCACGTAGGCCAAGTGAACTATGGGAGGAATTTAGTGTAGGGTTTAACTTCAAAGCAAGGATGATAATAGTCCCTTTCGGAACCCAGCCCAGAGGAGATGAGAAGGGTGTACACACAAGCGGCAATGTTGCGTGAAAGGTTTATGGGAACACTGTGACCTGACCAAGGACAAAGATGTTTTGCAACCTCCCCGGGCTCCCGTTGACACTTAGATGTCTGTGGTCACCATTCTCCTCCTGACTTCACCCTTTCCTGATTCTCTCTTGCCCAATGTAAAAAGAAACTTGAGATTCATCCCCCTTAAGATGGATCCACAGGACATTAATCCATCATCGTCTCAGCCTGCTGGCTATCTGAAATAAAGGGGGGGTGCCAGGCACCGTGGCTCACGCCTGTAATCCCAGCACTTTGGGAGGCCCAGGTGGGCGGATCACGAAGTCAGGAGATCGAGACCGTCCTGGCTAACACGGTGAAACCCCGTCTCTACTAAAAATACAAAAAATTAGCTAGGCATGGTGGCGGGCGCCTGTAGTCCCAGCTACTCTGGAGGCTGAGGCAGGAGAATGGCGTGAACCCGGGAGGCGGAGCTTGCAGTGAGCCGAGATGGCGCCACTGCACTCCAGCCTGCAGCCTGGGCGACAGAGCAAGACTCTGTCTCAAAAAAAAAAAAAAAAAAAAGACTTCATTTGTTGAACAGTCATTTGCCAAACCCCAACTATGTTCTAGGTACTGTGCTGAGTGTCTGGGGCATACGATAAAAAAAAAAACCCATCCCTGCCCTCGTGGAGTTTATGTCAAATTGTAGGATAATGGTCAATCTACTGATCCCACACATAAAATGCAAAAATTCCTGCCAGACATCAAGTAATATCCTACCACTTCATGTACACTGTAAGACTCTTACAGCTGTATACTTCCATTTCGTTTCTCCCCAGCTTTCTGCTATGGTTGTCTCACATTGTATTTCTACCTATGTCAGAACCCCACAATACATTGTTACTATTTGACAGTCAATTTTCTTTCTTTCTTTTTTTTATTTTAGACGGAGTCTTGCTCTATCGCCAGACTGCAGTGCAGTGGCGCAATCTCAGCTCACTGCAACCTCCGCCTCCCAGGTTCAAGCGATTCCCCTGCCTCAGCCTCCCAAGCAGCTGGGATTACAAGCACGCGCCAACACACCGGCTAATTTTTTGTACTTTAGTGGAGACGGGGTTTCACCACGTTGCCAATATGGTCTCAATCTCCTGATGTGATCCACCCGCCTTGTCCTCCCAAAGTACTGGGATTACAGGCGTGAACCACCCCACCTGGGCCAATTTTCTTTTAAAGAGATTAGCTACAAGAAAAAAATCTCGACTGAGCATGATGACTCATACCTGTAATCTCAACACTTTGGGAGGCTGAGGCAGGAGGATTGCTTGAGCCCAGAGGTTTGAGAGAAGCCTGGGCAACATAGGGAGACCTTTTTTCTAAACGAGAAAATTAAATTTTTTTTTTAATTGGCCGTTCACTTCTGTAATCCCAGCAATTTGGGAGGCCGAGGCGGGTGGATTGCCTGAGCTCAGGAGTTCATGACCAGGCTGGGCAACATGGTGAAACCCCATCTCTACTAAAATACAAAAAAATTAGCCAGGCGTGGAGGCGTGCGCCTATAGTCACAGTTACTCAGTAGGCTAAGGCAGGAGAATCCCTTGAAACCGGAAGGCAGAGGTTGCAGTGAGCCGAGATCGTGCCACTGCACTCCAGCTTGGGCGACAGAGGGAAACTCCATCTCCAAAAAAAAAAATCATGTACTTTCCCACAATTGTTCCATGT